>NC_045595.1:119960788-120287833 GCF_009762305.2 Zalophus californianus
GAGAGGTCCAAAAGAGCAATGTGAGGACACAGCAAAAATACAGCCTCCTATGAACAAGGAGGCAGGCCATCACTAGACTCTGAGTCTGCCAGTATCTTTTTTTTTTTTTTTAAGATTTTATTTTATTTATTTGTCAGAGAGAGAGAGAGAGAGAGCACAAGCAGGGGGAACGGCAGGCAGAGGGAGAAGCAGGCTTCCCACTGAGCAAGGAGCCCGATGCGGGGCTCTATCCCAGGACCCTGGGATCATGACCTGAGCCGAAGGCAGACACCTAACTGACAGCCACCCAGGTGTCCCTGAGTCTGCCAGTATCTTGATCTTGGACTTTCAACCTCCAGAACTCTGAGAAATAACTGTTTGTTGTTTGCACGGCACCCAGTTTATGTTATTCGGTTACAACATCCCAAATGGACAAAGACAGAAATTAGTACTAGAAGTCTGGTGCTGCTAAAAATGTAGAAGCAGCCTTGGAACTCACTGATGGGTAGAGGCTGAAACGTTTAAAGTTCGTACTAGAAAAGAACTATACTGTTATGAAAGAACTTTTAAAGACAATTCTGGTGAGGACTCAAAAAGAGGAGAACTGAGGAAAAGCCTCAATCTTCCTACAGAATACCTAAGTAATCCTGAACAAAGTATCAGTAGAAATATGAATGATAAGCACCATTCTGCTGAGGTAGCAAATGGAAATAAGGAACATATTATTGCATACTGGAGGAAAGGCAATTTTCATTAACAAAGTGGCAAAGAACTTGGCTGAATTGTGTCTATGTCCTGGTGTTTTATTTAAGGTAGAACTTACGAGTGATGAAATTAGTTCTGTGGCTCAGGCAATTTCTAAACAAAGTGTTGAAGGAGAGGCTTGGTTTCTCTTGATTGCTCATAGTAAAATGCAAGCAGGGAGAAATGATTTAAAGACAAAATTACTAATCAAAATATAAGCATGAGAGGACCTATTCAGGAGAGAACAAGAAGTAAATGGCCAAAGGGTCATCTGATAAGGAGATTAATCAGAATCATCTAAATAGAAGTCATGACTTTTATCAGAGACAATGGAAAAATTACCTCCAAAGGCAATTCAAAAATCATCAGGGTTATCCCTCCAATTGCAGGCACAGAAAGCTCCAGGCCACACAGCAGAGAGTACCTGCTGGGGCAATGCCTGGTGAAACTATGGGGGCAAGGAAGCCCCTATAACCCCAAACTAGAAAAGCTCATGATTCCAGCCCAAGGGAGTCACAGGATGTGAGCCCATACAGAGCCATCATAGGAATAGGACCACCACCCAAAGCCATGGGAGCAGAGCCACCCAAAGTCTTGGGAGCCCAGCCCCAGCCCAGCATAGCTGTGGGGGCATCGCCTTAGCGTGTCTGGAAGGCAGGACCCCCACTCTAGTGTGTCTGGAAGGTGGGACCTCCATCCCAGTGGGCCTTGGAGTGCAGAGCATCAATGAAAAGGATAATTCTCAAGACTTAAGGTTTTATAGAATTTGCCCTGTTGGGTTTCAGACTTGCTTAGAACCTGCTACTCCTTTCTTCTTTCCTATTTCTCTCTTTTGGAATGGAAATATTTATCTCATGCCTGTCCCACCATTATATTTTAGAAGCACATAAAATGTTTGATTTCATAGGTTCACAGAGAGCAATTTGCCTCAGAATGAATCACACATTGAATCTTATCCATATCTGATTTAGATGATATTTAGATGAGACTTTGGACTTTAGACTTGAGTTGATAGCTAGAAGAAGTGAAACTTTGGGGGCTCTTAGGATGGAATGAATATATTTTGCATGTGAGAGATTCATGAACCTTACAGGGGCCAGGGAAAAAAGTTCTGTTTGGAATGGTTCATATGTTGCAATCCTAATCCCAAAGTGATAGTATGAGGTGAGCCTTTGGAAGGTGATGGGGTCATGAGGATAGAGCCCTCATGAATGGGGTTAGCGCCCTTATAAAAGAGACTTGAGAGAGCTCCCTTGTCCCTACTACCATGTTGAGGACGCAGTAATAAGATGTCTATCTGTGAACCAAGGAGCTGGCTCTCTCCAGACGCCAAATTTGCTGGCACCTTTATCTTGGACTTCCCATCCTTAAAAATTGAAACATGAATGTTTGTGCTCATAAGCTACCTGGTCTATG
This sequence comes from Zalophus californianus, assembly GCF_009762305.2. Classification (NCBI taxonomy): domain Eukaryota; kingdom Metazoa; phylum Chordata; class Mammalia; order Carnivora; family Otariidae; genus Zalophus; species Zalophus californianus. The sequence continues at coordinate 119,962,928 of NC_045595.1, forward strand.
GTACTCTGTGTAACAGCCCAAGACATGATTTACAAAGGGAAAAGAGTGAGTGTGCAGTGGAGAAACTCGGTGAGTACCGCATTAACCACAGGCTCAAGATTAACACCCTGGTAATAAGATATACTGACAGGATGATTCTGTGATACCACACACTGAGAAGGGCATATCCATCCTCTCTGCATTATCCTTCCTCAAAATGCACAACCTCAATCTAAGATTATTATGGAAAAAAAAAAAAGACAGATCCAAGTTGAGTATGTTCTATAAAACACCTGGCAAGTACTCTTGAAAAATGTCAGGGTCTGGAAAAACAAGGAAAGACTGAGGAAGTGTTAATGGATAAGGAGCTATGATTAAAAAAAAAAAAAAAAAAAAAAGGGACGAGTGGGTGGCTCAGATGGTTAAGCATCTGCCTTCGGCTCAGGTCATGAACTCAGGGTCCTGGGATTGAACCCCACATCGGGCTCCCTGCTTGGCTGAGAGCCTGCTTCTTCCTCTCCTTCTACTGTTGCCCCTGCTTGTACTCTCTTGCTCTCTCTGTCAAATAAATAAATAAAATCTTAAAAAAAAAGCAATGTGGGATCCTGGGTTGGATCCTGAAGTGGAATAAGGACAACAGTGGAAAAACTGGTGAAATCCAAATAAAGTCCGTAGTTTAGTTAATAATATTGTACCAATGTTAACTTCTTGGTTTTGATACATGCACTATGGTTATGTAAGATGTCGCCATTATGGAAAGCTGAATGAATGATACGTGGGAAATCTTAATACTGTTTTACAACTCTTCGGGTATGCCTTATTTCAAAATTAAAAAAAAAAAAACAACTTAAATCTGCCACATGAAAAACGTTAAAGGGGCACAGGAGTAGATAGTAACCTGTGAAACAGAAGTTTCAAGGAAGATATGAGGGCTGACTTCAAAAATCTAAAGGAATGCCATGGAGAGGAAGAATTCAACTTGCTCTATATTGGCTTAATTGGTAGAGTTGAGACCATGTTTAGAAACCAGTCAGACACAAATTACAGTTCACTAGGAGATACTACGGCAGGCAAAAATTTCCAAAGATGGAATGGGCCATCTCAGGGGACAGTTTTATATGACTGAAGGTGAAGCAAGGGCTGGATGATGACAGTTCCTCAGGTACATTCTAGACAGGTCCTCCAACACATTGCTCCTCAAAATGCAGTTCAGAAACCAGAACTACCCACACTAAGTATCAGCTGGGAGCTGTTAGAAATTCAAAAATGCAGAGTGTCAGGTCCCACCCAGACCTACTGAAGAAGAATCTGTATTTTGCCAGTGATTCACAGGCCCAATAAAGTGTAAGCAGTACTGCTAGAGGGCAAAGTGAGCCTTTAAAGGTAACTCCCAATTCAGATTCTATTTGATCATAGAACTGTGAATGACACTAACATGTACTCAGTCATAATTCTGGTCTGATATTTAATAGTTTAACTGTTAAACAATTTATGAAATGGCACATCTAATGATATAGTCTTTGAATAAAATAACTGAATATTATTAATAAAACTGTAATACTGAAGGTCTAATTAACTTAAAAGTAGATTCTGAAAAGTACAGCCTCAAAAGTTTATTCTAATGTAAAAAGAATGAGAGCAATACCTTTCCAAAGTAATCTTTCATTTATCGCATTATTTTTGCTATTATTCTTAAATTCTATACCATATTTGTGCCTTTTTCTCACATACACATTTGCATTTCTCCTAGCAAACTCTAAATTAATGGTGCATCACATACATAAATAAAATTTAAATTCTTATTAGAACAGTAGAAGCTTCACAGGGATTTAATATTGCTTTAAAATTATGCAAGTGTGAAGCACACATATAAAATTGCTACAAAAAAGCATGTCACACAAGCCAGGAACATAAATAGCTTTTATATTTCTTATTAATAATGCAAAACTTCAGAAAATACCTTCTGTGTTTCTTAAGCCATAATTTTTCCATATAGGATAGACTGTCTTCTTTAAATTCAATATTGAGTGGTTCTCTCCAAATTTTCAGATTAGTTTGTACTTCACATTCTTCCAACGAGTCTATAAAAATAAATATAATGTGCAAAATTAATGTAAATTTATCTATAAATTACATCTCTCAAGATACAAAACTCACCATTTTTGAAGCAAATATGCTTTGATATTTATCTATGCAATCAATAGTTCTAGGCTTAATTAATGCAAAAGTGTTAAATATTAGTGATTTATTAAATGACTATATAGACAGTTTTCTTCAATAATCCCTTGAAATGAAAGAATCTTATGATTCATAAGGTTTTTAAAAGCAACCAATTCTTTTCAATGATAAATACAAACAGATTCATTATATATTCTATAAATGCACACACACATAAAGGTATGTATCATAGCCACTGACAGTAATACTTACACATTATGGGAAACAGAAAATAAATAACCCAGAATGGCACCTGGAGGAAACAACTGTCCTCATGAATTTATATCTACATGGCAATTCACTTCCAGATGCTTAAGATGTTTCTGAAGTACTACTAAATTAAAACCACTATTCAGAGATATTTAAAACTGATGGAGATTTCTGGGGAAAAAAGCAGTGTAAATCCAGGATTACCAGTCTCTCCACCTTGGATACTATCCCTCTCTCCAAACTGACCATCACAGGAGGAGAAAAACTGCTGAAGGAGAAGAAAGGGAAGTAGTAAAGAAGAGAAAAATTATTTTAGAAGACTGAAACTAGAGGATAGTTCCAACTTTATACCACACAGCCTTTAATGAATAGCTTCCAGAACAGCCAAATGCTGGCAATAGAAAGAAACCAAAAGAATTTCAGTCACACTACCCCTATTCTTCCCAAAAAGTAGAGCTGTGTCAAAGAAAGCAATTGGAGGAAGTTCTCAGAAACACCTCCAGAATGCACTAAACTGAAAGAACAGGAGTTAAGGATGTGAGCAAAAGGAGATCCCTCCACCATGGGCCCTCCTTGCCAGTGCAAAACAAAATATTTCTTGATAGGAAAGCTGAAACTAAAAATGAGGACTCACTTTTTTCTCTGTCTAGTCATAAAGCAGAGCTGCTCTGCTTGAGAGATAACCCCCAGATCTATCAGGTGATGAGGAGGAAGAATGTAAAGCAGCTGGCCTGCGATTCACTCTTCTCCCGTTACCAACTGTACATCCCTGGGAAATAAAGATGGCAGGTGACCTGGGTTAATTTGCTTGTGAATATGTTAATAACTGGAACTTCTGGCAAATAGATTAATGATATTAATGGAAGCAGACTCTTACCTCTTTAATGCATTTAACAGGATAGCCCTTATTTACAATTGCTTATAGAAAACAAATCTAGGACACATGGATCTATGAAACATGTCTCCCTGAAAAGTGCCACATAAGCTACATAACTTAGGTTTCGGTTTGCTCCCTTGTTTCATGGGTCTCTGGCTACCTTTTGTGAGAATTTGTGTGAGATGCCCCAATATTCATACTGATGGGATGGTGGGTGTTTTTCTCAATAAACAGTGCCAAAGTCTTAAGGTGAACATATGTTTTGATGTGTTTGAGGAGGTGTTGGAGGAACAGCCAGGTAGTCAGTGTAGCTGAAACAGAACAATCCAGGAGATGAATAACAGGAGGTGAGATCACAGAGATAATGGACTTCAAATTCCATTGAAACTTTTAGGCCATTGTAAGTACCTGCTTTTCACACTGAAGGAAATGAGCCTTTGGAGTTCACTTAAAATGAAATCAAGTTAGAAATCAATAACAAAGGGGCGCCTGGGTGGCTCAGTTGGTTAAGCATCTGCCTTCAGCTCAGGTCATGATTCCAAAGTCCTGGGGTCCAGCCCTGTGTGTCAGGCTCCTTCCTCAGTGGGGAGTCTGCTTCTCCCTCTCCCTCCCCCCTTACCCCTCCCCCTGCTCATGCTCTCTGTCAAATAAAAAAATAAAATCTTTAAAAAGAAAAAAAATAAACCAGTAACAGAAATAACTAGAAAACTTGAAAATTCAAATCATGTTACTAAGCTAAATGGCCAAGAAGCATATAAAAAGATACTCAATATCATTTGTAATGAGTTACACAAAGTAAATAGGCCATTTCATCTCTATCAGAGCAGAAAAAATTTTAAAATCTGACAAAGCATTGATGACAATGGGAGGCCACCAAACCTCTTGTCTACTGCAGGTGGGAGTATAAACTGATACAAATACTTTGGTAAATAATTCAGTTTTATCTAGTATAGTCAAAGACATACACAACCTCTGACCCAGCTAGTCCACACCCAGGAAAAGATATCCTAGAAATGTGTGCATATGCGTACCGGAGACCTATACAGAAATATTCATACCACGATTGTTTGTAATGGCAAAATGGGAATCAACCTCCAAACCCACCAACATTTAAACAGGTAAATGGTGATATTTTCATATTACAGAAGACTATTAAGCAGTTAAAAATGAATAAAATACAACTATGTACATCTTCATGGGTAAATCTCAGTATAATAGTGAGTGAAATAGGTTGCAAAAGAATACATACACTAGCTTTCCACTTACATAATGTTCAAATACAGGCAAATTTAACAACGTATTGTTTAGAGATAAACACATGCAGTAACTACAAGGAAATTTTTTAAACAATGGAAAAATACAAAATCTAGGTTAGTGACAATCTCTTAGAGAGGGGGAAAGAAGAGAGAGACCAGGTGCTTACTGCTTTGTTTTTCTCCAGAATCCACACAAATTTTGTTAATGTTCTTTTGTATCTACTTAATATGTTAGAAAAAGAAAAATATTGACAAAAATATACATATGGTACACACACAGTCATATATATGTATGTAATACTTTGGGGCAAAAAATATCATATATTATCTCAACAGAAGTCCTCATCTTAATTATTTCTCTTCAGCAACCACTGACACAACATTTCTACTTTTAAAAATTTGTTTTAAGGTAATTGTACAATTACACAAAGAGCTAAGATAGTCATTACGACTTATTTTACCATACTGAGAATCAGAAACAAAATATCCATCAATAAAATTCTGATTAAGTAAATCGTGGCATACAGAGTATTATGCAACAGCTACAAATGATGATATATACCTGTATTTATATGGAAAGTTGTCCATGACAGAATCTAAGCAAAAATGTTACAAATAGCTTGTATAGTGTCACTCCATTTATGCTTGTGTTTGTGCAACTGTGTCTATTGAAAAACATGTACCAACACATTAACATTGATTATCTCTACATGGTTGAATTAGGTTATTTTCATTTTCTTCTGGCTAACTTTTTGTTATACAAAATCATGTAAAATAATCACTATATTATTCTTATAATATAGTTATCTCCACTATGAAAAACAAATTTTTTTCTTCCCTGACCTTATCTGACTTATCAAATCAGTCCCTTTACTATTTTAAACACTCTGTCTTTTTTTTTTTTTTTTTTTTTTTTTAGCTCTTTTTTTTTTTTTTAATTTTTTATTGTTATGTTAATCACCATATATTACATCATTAGTTTTTGGTGCAGTGTTCCATGATTCATTGTTTGTTCATAACACCCAGTGCTCCATGCAGAACGTGCCCTCCTCAATACCCATCACCAGGCTAACCCATCCCCCCACCCCCCTCCCCTCTAGAACCCTCAGTTTGTTTTTCAGAGTCCATCATCTCTCATGGTTCGTTTCCCCCTCTGACATACTCCCCTTTTCTTCCTCTCCTGTTATCTTCTTTTTCTTTTTTCTGAAAATATGTTGCGTTATTTGTTTCAGAAGTACAGATCTGTGATTCAACAGTCTTGCACAATTCACAGCGCTCACCGTAGCACATATCCTCCCCAATGTCTATCACCCAGCCACCCCATCCCTCCCACCCCCAACCACTCCAGTAACACTCAGTTTCTTTCCTGAGATTAAGAATTCCTCATATCAGTGAGGTCATGTGATACATGTCTTTCTCTGATTGACTTATTTCACTCAGCATAACACCCTCCAGTTCCATCCACGTCGTTGCAAATGGCAAGATCTCATTCCTTTTGATGGCTGCATAATATTCCATTGTGTATATATACCACATCTTCTTTATCCATTCATCTGTCGATGGGCATCTTGGCTCTTTCCACAGTTTGGCTATGGTGGACATTGCTGCTATAAACATTGGGGTACACGTACCCCTTCGGGTCCCTACATTTGTATCTTTGGGGTAAATACCCAGTAGTGCAATTGCTGGATCGAACGGTAGCTCTAATTTCAACTGTTTGAGGAACCTCCATACTGTTTTCCAGAGGGGTTGCACCAGCTTGCATTCCCACCAACAGTGTAGGAGGGTTCCCCTTTCTCCACATCCCCGCCAACATCTGTCGTTCCCTGACTTGTTAATTTTAGCCATTCTGACGGGTGTGAGGTGGTATCTCATTGAGGTTTTGATTTGGATTTCCCTGATGCCAAGCGATGTTGAGCACTTTTTCATGTGCCTGTTGGCCATTTGGATGTCTTCTTTGGAGAAATGTCTGTTCATGTCTTCTGCCCATTTCTTGATTGGATTATTTGTTCTTTGGGTGTTGAGTTTGATAAGTTCTTTATAAATTTTGGATACTAGCCCTTTATCTGATATGTCATTTGCAAATATTTTCTCCCATTCTGTCGGTTGTCTTTTGGTTTTGTGGACTGTTTCTTTTGCTGTGCAGAAGCTTTTTATCTTGATGAAATCCCAATAGTTCATTTTTGCCCTGGCTTCCCGTGCCTTTGGCGATGTTTCTAGGAAGAAGTTGCTGCGGCTAAGGTCGAAAAGGTTGCTACCTGTGTTCTCCTTTAGGATTTGGATGGACTCCTGTCTCACGTTTAGGTCTTTCAACCATTTGGAGTCTATTTTTGTGTGTGGTGTAAGGAAATGGTCCAGTTTCATTCTTCTGCATGTGGCTGTCCAATTTTCCCAACACCATTTGTTGAAGAGACTGTCTTTTTGCCATTGGACATTCTTTCCTGCTTTGTCAAAAATAAGTTGACCATAGAGTTGAGGGTCCATTTCTGGGCTCTCGATTCTGTTCCATTGATCTATGTGTCTGTTTTTGTGCCAGTACCATACTGTCTTGATGATGACAGCTTTGTAATAGAGCTGGAAGTCCGGAATTGTGATGCCGCCAGCTTTGCTTTTCTTTTTCAGTATTCCTCTGGCTATTCTGGGTCTCTTCTGGTTCCATACAAATTTTAGGATTATTTGTTCCATTTCTTTGAAAAAAGTGGATGGTATTTTGATGGGGATTGCATTGAATGTGTAGATTGCTCTAGGTAGCATTGACATCTTCACAATGTTGATTCTCCCAATCCATGAGCATGGAACGTTTTTCCATTTCTTTGTGTCTTCTTCAATTTCTTTCCTGAGTATTTTATAGTTTTCTGTGTACAGATCCTTTGCCTCTTTGGTTAGATTTATTCCTAGGTATCTAATGGTTTTGGGTGCAATTGTAAATGGGATCGACTCCTTGATTTGTCTCTCTTCTGTCTTGTTGTTGGTGTATAGGAATGCCACTGATTTCTGTGCATTGATTTTATATCCTGCTACTTTACTGAATTCCTGTATGAGTTCTAGCAGTTTTGGGGTGGAGTCTTTTGGGTTTTCCACATACAGTATCATATCATCTGCAAAGAGTGAGAGTTTGACTTCCTCTTTGCCGATTTGGATGCCTTTGATTTCTTTTTGTTGTCTGATTGCTGTGGCTAGGACTTCTAATACTATGTTGAATAGCAGTGGTGAGAGTGGACATCCCTGCCGCGTTCCTGACCTTAGGGGAAAAGCTCTCAGCCTTTCCCCATTGAGAATGATATTCGCTGTAGGTTTTTCATAGATGGCTTTTATGATATTGAGGTATGTACCCTCTATCCCTATACTCTGAAGAGTTTTGATCAAGAAAGGATGTTGTACTTTGTCAAATGCTTTTTCTGCATCTATTGAGAGGATCATATGATTCTTGTTCTTTCTTTTGTTAATGTATTGTATCACGTTGATTGATTTGCGGATGTTGAACCAGCCTTGCAGCCCAGGAATAAATCCCACTTGGTCGTGGTGAATAATCCTTTTATTGTACTGTTGGATCCTATTGGCTAGTATTTTGGTGAGAATTTTTGCATCCATGTTCATCAAGGATATTGGTCTGTAATTCTCTTTTTTGATGGGGTCTTTGTCTGGTTTTGGGATCAAGGTAATGCTGGCCTCATAAAATGAGTTTGGAAGTTTCCCTTCCATTTCTATTTTTTGGAACAATTTCAGAAGAATAGGTATTAATTCTTCTTTAAATGTCTGATAGAATTCCCCTGGGAAGCCATCTGGCCCTGGGCTTTTGTTTCTTGGGAGATTTTTGATGACTGTTTCAATTTCCTTAGTGGTTATAGGTCTGTTCAGGTTTTCTATTTCTTAAACACTCTGTCTTTCAAAGTAGACAATCAAAAGGTATTTTTATAGATTTTTCCCTTTCAGAGTAGAAAAGTAAAAAATACATCAAAATTTGAAAGTTCAAATAAAAAGCACATAAAATAACATAGTGAATGAGAATTATATTAAGATACATGCTACAAAGAGAGTATATAAATAAAATCTTGGAAATATTAATGAAACTGATGTAACATGAACAAGAGTAGGGAAAAATATTTCAAAGAGAACATTATTTAGTAAAAAATCCAATTCCAATTGGAAGATGGCATGGGATACCTTGACGTTAGGAATCATACTGTTATAAAGAATGAATAATCAGGAGAGTTCCTGTGCTGGAAAAAAATGAAGTAAAATAATAAAATTGGATGCTGTCAAAAAAGATACATGATTGAAATTTATTATCTCACATTTTATTTTCAGTGAAAAGCAATTGGAAGTCTCTACAAGATTCTGAGTAATAAAATTAATAAATCAAATAGTTTTAAAGGGATGATATTCCTCAAGAGATTCTGGGAAATGTAAAACAGAGACAGTATGTGCCTCAGTCATCCAACCTTCAATGTCCAGAATATGGGTGCAAAAATCATAAAGGAAAAGTAAAAACAAGAAATATCCCTTCGGACAGGAAAAAAAAAAAATCAATTCTCCCCCTTAAGTTCATAGCAGTCCTTGAACTGTATTTTTTCAAGACACAAAAAAGTTCTTTACTTTTCTATCTCACAGATCCTCTTGTTTTATGTATAAATACAGTTCAATAAAGGAACAGTTGTCCCGATAAAAATTTTCTGCCAGGAGTGGGGGAGCTGAAAGCATCCAATTCTCCATTCATTTGACAGTCTGAATTTACATTGGAGACAAACACAAATCTCCCCAGTGCTCAAGTCAGGGTTCTATAAATATTAAACCACTTACCCCTGGTTGTACAGTGAATGCTCCTTTGAGGAGTTAAGGCAAAATGTTATCCTAATGCTAACAGTTTCTGAACACTGCATTTATATTCACAGAGAATGGAGATAAATAAAATAAATTTGGCTTCATTTTATAACATTCATTTTATAAAAATAGCTGTACCTGCTTTTGCTGCATGTAAGTTCTGTTTCTCGTTGTCATCTTGATGTCCAGTTCTCCATTGATTTAAAGCTTCCTGAAAGGACTGGGCAGAAGCTTCTTCATCAAATGACCCTTCACAGAAGAGCCTATCTTTTGGATTTGAACACTCTGCTCTTTTTGTGGTTGGAACTTCTACCTAAACCAATTAAAAGTGCATCTAAGTGTGCTTTACTAAATTTCCCATATCTTAAAATACAGGTAGCATTAATTATTAGGCATTTTGAATCATACACTACTTTTTAACTTAGAAGTGGAATGTTTTAAAGTTGTACTTATGCATATGCTTTACTGATTTCTTTAAAACCGTATCAACAATTAGAAATGGTCTCTTCAAAAATTATTAAAACTAGAGCCTGCATGACTGAGGATTTATCATCATGTCATTCACCAGTGTTCCCCAGGGGAAGTGGCAATAGTTGTGAATCTAATCCCCCTACTTCTCCAATCTGCTCAGCAGAGAGAGCAGGGTTTTTTGTTGTTTTTTTTTTAACATATGAATCTAATCATGTCACTCCTATGTTCAAAACCTTCCAATGACTCTATGAAACCCCCAGTTCCTACTAGGACCTACCAGGCCCTACAGACCTTGTACTCCCCTACCTTTTTACTTCACTTCCTTCAATTCCCCTCTTCATTCACTGGGCTCCAGCCAAATTTACATTCTTGTAGTGCTGGGAGCCCACGAAGCACATTCTCACACGAGGGCCCTGCGCTAGCCATATCCAATACCTGGAGTGACCCTCCTCCATATTTTCACATAGCTACTCCATTCATTTCAGGTGGTCTGTGTACAACCATCACCTACTCAGTAGGTCATGACCCTACAAATATAGCCCCTTTACCCCCCACCTTCCATTCCCTTACCTGCTATATTTTTCTCTGAATAACATCTCTGTAAATTTATTCTACATGTTTATTTGTGTATTGCCTGTCTCTCCCCATTAGAACGTAAGGAGATCAGGGGTTTTGTCCTTTTCCTCAGGGCCAAGAGCAGCACGTGGCACAAAGTAGGTGCTCATTAAAAGTTAGCTGAATGAATGAACAAATTAATTAATGCATATGAAGCTGCACATGCTTCTCAGCATAATGATAAAGAGGAAAGGATGAATTCAGTACAAAATATAGATCCACTGTGAACGCACAGAAGAAAATAAAGGAAGGATTTGGCAGTTATCCACTAGATCAGAGAAAACGGCCAAATTAGGAAAATAAAGCAAAATGAAGTCCACACCAATGCTGAATTAGCGATGTGGATTTACCTATGCTGATCAAACTGCTAAATCTCCATTGTGTATCTTATAGATACAAAAGTAGAATCCTCTATGTTCACCCCTTAATTGCAAAATAAACAGGCACTGTTAGAGTATAATTGAGAAAAGAGCATTAAATATGTGTCCAAAATTTTGAATATAAACAAAAGCATCTGGGAATGTGAAGTCAATGCGCCAGCTGTTGGCCACAGAAACATAGGTTTAAAAGTCCACAACAGGAACAGGGGCAAGAAACAGGTTATTTAATGCAGATAAACAAGAATTCTATGGGCAAAAAGTGGCAGGGACAGTATTACAGAGAGAGGGAATGGTATATATGCTAAAACATGGAGTCAAACAGCACAGTGGCATGGAGCCCTTAGTAGTTTGCACTGCAATCGTAAAGAGTGGGATATGAGAAAATATAAAGGGTAAAAGATAATCTGGGCCCGATCATGAAGGATACTGCCCATCATACAGAGGAAATTAGACTTACACATAATGGAAACTCAAAGCCACTGAAGGCTCCTACACAGTAGTGTGGGAGAAAGAGAAATTAAGGAATAGTGAGTTTGGATGCAAAGACACCAGTTAAAACATTACAGCTAATTGCTAATATCTAACAACATTACAAACGCATGACATGTGTGTATGTATACACACACACACACACACACACACACAAGGTATATGCATACGTGTACGCAAAACAATACTTTTCAAAATTACTCTTTATACTCTAGTTTGTACTGGCAAAAGATTGAAGTAAAGAAAATGTTGTCAGTGGAAATTTCAAATTTTAAAATTTAAATTTTTATATTTTAAAGTCTTTTCATATCTAATAAATAGGGTGTTTTATAACCACTATATAGAATGAGAAGGCTATAGAATGTACTTATATGAATATCAAAACTATTGTTAAGTATAAAAAGCATATTTGCAGAGCAGCGTTTAACATTAACATTTGTGTAAAGAAATACATACATACAAAACTGGAATTATTATTGACTTCTAGAAAGGGAGAGAATGAAACCCACGTTCTGTGTTATGAACTTTTGCACTTCAAGAAAAAGCTAATTTCCGTATTTGGAAGAGCAATAAGGATAGAAGGGACCAAATATTCAAGCTAGATTTTAGACAGTAGACTGCGTGAGACATGGTAACTAACTGGATGTGCAGAGGAAGAAGAGAGAGGACTACAGAAAATAACGATTCTTGGCTCACCTGAAAAGCAAGAAGATAGGCTGTCAACAACAGTGACATCTATAGATTTTGGAGGAGAGGTAGATTTCGTTTGAAAATACTAAGTAGGGGCACCTGGGTGGCTCAGTCAGTTAAGTGGCCAACTCTTGTTTTGCCTCAGGTCATGATCTCAAGGTCATGGAATCGAACCCCATGTTGGGCTCTGCACAGGGCATGGAGCCTGCTTAAGATTTTCTCTCCCCTTCTCCCTTTGCCCTTCTCCCCTCTACTCATGCTCTCTCAAAAGAAAGAAGAAAGAAAGAAAGAAAGAAAGAAAGAAAGAAAGAAAGAAAGAAAGAAAGAAAGAAAGAAAGAAAGAAGAAAGAAAGAAAGAAAGAAAGAAAGAAAGAAAGAAAGAAAGAAAGAAAGAAAGAAAAAGAAAGAAAGAAAGAAAAGAAAGAAAGAAAGAAAGAAAAAAGAAAGAAAGAAAAAAGAAAAGAAAAGAAAATGCTGAGTTTGTGGGAAGGTATTTATAGGTATCCAGTAATCAATATGATATGTGTATGTATGTATGCTGCACTAATGAAGAAGCACTGAAAACTCAGTGCTTAATACAAAATGGTTTAAGTATGCAGTGATTCCAGCAGGTCTCCAGAGTAGCTCCTTTCCAACCAATGAATCAGAGATATAAAACATCTGCCTTTATAGCTATGCTTTTGGAATACTTGGCTTCCTCACAGCAGTGGCAGGATAGGGAAAGTCAGAGGACTGGACACTGGCTTTTAAATGTTTGAGCCCAGAACTGTCATATGCCACTTCCACTCAGAGCCTAACATGACTCTACCCAGTTCTGAAGGGAATAGGAAATTTGAAAGAGCACATGGAATCCAGTGGATAATATTCATTATCCTTCTAAGCCACATGATATTCCTGCAAGATATGTTTCAATATCCCCATTTTCTAGAAGAAAGGATACACTTTAACAAACTCACCCAGTGCTTCTGATGCTTACTTATTACAGTTGGAGAGCCACTGCTCTTTGGCACTGAATACAGGTGCTCACCTAAGGGTTGATAGAGGTGATATCCAACCAGAATACTCACACCACAGTGACTTAGCAGTTGTTAAAACCACTGGACCTGTGGACCCACCCAAAGAGAGGCTGAATTTGGTCATGTATGTTTCTTTAACATAACAGAACCAGTTGGTTCTGATGTGCACTCCTGCATGAAACCACTGAATTAACAGTTTTTAAGTTAGGACAAGAAGTAGAGAGGGTCTATATGGCATATACAGTCACCTATGGGGACAAAAGGCAGCATTTATTGTAGGGATTAAAAGCACAGGCAAAGGTGTAAGCTTTCTAGTAGGGCTAGTTACTAAATTCCTCTCTGCCTTTGTCATCTGTTAAACAGAGTAATAATAATGTGAAACTTACATGGTTATTGTGATTATTGGATATGATAAGGCAATTAAAGGATTAAGCACAATGCCTAGTGTTAGGTGTTTAACAAGTGTTAGCTGTTGATTTATCACTATTTTCATTGATAAGATAAATAAGATAAAATGGCAGGCAGGAAGGAAGAAACCCTTAAAACCATAGCCTCTGTATAGCGGCTAAAAGCAAACAATTTGGAGTCGTAAAGTCTGGGTTCAAATCTAAGTTTCATTCATACCTTGGCCAATTTATAAAAACTGATCTTTGTCACTAATTTTCTCATCTGGAAAAAGAAGGGAAAAATTAAGAGAGGACAGAAAGAGATAATACATGTAAAATATGTAGGACCGTGTCTGGCACAGAGTCAGTTTTCAACACATTACTATTATAATAACGAGGCCATAACGCATTCAGGGATTCTTCACAATCACCCTTAACAGGTCTATTAGAAAGTGAAATCCATGTAAAAACACTGACTTTCCTGGACAACTCAAGCAGTTTCTTTGCTGCAAAGAGGTCCTACGAGCATAATGCATGTTTTCTTCTTTGCTCCATGAGCATGGGTTAGGAACTCAAGAAACTGAAGTTCAAGCTTGACCCTGTCACCAAGTAACAAGTTGTGTGACTTTGGCCAAGTTTGTTACTCTTTCTGAACTACAGTGGAAAGGTGAGTGGCATCTAAAAGAATGAGGATTAATTACATAGATCAAAATTCGAGGAAGCTTGTCTCTTGCTAAAGAATCAATACAACAAGTCTATTACAAAATATAGACATGAGCTGATGAAAGCTTATCTAGCACATCTTGGGATCAGTAGTCAATCTGAATAACGACCAGAATTTGGTGTAAATCCAATTTTAAATAACTATAAAATTGCCTGTCACCTAAAAAACAAAACAAAAAAAAACCAAAAACTTGGCAAGGTTTTGTATTTTTAGCCTCTCTGAAATTCTGACTAAAATAAAATTGTTATATTGCATTGTGTTATTTTTTTTTCTTGTTTCTCCCAAATACTCATTCATTTCCTGAAATGGTAGCAATGCCCAGAAAACAACATGGTCAAACAATCATTCATAAAAAAAAATAACAGTCTTCAGTGGAATAAAAGCAGTCTCCTTAAAAGGATTTTTACAGTCAAGATGTTTTTGAGTCATAAAAAATAAAATTCAAATATTAAACAACAATGTGATAATCTACAAAACTCTATAGCTCTAGTTAAGTCTATGAATGACAGTCTCCATGATCATGTATGACAGAAAATGTCTACTCTATTTTCCTTAGCTTACCCCAGGGTTGCTCCCCTGTATAAGAAGAGATTTGGGTTTATTCTGACTTTTACTAATCTCTTTTGTAGAATGATTATCCCCGCTGGGTTCATCTGGATTAACTTCCTTGATAAACCGATGGGCAACATCCAATACATTGGATAATATTTGAGATTTTGCCTGTTAAAAAAGAAAGAAAACAGGTCTAAAAAGACTAATATGTCAGTCTAAGTAACTTAGATACATTAAATCATATTTTTATTATTCTATGATTACTAAAATCCAATACATTTTATTTAATATTTCAAAATACAAATTGACATTTATATCAACCAACATAATAGTGATAGCTGCCAGCTATCGAGGAGCTGGTTTGGTCTCACACTACCCCAAGTATCTTAAAAACATATCATTTAATCTTCAAGTCAACTCTAAAGCATTATTATTTTTGTTTTTTTAAAGATTTTTTATTCATTTATTTGAGAGAGAAAATGAGATAGAGAGAGAGAGCATGAGAGGTGGGGAGGGTCAGAGGGAGAAGCAGACTCCCCGCTGAGCAGGGTGCCCAACGCGGGACTCAATCCCGGGACTCCAGGATCATGACCTGAGCCAAAGGCAGTCGCCTAACCAACTGAGCCACCCAGGTGCCCCAGCGTTACTATTTTTGTCTCTGTTTTAAGGATAAAGAAATGAAAGCTCTGATGGTTTAAATAACTTAGGCCTGGTCACATGGTGAGTGGGTGGCAGAGCTGGGAAATGACCCCAGGTGTGTATAATTCTAATGACTCATAGCCTTTCCACTATGTCAACCCCAAATAGACAGATGTGTTATTTTTGTACAACATAGCTAAAGAACTAAATATAGCTGATCTAGTAGGAGGCTGAATAAGCGGTAATGAGTATCCCTTGGTGATCAAACATCTTTAGAAAGCATTAACTATTCAAAAGTGCACATCAGGAAGTGCCTCTACCTGTAGGTTCCTAGTAAACTCCAAGTTGGTCCTCATTTAGTATCTTTGCTCATGAGTTTCACTTACCAGGGAAGCCTTCCCTCCTCTACCATTTTCTTTGCCTGGCAGACTCCTACTTCTCCTAGATTCATCCCAAATTACTCCCACAGGTGTAGGAACCTTTCTTTGTCCTCCTCACTCTGGCTGTGTGAGATGCCCATCCTCTGTACCCTCTTCATACCCAAAGTAGATCTCTAGTAGCCCATACAATATTCATTGTACATCACCTTTTGGTGTCTATCTAGTCCTTTTTTTTTTTTAAGTCTAGAAGGTTTATTGATACTTTGCTTTTACAGTTCACCATATAAGTTCAAAGAAGTTAAAAATCCTGTCTTCTTAAATCTTTCTATGGCTACCACAGTGCCTGGCATATAACATATGGTAAAAATAAGGTGGTGGGGAGGGAGAGGAAGAACTGAAGAATTAAAATAAATGAGAAAAAGAATTCAAAAAACCTCTCCACATGCCTTCAGGGTAGCTGAAAAGGAAAAGGCAACTCTTGGAAAGGGCCTGTTCTTTGAGGGGTCTCCTATCAGCAAATATTCTGATCTGCCCTAGGACTCTGCAGGATTCTGGGTCCCATGTGAGCTTGAACCAAACAACCTACAGGGTGAGATTCTGAAAACCTGATATTAGAAAGACAAGCAATAGGGTGTACTCCTTTAGCAAATGTCCTCAAGACAGAGAATAACTTCAGCAGGGATTAGAAATAATTATTTTGTACTTTTTCATGGAAATATTCCTATTTTTAAATTTTCATCTAGTTACCTAAATAACTAAGATTACACTGAAACTTTCCAGTTACGACCTTTTACAGATCTGTTAAGATTCACTGCAACCTCATTCTGGAATAAACCAGTGAAGATCAAATTAATTAATGTTATTTCATGCTGAATTAATGAATTATCTATGAAAAATGACTACTGTGATCTATGCACTTTTATATATACATATATGTATGCACAGATATCAGTGATATCTGCTCTAAATTTTTCCAGTGATCTATATAATCTATATATCATTATTTCTATATCTATAACCTATATAATCATTATTTTTAAGAGAAATTCAAGCCAATGGTAATGCTTTACCAAAACAAATATTTTTTTTTTTTAAACAGAGTAGTCCAATATAAGCCTGATTTTAAATTCCCTAGAGTAGTGATCTATTGGTTTCAAAGGTGGTTAGAAGGTCTAGTTTCCATTTTACACATTCTTAAAAGTAGTAAAAAACAACAGTATTAGTTTTTCATAAAATTATCAAGATAGAATTATTATTCAAATACATGTTGACTTACATAACACAAATCAAAGATTATTCCTGTCCTAAAATGAATTCTGCTATCAACGTTCCAATTAATTGTTATAACATTTTTAGGTAGTATTTTAAGAGACTCTGAAATGGCACACACACAAAAATGATTTCATTTTTAAATTTACTGCTAAAATATATGATAAACATCATGGATAATTAATAAAATGAAATGCTATAACTGAATATCTTAAAGTTCTATTAATGTGGTATAAACAAAATGCCAATAAATGGGAATTTTCTTTCCTAAAATATCTTACATTTAAATATTACTTTTCTTTTTTTTTTTTAAAGATTTTATTTATTTATTTGAGAGAGAGAGAGAATGAGAGATAGAGAGCACGAGAGGGAAGAGGGTCAGAGGGAGAAGCAGACTCCCTGCTGAGCAGGGAGCGCGATGCGGGACTCGATCCCAGGACTCCAGGATCATGACCTGAGCCGAAGGCAGTCGCTTAACCAACTGAGCCACCCAGGCACCCTAAATATTACTTTTCTTAAATTATTTTTAATTTAAAAAAATATTACTTTTCTCAGTTGTAAGAATGTTAATACATTTTTCTTATTCTTAAAATAAGCATGCAAGGAAAGGGACAGATACTGTGATCCCCATTACATAGACAAGGAAACTCAAGCTCATAAAGCTTAGGTCAAAGTCAAATGGATACAAAATATTGCAGCTTAAGTTAGAACCAAGATCTTCCGTCTCTCAGCCTAATTCCTTTTCCCTACTGAATTACACTAATATAGATAATGTGTTTTACTTTTGATTTCCTGAGACTTAAAATAAATTAAATTTTATCTCCATAGATACGAACATTTTTCCTTCCTTTACAAAAAAATTGTAATTATATATATAATTAATTCTATATATAATTGCTTATGCAGAGATTACGTTGTTTAGTTTTTGTTTCTAACTTAATTCTGCTTATTTTCATGTTTGACTAGGCACTAGCAAACTGAAGGGAGAAGCAGATTCTCCTTTTACTTGTCTCATCTACTACCTGGTGAGGAGGCAAGTGAACTTTGCAAAAACAAAATATTTTTCCTTCCTTTACAAAAAAAAATGTAATTATCTACATAACTAATTATATATATAATTGCTTATGCAGAGATTACATTGTTTAGTTTTGTTTCTAACTTAATTCTGCTTATTTTCATGTTTGACTAGGCACTAGCAAATTGAAGGGAGAAACAGATTCTCCTTTTACTTGTCTCATCTACTACCTGGTGGGGAGGGAAGTGAACTTTGCAAAAACAAAACTTCTGAACAACAAAATTAAAAGTATTCTATAAGAGTAAAATTCTAGAACACACTTAAAATATCTATCTCTTAATTAAGAGATATAAAATTTAACAAAATCATTAAGATTAGAAATTTACCACACTACTATAAC
Organism: Zalophus californianus; assembly: GCF_009762305.2. NCBI lineage: Eukaryota > Metazoa > Chordata > Mammalia > Carnivora > Otariidae > Zalophus > Zalophus californianus. The sequence goes on from NC_045595.1 coordinate 119,981,314, forward strand.
TTACTATTTTAAAATACTTATAAGTTCCTAGGTATGTGAAAAATATATCATTTATGTGTTAATGATTTGCAACTTCCTGTTCTCCAGATCCAATCTCCCATGCTTATTCCAGAGAGGAATCTATAATCTGGGTGGAGCTTATGATAGTTTAACAGAATGTGAGAAGTAGTAATGAATTTTACCTCTACTGGCAAGATGGTAAGAAACTACCCCTTTTCCTGTTCAGCAAGCTTGCTAGATGGATGTACAGTGACCTTGGAAGTAACACATCTAAGATAGTGGTGCTACACATTAAAGTCCCCAAATCAAGAGGGAAGGAGATGTTTAAAATAGAGATGTCTTGGGAACATCCATGTTGAAATCTAGGTGAGTAAAAATTAAACTTTTCCTGTTTTAACTCAATGGTATTTGGGGGTTCTTCTTCTACTTCAGCAAGCATTACCCTAATAATATAGCCTCATATTTGGAACTATTCCTAACTGGGTATTCTGTTTCACCTAGGGAAAAAAAAAAATGTTTTAAGGGCATTTCCTATTAAAAACACACATAAACATATTATTCCTATGCCTTGCCAAAGTTTTCCTCTCTACTGGGAAAGGCTAGCTTTCCTGTTATAATTCTATTTATCATTTTAGGCCCAGATCAAATGTTATCCAGTTCTAATGTATCTCAATGGCATTATAAAAAATAGCTCAGAAAGGCAAATTATTTAATCTCTCTGAAACAAGTTTTCTTCTTCAACTAACTGCACCAAAATTTACATATTTTCTTTTTTTGTTGTTGTTTTGTTTTATGTGGCTTATAACTCCTTGCTTACATCAGTACTAGAGCTTTGCTCCTCAATGTGTAATCTATATATCAGCAGCAGCAGCATCAACTGGAAACTTGTTAAAAATACAAAATCTCAGGTCCCACTCAGAACCCCTGAATCAGAATCTGCAGCTTACCATGTAATTTAAATGTTTATTAAGGTTTAAGAATCCTGTGTCCTACCATTCAGTTGCATTACAATTGGTTGAATACATCTGTCTTCCCTTCATGATCATGAATTCCTTGAGAGAGGGGACCATGTCTTATTCTAACTTATCCATGCTTTTTATCACCTTTTGCCTCTCCTTCCTGCAGCCCTATCCTTCATCCTTCACACTTTGCAACTAGAACATTGCTTGACACTGGTTAAGTACTTGAGAAATGTTGGTTGACTCAAATTTCACTGACTTACTGACATAAAAATGACTAAAAATCCTATTTGAACATTCCTTCCTTATACTCAAGCTATCTAAGTCAGTGTCAACACAGACAAAATCAATGGCATTGTTAATAATAGCATAAGGGAAAATCACTTACCTTTCAAAGCCTATAAAATGAAAACCATATCTACCTTACAGAGATGTGAAAAATATACATCCTGTATGAAAATCACCTACCAAATTGATGACACAAAGTAGTGCATCCAAAGGATTGCTACCATTTTATCTAGATCACAATATACTACTTCTCTGTAAGTAAGAGAAATAGTTCAAATTTCCCGAAAATAGGATTCCTATTCAATTCAATAGACAGAGGTAGGACATCTGACTATGGTATAATGAAAAGGTCAGTAAATAATTCTATCCCCATAAAACAAATGTTAGACTGGATAAATTTTTTAAAACTATTTCAGGGCTCTGAAGTCAACCAAAAGTTAACAAGAAGTTGAGAAATATTTACTCAAGAAAAACGAGTATGACATTACTGAAGAACAGCAAAAATCTATGGCTCTTTCTTAGATCTCCCTTCCCAAGTTGGTCAATGTTATTAGGGCAAGACTGAACAAGGAGTGTACTTGATTCCTGGCAGAGGGCAGAATCTTAAAATTATAGTGGCATTAACAGTGAACTAGCAAATTTGGTTATAAATGAATGCAGAAAACGTACAGCTATGAGAGCCTGAGGCTTTGGTCCCAATTAGGGTGAGCAGCAGACTAGTCAAACATTTAATGGGATGATTCTGAAAAGGAGAGGGTGATAGAGGGGCTGCTTTAAAAATGGAAATCATAAAAATGAACCAAATGAAAAATCTTGATTATGACCAAAATAGATTACGAAATATTTGAAATGGAAAAATAATTCAGTGTGCTTGAAGAAAGAGAGAGATAAATTATCTAATTGGAAAAGTAAAAAGTAAAAGTGTAAAGAAAATGAAAACAGCCTTACAGACCTACAGAACCGCATCAAGCATCCCACATACATTTAGTGAGAGTATCACAGAGAAATGAGAAGAAAAATATATATGAAAAAAAGATGGTTCCAAACTTAAAAATTATTACTTTAGAAATCCAAGAAGCTCAACGAGCCCCAAGAAAGATAAATATACAGAGATCCATACCAAAACAACTCATAACCAAACTACTGGAAGTCAAAGATAAACAGAAAATCTTGAAAGGAATGAGAAAAATTACTCATCACATATAAGAAAGGGCACATAAATATGAATAACAAACTGATTTTGTATCTGAAAAAAATTGAGACCAAAAAGCAGTAGAATGATGCAAAGTGCCAAAAGGAAAAAACTGCCAAAAATAAGTCTATATTAGGAAAACTGTCCTTCAAAAATGAAATCAAACATAAAGATACTCCCAAATAGATAAAAGTAAGAGATAATTCATTACCAGTAGATCGGTCTTAACAAGTGCTAAAGAAAGGTTTTAAAGCTGAAAGGTATTAAATCCACCAGAAGAGGGCGCCTGGGTGGCTCAGTCTGCTAAGCATGGGCCTTCTGCTCAGGTCATGATCCCAGAATCGAGACCCACATCGGGCTCCCCGCTCCGTGAGGAACCTTGCTTCTCCCTCTCCCTCTGCCTGCTATTCCCCCTGCTTGTGCTCGCTCTCTGTTAAATAAATAAATAAAATCTTAAAAATACATACATACATACACAAATAAATAAATAAAATCCACAAGAAAGATAGATCCCCAGAAACATAAATATATGGGTAAAAATAAAAGATATTTAAATATTTTGTTTTCTCTTTTTAATTTCTTTTAAAAACATAAAGCTATATATAGCAATAACATTGACACTATATTGTGGATTTATAACATTGATATATAATATATAACCTACACAAAGGAATGGAGAGAAAATAGAGTTAAAATAAAGCCAAGTTATAATATTTTACCACAGTCAGTATTAATGTGAAGTAAAGTGTTATAAGACATATATTGTAATACCTAAAACAACCACTAAATAAACATGTGCACACACATGTGTGCGCACGCATACACACACACACCCCAAAAATTAATTTCAATTGAATGATAAAAAAAATCTTTAACACAGAAGAAAGCAGTAAGAAAGGAAAAAAGGAACAAAAACGACAAAGGCATAAGAAAAACAAATAGCAACATGGAAGATGTAAATCCAATTACATCATTAATTACATTAAATATGAATGGACTAAACCCACCAATTGAGACAGAAATTGTCAGACTTGGTTAAAAAAAAAAAAAAAGCAAAAAAACCCTGCAAGACCCAAATATATGCTGTTGATAAGAGCCTGACTTTAGATCCAAAGACAAATAGGTTAAAAGTAAAAAGATGAAAAATATATACCTTGAAATTAATAATCCTAAGAGTGTTGGAGGGGCTATATTAATAAGGCAAAAAAAAAAAAAAAAAGGAAGAAAGGGGATATTTTATAATAATGAGTCAATATAAAAGGAAGCTATAGTTATATTTATGATCAATTATACCTATAACAATTACATATGTATGTAGCAACAGAACCGCAAAATATTTCAATCCCCTCCTCAGAAATTAATGAAACAGCTAGGCAGAAAGTCAGTAAGGATTTAAAAAACTTGAAAACCACCATGAAGTAATTTAATCTAAGAGACAAATAAAGAACCCCTGACCTCACAACAACAGAATATGAATTCTTTTCAAGCTCATATGGGACATTCTTTAAGATAGACTATATGCTGAAGTGCTAGGCCAAAAACAAACAAACAAAAAAAAGATAGACTATATGCTCCACATAAAATAAGTATTAATAAATTTGTAAGAATTGAAATCACATAAAATATGTTCTCTGACCTCAATAACAACAAAAAATTAGAAATCAGCAACAAATAATTTGGGAAATCATAAAATATTTAGAAATTGAGCAACTTGCTCCTAAATAACCTTTGGATAAAAAAATATATCACAAGGGATATTAGTAAATAATCTTGAATTGATTAAGCATAACAAATCAAAATATATAAGATACAGTTAAAGCAGTGGTTGGACTGAAATTTATAGCTTCAAAAGGTTGTTTTGGAAAGGAAGAAGATCTAAAATCAATAATCTAATCTAATCCTCATTCAAGAAAGTAGGGGAAAAAAATCAAAGAAAAGAAGTCCAAAAGTAGGTAGGAATCAGAAAATAAAGATCAGAATCAATGAAATATAACAAAATTTTTAAAAAATCAATAAAACTAAAATTGGGTTTGTTAAAAAGCCTTGAAAATTTATAAATCTTTAGCTAAACTGACCCCCAAAAAGAAGAGTAAAATACAAATTAGCAAAATCAATAATGAAAGAAAGAACATCAGTATAGACCTATAGATTTTAGAGGATCATAAAGGAATCTAAAAACTTATGCCAATAAATTGGACAACTTAGATTGAATGGATAAATTCAATGAAAAACACAAATCACCTAAACTTACTCATGAACTAATAGAAAATTAGAATAGAACAATAAGGTAAAGAAACTGAACTAATAATTCAAAATCTTTCCATGAAAAAAATTCCAGACTCAGATTGTTTCACTGGTAAAGTCCACCCAATATTTAAGGAAGAAATTATACCAATCTAACACAAACATTTTCAGAAAAAAGAGAAAGAAATACTTCTAAATTCATTTTATGAGGCCAACACAACCCTGACACCAAAGTAGACAAGCACATTCCAGGAACATAAAACTACAGACTAATATCCCACATGAACTTAGATGCAAAATTCCTTCACAAAATATTAGCAAATCTGATCCCCCCAATACATAAATTATGAGTCATGACCAAGTGAAATTATATCCAGTAATGCATTCTTAACCGAACATCTAAAAATCAAGTATTATAAAAAAAGGCATATTAATAAGAGACAAAACAACATGATCATTTCAATAAAAACAGGGAAAAAGAAGCAGGGAATACAAAGGGACTTCCTCATGGTAAAAGCATCTATGAAAAACCTGTAGCAAACATCACAACTATTGGTAAAAAAGATTAAATGTTTTGCCCTTAATCGGGAACAAGGCCAGAATGTAAACACTTGCCATTTCTATTTAAATTTGACTGGTGGCTCTAGCGAACACAATAAGACAAGAAAAAAAAAAAAATTAAAAGCATCTAGATTAAAAAGGAAGAAGTAAAACTGTTTTTTACTTGTAGAGGATATGATCCTGCATGTAGAAAATCCTAAGGTATCTAAAACAAACAAACAAACAAACAAAACAGCTACTATAATAAGTGAATTTATCAAGGTCACAAGACTCAAGATCAATACTCAAAAATCAATTTTATATATATATATATATATATATATATAGCAATGAACAACCCAAAACTAAAATTAAGAAAAGAAGTACTCACAGTAACATCAAAAAGAATAAAATACTTATGAAAACATTTAACAAAAAAAGTATATGAATTTAAAACTAAAAAGTATAAAACATTGATGAGCTAAATAAGATCTAAATAAATGGAACAAAATCATGTTATAGACTGAAAGACTCAATATTGTTAAGATGGCAATTTTCCCAAATCAATCTGTATACTACACAAAATCTTTATCAAAATCCCATCAGGATATTTCTTTGTGACAACTGACAAGCTTACCCTATTATGTATATGGACACAATGAGATGTCATCTCACACCCATTAGGATGGCTACTATCAAGCAAACAAAAGATAACAAGTGTTGGTGAGCAGGGGGAGAAATTAGAACCCTTGTGCGCTATTAATGGGATTGTAAAATAGTTAAGCTGCAGTAAAAAAAAAAAAAAAAAGGAATTTCCTCAAAAATTAAAAATAGACTTAACATGATCTATCAATTCCATTTCTACATACATATTCAAAATAATTGAAAGTGAGGTCTCAAAGAAGTGTCTACGTACCCATGCTCATAGAAGAACTGTTCAGAATAGCCAAGAGATAGAAGTAACCTAAGCATCAATCAATGTATGAATACATAAACAAAGTGTTCATAAATATGATCCATAAAATAAAAAACTGATAAATTAAGGCTTTTAAGAACAAACTTAATCTGTGGATGCCATACATTCTATATCAAAATTCCATCAGGTTTTGCATTTGTTTGGGTTTTTTTATAGTAATTGACAATCTTATCCTAAAATTTACAGCCTTATTCTAAAATGTATATGGAAATGCAAAAAATCTAGAATTAGTATTTTTTAAATTTCATGTAAAAAGTCAAGCTATCTGGATTAGGAGAAAATATTTGAAAATCATGTATCTGATAAGGACCTACATCCAGAATGTATAAAGAACCCTTAAACCTCACTAACACAAAAACAAACCATGCAATTTTAAAATGGCCAAAAAATTTGAATCAACATGTCACCAAAGACATACAGATGGCTAATAAGCAAATGAAAAGATGTTCAACATCATTAGTCATTAAAGAAATGCAATTAGAACCACAATGAGATATTATGACATACATACTAGAATAGCTATAATGCAAAAGACATTTGACAATACTAAGTTTTGGCAAGGATGTGGAGAAAATGAAACCCTCATATATTATTGGTGGGAAAGGTAAAATGTTACAGATATTTTAGAAAACAGTTTGGTATCTCCTTTAAAAGCTAACAAATACTTAACTTGGGAGTCAACAATTCCATTCCCAGATATTTACCTAAAAGTGATGAAAACAGTCTACACAAATTTCTGTACACATAACAGCACTATTCTACAGCGATGCAGGAAACTACTTATCTATTATTTTTTAGTCCAAATTCCTTTTATGTTTTTGTCCAAACTTCAAAACACCAAAAGCCTAAACAATATATATATCCATCAGTTGATGACTGGATAAACAAAATATGATATACCCACACAATGGAATATTATTTAGCATTAATAAGGAATGAACTCCTACAATGAACATGCAATAATGTGGAAGAACTTTATGGTAAGCGAAAGAAGTCAGACACAAAAGATTGCACAGGAATGATTCCATTTATATGAAATTTCTAGAAAAGATAAATCTATACCAACAGAAAGCAGACCAGTAGTTGCCTGGGGCTAAAAGTGGGAGCAGGGGTTGATTGCAAAAAGTACCAGGAAGTTTTTTGTTGTGATGAAAATGTTCTAAAACTCAATTGTGGTGATTGTTGCACAGGTTTGTAAATTTACCTTAAAAAATCATTGAATTGTACACTTACAATGTGAACTTCAGAGTGTGTAAATTAAACCTCAATAAAGAGTCTGGACTAAAAAATAAATCAATAGACAATTAGCTTCCTGCATCACTAGATCTAACTGCAGCGGAGACTTGTATTAAGGTAAATACTCAGTTTCCTATAATGTCCCCTTCTATGTTATTTCTCCCTGACCCACAGTAGTGCTCCTCTCCACCAGTCCCACCATGGGAGACACAATCACTCAACATATTTCTGTCCTCTGGGCCATGGCTCATTGGACAAGAAGTAAGCACCTAGTCTTCATTGAATTCATGAGAACTCAGATTTGGAATCAAGAAAGCAACACTTGTTCTCTCTGTCACGGATGCTCTATAATCTAATTCATAATTTGTTAATTATAAGAAAAGAATAAAGTAGATACACAGAAAAAAAAATAAAGTTGAAAGTGGAGGAAGAAGTCTGCCTTGGCTGTCAACAGCTTTCCAATTTCCAGTCCTGGTTTTGAATATGACTCTGCTGCATCAACCCTACTCCCATACACCGGAAGACATCTTTGAGGCCTTTAGCAACAAGAAACAATTCTTTGTCCCAAACTAGTGCAAAGAGACCTAACTAATATAAGGATCAGTACTTCCTAACTGGGGCAAGGAAATTTGAGAATGTGGGAAGGTGTTTTGGGTTTTCACACTCATTGTAGAGCATTAGTGATATTTAATGGGTGATAACCAGGTTTAATGAGTATTCTGAAATCTGAGGAACGGTGTAGCTCAAGAAAAAAGTTCCTACCCAAAATACTCAAGAGCATCCTTACTGAGAAATAGTTAACATAGACCTAGCCTTCAATTAGCAACATTTTTTAAAAAAATTATAGAAACCCAGTAAAAAATCATAATGCCACATATTAAAAAGTAACAAACAGACATTCCTTCCAATTAATGAGTAGTACTTCACAGAGGTAACCACTATTAACCGGTTGGTATACACCCCTGCAGTCTTTTGTCTCTGCTTAGATGGACACACCTAGATTTGCAACACAAAACACATTATCTTTCACTTAATAGTATACCAACTATCATCTTTAAGTAATAAGTAACCAATGAACAAGAATGTTAAGGTTGTTACAAAACACTTAAAATAGATAACTATGCATATTAAGTACCAAACACTGTACCTTATCTATTAAGATATTATCAAATTTTAACACTCAAAGATAATTATATTTCCATGTTCTAAATATGAAAATTTAGATGTAACAGTACTAATAGGTAGCAACAGGAAAGGGGGGGGGACTGAAAATGAAGAAAGTGACCTGTGCAACTTTTCTACATGCTAAAAATGTTTAAAAATCAAACCAAAACAGCCTTCAGGGAAGATAGTAAATCATATATCTCACTGTAGGATAGAAGCTTAAACTAAAGCCAAAGAATGTGATTTACTGTCAGCATTTCCAGATTCCCCCCCAATCCTTCACTACACTATGTGATGGTAGGATTTCATCTGGTAACTGTTCTAAATTCTTACCTGAACTTTTTTCTCCCTAGAATGATATTATCTTTCAAATTACACTCTAGAAGAATTCATCACTCTGACAATGTATCATTAATCAAAAGTAAAGTGGGTTGATATTTTATAGCATTTTGGAGTGGATGGCACCTTGTAGAAGTTTAGGTCCAAGAGTAAAAGTTTTAGTTTAGTTAGAAAAACGATACACTTTATGGTAGTGTCAGTGCTTCAAAACTCTAAATTCCATCATTATCCCAAACCCTGGCTGTCCAGCAATAAATATTAATACTCATGTTGACAAAGCCATGCCTCCTTATGTGATCCAGAAGTTTCAACTCAAAGAAATTCACACATAATTTATTTATTTATTTTTTTAAAGATTTTATTTATTTATTTGACAGAGAAAGACACAGCGAGAGAGGGAACACAAGCAGGGGGAGTGGGAGAAGGAGAAGCAGGCTTCCTGCTGAGCAGGGAGCCCGATGCGGGGCTCGATCCCAGGACCCTGGGACCATGACCTGAGCCGAAGGCAGACGCTCAACGACTGAGCCACCCAGGCGCCCCTCACACATAATTTAGACCTACATTACTTCCTAAATTCAGAGAAAAAAAAATGCTGGAATGTCTCTTTTCATGGTGTTAACTTCCATTGATTTTCCAGTTGCAAAATTTTAGAAGAGATTTATTGCAACCACAGGCTTTTATTAAAACCTGTTATTTCATTTGTATTTGGTAGGCAAATAGATACAGAAATACACACATATAAACACAGAGAAAAACCGTGTTAAGCAGAACTTAAGAACCATTATGAATTCACTGATTGCAGTGACTGTTGAATATAGGTAGAACTTGGATAGCTGTCAACTATAAAATTATTTCAGAAAGACCAAATTATGCACTAAGGGGAATTAAAAAATTATATATGTTATATGTTATATTATATATATAATTTTTTTGGCCTGGCTTTTGAGAAAACACTTTCCTCCCGTTTTGGGAATATTTCTCACGTACAGCTTGTTCTGGTTTCTTTGATGTGAATTACCTCATATGCAAATGGTAAATAGGGGAATGATGTCAGTAGAACTGTGGTGTTTTATTGATTATTAAGTTTCTCTTTTCCAGCACCTTACTGTTTTGAGACAATCGTGGGCAAGCTGTCTCACAATTAAAACCCAAACCTTAGCAATATAGGAAGACCTTAGGTAAAAAGCTGAAAATCTATAATAAAGCTTCTCCTTTGTGCAGAACTATTTTAATGGATTTAACAACCATGCATTCCACTAAGTGAAGCTATCTGGAAAAAATGTGAGTACAGATGAAGAAGCTGATTTAAAACAATGGATTAATAAAGGAGGCAACAGTTTGATTCTGATTTTTCATTTTGATGAAGATTGATCTCTGTTAGAAGTGAACTGCTCCCAGGATCTACATCACAGAGAAGGAAGCACAAATCCTCAAGGTATGTATGTTAATGGTATGGCAGGATTGTTAACTGTTTTTGTTATGGCTGTGGTTGCAAAGTGCCATAGGATTTGAGTGGCCTTCCCTAAACTCCTAAAATTATCATAGGTCTAGGATAAAATGCAATAAGCCCATTGGGGCACCTGGGATGCTCAGGAGGTTATATATATATATATATATATATATATATGCGTGTGTGTGTGTGTGTGTGTATATATATATATATACATATATCTTCTATTTCTACACAAAATTGTTATTTTGCTTGTCTGATGAATACATCTTTACAGGTTGTTTTAGTTCAAATTTGTTCCCTAAAAACAGGCTTTACCATAGAGTCAACTCTGCTTTTCCTATGAAAGTTGAAGGAAATATCCATAAATGATTTTATCAAAGGTTTCATCTAGTGTTGGGATCAAAAGAAAGAGAAAAAAAAGTTAACTTTAGGGCAACTAGAAAGGCAGAGAAGCAAAGATGGGAATTTCCATATAGTAGGAACTGGAAAAGAAAAACAATTTGGGTAAAAGTTCCCATATAAATACATGAAGAAACAGGAGAAAACTAAATATTTACAGGGTGAAAGAATGTTGCAACAAGGGAACTCACAACAGAATCATGTTTAAATACAGATCTTCTCATCATCTTTCTAAAAACAGATATGGTATTTGCATGAGTGGTACAAAAATATCAATGGATAAAAAAACTGCTTATTGCAAGCTAGATAAAAATCAAATTCTGGAAGTGCAAAATTCATGTGGCTAAAATTTATTGCTTATTCTAGCATCATTTAAGTATAACTTTAAGTAGAACTTAAAGGACCCTTGGATTTACCTTACCTCTAAAAGTTTAATGAAAACCACAGATTCTATTAATCAAAGATTTATGTATTAGTATCCCCCCCTGACACATAAAAAGATAATAAAAATAAATGAGGACCTGGACACATGCTCCCGATCATAAATGCAGTTTACTGAGACAGCCGTTCAAGATGGCTATGTAGGAGGATCCTGACCTCACCTCCCACAACGGACACACCAAATCCACAGCTACATACAGATCAATTCCCTCTAAAAAAGACCTGGAGATCTGAAAACTAGCTGAACAAAGGATAAAAGCACCACATTAAGACAGGTAGGAGAAACAGAGATGCACTACTGCCCAAATCCTCATCTCTGGCATGCTGACCCACTCCTGTAGTCTCACTACAGCCTGCAGGCTGGCCCCACCCTCAGGCTTTCCCACCTACAAGCTGGTGGGCTTGTGTCCTAGACTCATGCTCCCTGTGGCCCCAGTGAAGTCAGTGAGCTTGCCCCGGTGCTAGGTTCTCCTATGGCCCTGCTGAAGCCAGTGGGTGGGTATGCACAGTCCACACAGGGGATGTCCAACACCTGGCTCTCGTGGCCTGGCTCTGTGCTATAGAGCCTCATGGGACTAAAACAATCAAAGACAAAGTTCTTGGCAGGCTATCAGCCCTATGGCACAGAGCAGACTGAAACATGGTCTTTTTGTGAAAAAGCCCTATTTACTCGTCCTGAAGCTTTAGCCTGAAAGGTAGGCTTCAGTTTACCACACATATAGAAGCAATGGAGGAGCTCTCAGGGAATGTAGGCTGGGGGATGTAGCTTTGCACTCTCCCTGGACCTTGCTACAGCTCACTAGTATCTCCCAGAAAGGAGCGTATATATCTAAAGTCTTGATTTTTACAACTGCCATGAAGGGGACAGCTCTGAACTGCCTGGTCTGGAGGCCAGCAGGATTGCAACTGTGGTTCCAAAGGACTGTATATATTTGCATACTTAAAAGCTGCTACTTGAGGGTATGGGTTCAGTAGGCCTGAAACTAGGTGCTGGCTGAGACTCCGCCCTTTGGAACATTGGCAGGGCTGGGAACAAATTCAACAACTGGGATTTATCAGGAACAAATCAGATTGCTTAGATAATCACAATGGTTCAAAAGAACCAAGAACTAAAGCAAGGTTGAACAATAAGGTTCCTCGTCTACACAAGATCACTCAAGGTAGCTGTTTCACCTAGTACACAGAAACAAACACAGAGAAAAAAGCAAGTTGAGGAAACAGAGGAATATGTTCCAAACAAAAAGAATAAGATAAAGCCACAGTAAAACACCCAATGGAACATAAATAAGTAATTTACCTGAAAAGAGTTCAAAGTAATAGTCATAAAGATGCTCACTAAATGCAGAAGAAGAATGGATGAACACATTGAAAATTCAACAAAGAAATAAAAAATAAATAAATAAGAAAGTACCAAACAGAAGTCAAGAACTGAAGAATACAATAACTGAACTGAAAAATACAATAGAGGGGTTCAATAGGAGACTAGATAAGGAAGAAGAATGGATCAGAAATCTGAAAGACAGGGCAGTGGAAACCATCCAAACAGAGCAACAAAAACAACAAATTAGAAAAGTAAAGATAACTTACAGGACACATACAACAACATCAAGCAGAATAACATCCACATTATGGGGTTTCTGAAGGAGAAGAGAAAGACAAAAAAATAGCAGAAAGCTTATTTGAAGAAAGAATATCTCAAAACTTCCCTAACCTGAGAAGGAAACAGACATGTAGGTCCAGGAAGAACAGAGAGTTCCAAAAAAAAAAAAAAATAAGTCCAAAAAAAACCTACACCAGACACACTCTAATTAAAAGGTCAAAAGCTCAAGATAAAGAGAGAATCTTAAAAGCAGCAAGTGAAAAACAACTTGTTATGTACAAGGAAACCCCCAAAAGACTATCAACTACATTTTTAGCAGAAATTTATAGGCCAGAAGATAGTGTCATGATATATTCCAAGTGCTCAAAGGAAAAAACTTCCAACCAAGAATACTCTAACCGGCAAGGCTATCATTCAGAATTGAAGGAGAGATAACAAGAGAAAGCAAATATATAATAAAGTTAGCAGACTAGTCACTTATAAAGCTAGCACAAAGGTTAAAAGATAAAAGTAGTGAATTTGGGGCGCCTGGGTGGCTCAGTTGGTTAAGCAACTGCCTTTAGCTCAGGTCATGATCTCAGGGTCCTGGGATCGAGTCCCGCATCGGGCTCCCTGCCCCACGGGAAGCCTGCTTCTCCCTCTGACCCTCCCCCTGCTTGTGTTCCCTCTCTCGCTGTCTCGCTCTCTCTGTCAATTAAATAAATAAATAAAATCTTTAAAAAAAAATGCTTTGTAAAAAAAAAAGTAGTAAAATTAACTATAACTACAATAATTAGTTAAGAGATATAGAAAATTTAAAAAAATGAAATATATAGCATCAAAAACATAAAATGTTATGGCAGGAGAGTAAAAATGTATAGTTTTTAGAATGCTTTCAAACTTAAGTTGCTATCAACTTAAAAAAGACTATGAAATATATATATGTGTGCATATATATATATAGAGAGAGATACATGCACATATACACACAGATAGACCGTTATCTGTGAACCTCATGTTAAGTACAAAGCAAAAACCTATAGTAGAGATACAAAAGATAATGAAAAAGGAATCTAAACATAACACATAATCAAAACACAAGGGAAGAGAACAAGAGAAGAAGAAAGGAACAGAGAAAAACTACAAAAACAGCCAAAGAACAACCAAATGTCAATAAGCACATACTTATCAATAATCGCTCTAATGTAAATGGACTAAATCCTTCAATCAAAAAACGCAGAATATCGATTGAATGGATTAAGAAAAGACCCATCTATATGTTGCCTACAAGAGACTCACTTCGGAACTAACAACATACACAGACTGAAAGTGAAGGGATAGAAAAAGATATTCCATGCAAACGGAAATGAAAAAAAAAAAAAGTTGGTGTAGCTATACTTATATCAGACAAAACAGATGTTAAAACAAAAACTGTAATAAAATACAAAGAAAGGCATTACATAATAATAAAGAGGAAAATCCAACAAGAAAAGATAATATTTGTACATATTTATAAACCCAACATAGGATATATATATTTATATATTTACCTAAATATACATATATATATTAACAGACCTAAAGGAAGAAATTGACAGTGATAAAATAATAGTAGGGGACTCTAATGCCCCACTTACACCAGTGGATAGGTCATCCAGATAGAAAATCAATAAGGAAATATCAGCCTTATATGAAACATTAGACTAGATATACCTAATAGATATACACAGAACATTCCATCCAAGAGCAACAGGATAAACATTTTTCTCAAGTGCACATGGAACTTTCTCTAGGATAGATCACATGTTAGGCTACAAAATAAGTCTCAATAAATTTAAGAAGACTGAAATCATAACAAGCATTTTTTTTCCCCAACCAAGTAGTATAAAACTAGAAATCAATTACAAGAAAAAGAGAGGAAAAAATCACAAATATATGGAGATTAAAAAGCATGCTACTGAACTGATGGGACAATAATAAAAATCAAAGAGAAACTAAAAAAATACCTTGAGACAAATTAAAATTGAAATAAATATTCCAAAATTTTTGAGATGTAGCTAAAGTAGTCCTACGAGGAAAGTTCATAGTGAGCATAGTGAGGTGTACCTCAAGAAAAACAAAAATTATCAAATAAACAATCTTACTTTTATATCCAAAGGAACTAGAAAAAGAACAAAAGGAGCACAAAATTAGTAGAATGGAGAAAATAATAAAGATCAGAACAGAAACAAATGAATTGAGAAACAAAATTGAAAAGATCAATGAAACTAAAAGCTGGTTCTTTGAAAAGATAAAATTGGCAAACCTTTAGCTAGAATCATCAAGAAAAAGAAAAGGACTCAAATAAACAAAATCAAAAATGAAAGAGAAGATACAACAGATCCACAGAAATAAAGGATCATAAGAGAATACTATGAACAGTTTACACTAACAAATTGGACAACCTAGAAGAAATGGATAAATTCCTAGAAACATACAATCTTCTAAGACTAATCATAAAGGAATAGAAGACCTCAATAGATTACTAGAATAAGGAGACTGAATCAGTAATCAAAAAACTCCCAACAAACAAAAGTCTATGACCAGATGGCTTCACTGATAAACACTACCAAACACTCAAAAAAAAAACAAAAACAAAAAACAAAAAACACAATTTAATACCTATCCTTCTCAAACTCTTCTAAATTACTGAAAAGGAAGGAATACTCTAGATTCATTTTATGAGGTCAGCATCACATGAGGTCATGGTTACCAAAACCATACAAGGATACCACAAAAAAAGAAAATTACAGTCTAATATCCCTAATGAACATAGATGCAAAAATTCTCAACAAAATATTAGCAAACCAAATTCAACAACACATTAAAAGGATCATACACCATGATCAAGTGAGATTTATTCCAGGGATGCAAGAATGGTTCAACATCCACAAATCAATCAACAGGATTCACTGCATTAACAAAATGAAGGATAAAAATCACAATCTTCTTAACAGATGCCAAAAAAAGCACTTGACAAAATTCAGCATCCATTTATAATAAAAACTATCAACAAGAAAGACAAGAAAACTTTATAATAAAACTATCAAGAAAGAAAGAAAGTATCTCAACACAATAAAGGTGATATATGACAAACCCAAAACTAACATCATACTCAATGGTGAAAAGCTGAAAGCTTTTCTTCTAAGATTGGGAACAAGACAAACATGCCCATTCTCACCACTTTTATTCCACAGATCACTGGAAATCCTAGCTACAGCATAGAAAAAGAAACAGTAGGCAATCCAGTTGGAAAGGAAGAAGTAAAATGGTCATTATTTGTAGATGACATAATACTATATATAGAAAACCATAAAGACTCCACCAAAAAACTATCAGAATTAATAAATGAATTTAGTAAAGTAGTAAGACACAAAATCAATATACAGAAATCTGTTTTCTATACACTAATAGCAAACTATCAGAAAGAGAAATTACAAAAGCAATCCCTTTTAGAATTGCATGAAAATGAATAGAAAACTTAGGAATAAATTTAACCAAGGAAGTGAAAGAACTGTACACTGAAAACTATACAACACTAATGAAAGAGTCTGAAGACACAAATAAATGGAAAGATATTCTGTGCTCACGGATTAAAAAAATTAACATTGTCAAAATGTCCATACAACCCAAAGAAATCTACAGATTCAGTGCAATCCCCATCTAAATACCAATGATATTTTTCACAGAATTAGAACAAATAATTCTAAACTTCATATGGAACAACAAAAGATCCTGAATAGCAAAAATTTGAGATTTATCAAAGCATTCTTAAGAGAGAAGAAGTTGGAGATATCATGCTCTCTGACTTCAAACTACACTCCAACGCTAAAATAATCAAAATGGTACAGTACTGCCATAAAAACAAAACTGTTGATCAAATAAAACAGAAGAGAGAGCGCAGAAATAAATCGACACATATATGGTCAATAATTTATAACAGAGTCAAGAATATACAATGGGGTAAGGACAATCTCTTTAATAAATGGTGCCAGGAAAACTGGACAGCCATATGAAAAGAATGAAACTAGACCATTATCTTATATCATACACAAAAATTAACTCAAAATAGATTAAAAACTTGAATGTTAGACCTGAAACCATAAAACTCCTAGTAGAAAAAATAGACAATAAACTCCCTGACATCAGTCTTGGTTTTCATTTTTTGGATATGACTCCAAAAGCAAAGGCAACAAAAGCAAAACTAAATAAGTGGGACTACATCAAACTAAAAACCTTCTGCATAGCAAAGAAGACTATCAGAAAAATGAAAAGGCAACCTTCTCAATGGGAGAAAATATTTGCAAATCATATATCCAATAAAGGATTAATATTTAAAATATATGAAGAATTCAAACAACTCAATAGCAAAAAAATAAAAACAAAAACAAAACCCCAAGGAATCTGATTAAAAAATGGGCAGAAGATCTAAATAGACACTTTTCCAAAGACATACAGATGGCTAACAGGCACATGAAAAGATATTCAACATCACTACCAGGAAAATGCAAATCAAAACCACAATGAGATATCACCTCACATCTGTTACAATGGCTATTATCAAAAGGACAAGAAACAAGCTTTGGTGAGGGTGTAGAAGAAAGGGAACCCTCCTACACTGCTGGTGGAAATTTAAATTGGCATAGCTACTATGGAAAACAGTATGGAGGTTCCTTTAAAAATTACAAAGAGAACTATCATAGGATCCAGATATTCCACTTCTTGGTATTTATCCAAAGAAAATAAAAACACTAATTTGTAAAGATAAATGCACTCTTATAGTCACTGTAACATTATATACAATAGCCACAATATGGAAATCTAAGTGTCTACTGATAGATGAATGGAAAAATAAGTGGTGTATATATATATATATATACACACACACACACACACTCACATATATATATGTATAAGTGTATGTATGTATATATGATATTATACACATACACCATGGAATACTACTCAGCCATGAAGAAGAAGGAAATCTTGCCACTTGTGAAAATATGGATGGACCTTGAGGGTTTTATGCTAAGCAAAATAAGTCAGACAGACAAATACTGCATGATTTCACTCACATGGAGAATCTAAAAAAAGAAAATGAATGAACAAACAAAACAAAACTCATCAATACAGAGAACAGACTGGTGGTTATCAGAGGGAAGGGGGTTGGGTAAAATGGATGAAGGTGGTTAATTGCATGGTGACAGATGATAACTTACTGTGGTGATCACTTTGTAGTGTATACAAAAATGGAATTATTTTGTACACCTGAAACAATATGATGTTACATACCAATTTTATCTCAATTAAAAAATTAAAGTAAATGTGGTTTGCTATTCAATAGATACTAAGTGTCAAATAAAACTAATCTGGACTCAATATTTAATAGTGTCATAAAAAGATGTGAAAATCCTGAAATAAAACACACTTAATGCAGGAAAAATATTTTAAAATAAGGCAATAAAGCATATGTATATAAAAGAAAACATATTGTCAAAAACTTCTAAATCACTTGATACCCAGAAAAATAATAAAATGGGATCTTGGTCTAAACAACTGTGCCTTTCAGGTTTTACTAATAACATATTAAAAATTCTACTTAGAGAGTAATCTTAAAAGTGAGCCAGAATAGCAACAAAAAAATAACACAGGAAATTCACACCTGCAATCTTTCTATTTGCAGTTTTGATGCCATATAATTATGTACTATATTAATTATCTTGGCAAGTACTTACTATTGTTTTCAACTAGTATTACATGTATAATGCATCCAGATGAGTTAGCTGCTTTCAGTAATTACTCATATTTGAGCTACATGAGAAAGAAATGATTTTATATGCAGTGCTCTGAATAACATATTTTTAAGCATAGCAGAATAAACTCCCTAGCAAATAACAATCAATAATTTGTCATAATATTTGGCTTTTATATACAGCAATGCTATTACATCACAATTGAACAATTTTTATCCAGTAAAGACCAATGAACATAAAATACTGTAAAACTTGTCAGATTCCATGAAAAAAACTTTAAGAACATTATTAGCACCTGCAAATTATCAAGGCTCCCCAAATACCCAATAACAATGTGATTGATTAAAGGTTCAGACACGCTGTTAGAATAATAATCTTTATGGACCCCTCCAAAATTGAGATTCTATTATTCTCTATTTGGATAATGAGAGTCTGTATTTCTCTAAAACTTTACTTCACTGGTTTTTCACAAGCCTCCCAAAATATATATTACTATAATGATTTTAAAAATAGCCCTAAAACCAAAGGTAACATTTTCATTAATTCTTTAGATTCATTATCATTAATATACTTTGTTTTCTAGGTTCTAAATTTAGAGAGTGTAGGAATTGTGTTGAATTTCTGCAGTACTATATCCTGACTAATAAAACCTAATATACGGAGCACTTGCTATAAGCAGAATATTTTATATTCGTTGTCATTTAACCTGATCCTCACAACAACCCTGCAAGTTTCTGAGCCTGCATATATGAGTTTTATCTTAAAGACTCCCTCAACATAAATATTACAGAAACACCCTTTCCCTTTGAGATTGATTTGAACCACGTCTGCATTAAACTCTTGCACTGCTTCCACCTTCTCCAGCATATCTATACTCCATCTGTCATTTGATTTTGTAACATACTCCCTAAACCACTTATGTTCTTCCAACTCCTCCCTGATAGTAATAGAAGCCCTACTCTCCCTTTTCCGTACCCCTTTCAAATATCATCTTTCCCTTTTCTTTAGCTTCTTAATACTAGCATTGAACAAGTCATCAGAGATGTGGTTTCACCGAAGTGTTGTCTATTAATTGTCCCATACCTAGGTCTTCTCAAAACTTCTTGTAGGGGCACCTGGGTGGCACAGTCAGTTAAGCCTCCAACTCTTGGTTTCGGCTCAGGGGTGATCTCAGGGTTGTGAGATCAAGCCTCACATAGGGCTCTGCACTGAACACAAAGTCTGCTTAAAACTCTCCTCCTGCCCCTCCAGCCCCACATGTGCTCGCTCTCTCTCTAAAATAAATAAATAAATCTTTAAGAAACAAAGAAAAAAACTTCCTGTCAATATTTCTCCAAAGAACAAAAGTTAAAAATAGAACTACCTTATGATCCAGCAATTACCCTGCTGGCTATTTACCCACAGAATGTAACAACACTAATTCAAAGGGATAAAGGGATAATATGCACCCCTATGTTTATAGCAGCATTATTTACAATAGCCAAGTGTCCATTGACTGATGAGTGGATAAATAAGATGTGGTATATATATACAATGGAATACTACTCGCCATAAAAAGAATGAGATCTTGCCATTTGCAACAACATGGGTGGACCTAGAGAGTAAATGCTAAGTGAAATAAGTCAGTCAGAGAAAGACAAATACCATACGATCTCACTCATATGTGGAATTTAAGAAATAAAACAAACAAACATAAGGGGAAAAAAGAGAAAGGAAAACCCAGAAACAGACTCTTACTTAACTCTAGAGAACAAACTGAAGGTTACCAGAGGGGAGGGGGGGTGGTGGGTGAAATAGGTGATGGGGATTAAGGAGGGCACTTGTCCTGATGAGCACTGGGCGATGTATGGAATTACTGAATCACTCTATTGTACACCTAAACTAATATCACACTGAATTAACTTACTGGAATTTATATAAAAACTTGAAAAAAAGAATGAAATTTTGCCATTTGCAAAGACATGGATGGAGCTAGAAAGTATAACGCTAAGTGAAATAAGTCAGAGAAAGACAAATACCATATAATTTCACTCATACGTGGAATTTAAGAAACAAAACAAACAAGCAAAGGGAAAAAATAAGAGAGAGAAAAAGAGAAAAAGCAAGAAACAGACTCTTAATTATAGAGAACAATCTGATGGTTACCAGAGAGGAGATGGGAAGGGGGATGGGGGAAATAGGTGATGGGGACTAAGGAGTGCACTTGTCATGATGAGCCCAGGGTGATGTATGGAACTGTTGAATTACTAGATTGCACACCTGCAACTAATACAACACTGTATGCCAAAAAAAAAAAAAAAAAAAAAAAGTGAGACAAAAACAAGTGTTGGCTAGGACACAGAGAAATCAGAACTTCCAAACTCTGTTGACTGGGGAGTCAAATGCAGCAGCCACTTTGGAACACCCTCTGGGAGTTGCTCAAACAATTAAAGAGAGTTACCCTATGACCTAGCAATTTCACTAGTAGAGATATAGCTAAGAGAAGTTAAAACCTATGTCCATATAAAAACCTGCACATAAATGTTCATAACAGCATTATTCATAATAGCCACCAGTTGTAAACAACCAAATGTCCATCAAACAATGAATAAACAAAATGTGGTATATCGATATGTACAGTGGAATGTTATTTAGCCATAAACATAAATGAGGTACTGATACACGCTACAACGTGGATGCAACTTGAAAACTTTTTATCTTTTTTGTGTTTCTATGATTTGTTTTTGGTTTTTTAAAATTTTATTTTGTTATGTTAATCACCATACATTACATATTAGTTTTTGATGTAGTGTTCCATGATGCATTGTTTGCGTATAACACCCAGTGCTCCATTCAATATGTGCCCTCTTTAATACCCATCACCAGGCTAACCCATCCCCCCAGCCCCCTCCCCTCTAGAACCCTCAGTTTGTTTCTCAGAGTCCATAGTCTCTCAATGTTCGTCTCCCCCTCCGATTTCCCCCCATTCATTTTTCCCTAGAGCCAAGACATCCATCAACAGATGAATAGATAAAGAAGATGTGGTATACACACACACACACACACACACACACACACACACACACACACACACACACAATGGAATATTATGCAGTCATATAAAATGAAATCTTGCCATTTGCAACAACGTGGATGGAACTGGAGGGTATTAATGCTAAGTGAAATAAGTCATTCAGAGAAAGACATGTATCATATGACCTCACTGATATGAGGAATTCTTAATCTCAGGAAACAAACTGAGGGTTGCTGGAGTGGTGGCGGGTGGGAGGGATGGGGTGGCTGGGTGATGGACATTGCGTAGGGTATGTGCTGTGTTGAGCGCTGTGAATGTTTAAGACTGTTGAATCACAGACCTGTACCTCTGAAACAAATAATACATTATACGTTAAAAAAAGAAAACTTTTTATTTTTACTGAGTAAAAGAAGCCAGTCATAAAAGACCACATATTATACGACTCAATTTATATTAAATATAGACTAATCTACAGAAACAGAAAGTAGATTAGTGGTTGCCAGGAGATTGGCAGAAGGAGAGTATCGGGAGATGGGAGTAGTAGTAAAAGGGTATGGGGTTTCTTTTTGAAGTGATGAAGATGTTCTACAATTAATTGTGCTGATGGTTACACATTATCTGTGAATATACTAAAATCCACTGAATTGAATCAATGAATTGATAGTATGTGAGTTATATATCAGGAAAGCTGTTTTTAGACAAGTACCACGTGATCTCACTGACATGAGGAATTTGAGAAACAAGGCAGAGGATCATAAGGGAAGGGAGGGAAAAGTGAAACAAGACGAAACCACAGAGGGAGACAAACCATAAGAGACTCTTAATCTCAGGAAACAAACTGAGGGTTGCTGGAGTGGTGGGGGGTGGGAGGGATGGGGTGGCTGGGTGATGGACACTGGGGAGGGGACGTGCTATGGTGAGCGCTGTGAACTGTGTAAGACTGATGAATCACAGACCTGTACCCCTGAAACAAATCATACATTATATGTTAATTTAAAAAAGCTGTTTTTAAAATATTCCTGTCAATGATGCTGCACAAGTGTTCTTCATTTATCTTTTGGGTATTGCACCATTTTGTTTTTTGAAACTATAATGCCCATCAAGGAGTCTGCCTGGGTTAACTGAACTTTCAGTCTCACAAGGCTGTCATCTAACCAGTTTTGGCATCGGTCTGCTGAGAAGGATAAGAACAGGGACAGCAGTTTGCTAACAGGACAGTGTCAGTTGTTCTCGGGTGGGAGTCTTGCAGAACTTCATGCACAAGTACAGCTGGAACAGATGAGGACAATACCTGCTTAGAAGTCTTATTTTCCCCCAGAGTGAATCCCCATCTGCATGGCTTCCAGAGCAGCCCCTCCCCCCGCCCCCAGCAGGAGTGACAAATACAAAGCTCACCACACTCAGGGAGCTGGGGCTTACTCCAGGTATTTATAGTTCTCCCATATGGATGCAATCTGCCAATCAGGAGTCATGTTTACCATAAGTATGCTATCTAGGAACACAGTTAACATTAATACCTTTATCTTTTTCCCAGGGAAAGAGTTAGATTAAAGTTCAAACTCTCGGACTTAAAAGGCTTTTGCTAGCCCTTCACCCACAGAACACATTAATATACCATAAATTCCTTTAATTACCCAACCTCTGGTTTTCAAAATTCAGAGAATAATAAAACTTTGCTACTTAAAATACAGTTTCAAATTATTTCAGGAGGTTGATCGTATCATTGGCGACTCATTCATGTTCTCATTCGTTCAAAAATTTGATTTACGTGGGCCAGGTACAATGTTAAGCACTGAGAAGAGTGATGAACAAAATAGAAATAACCCCTTTCCTCACAGGATTTGAAATTTATCAGAAGATATAAAAGAGTGAATAGTCGATAAGAATATAATTAAAAAAAATCCTTTGTAGAGGAAGTACAAAGTGATAATCGGATAGAAGGGCAATAAACGCAAACTTGTAGCATAAGGAATATTTAATACCATTTTTCATATTTAAGAAATAGGAGAAAAACATGCCACGACTCAGTTGTTTATATATATTTTAAGTATTTTGTTTTTTCTTAAGTTTAATATTAACTAATATTTATAAATAGTAAATTTATATAAGACATTTATGTTACCTAGACTCTAAAATCATGAGAATTTATGATAATTCCTTTTTAAGGGGACATTTACTCCTCATCCTTACATATCTATCTTATTGCTGAGACTTTGGGGAAGGAAGTGAGCATGCTCACCTCTGCCCCTTCCGGGTTTTCTCCCTGAGTGCTGCCTGTCCAGAGAAGGATACATTGCAATCTAGATATCCATTAAGAAGTTTTACTGGCAAGCCCTGCCCTGGCAAAGGGAAATGTCTGCCATTTGGGGGTGGGGGTAAAAAAATGTTCAATTCTAGGAAGAATCAGGAAGCTGATTGTGGCAATCAGTAGTTCTAATTGCAGCAATAATAAAATTGTATTTTGATATCTATGTTTTCACTCATATCTATTTCTCACTTGATTCAGAATCTGAAAAATGAAGAAAGAAATGTTATACATTGACCTTCAAAAATTGCAGCACACTCTAAAATTAGTCCAAAAATTATCTATAATTCCACTCTGAATTAGATATTGTCATGGGTCAGGTTCCCAGGAAACAAATTCTGAGATTTGCCTGCCTGATTTTTCGTGGGAAGTGCTCTGAAAAGAACAAGTATGATTGGAAAAAGAGGTAAATTTGGGCAAAGAGGAAAACTGAATTTGATGCAATTGCCAATTCCAGGGAGAAGCTGTGATGGCCTATCAGCTGTTCTCAACTGAGGCAAGGGTCTGCTGCTGGGAACTTGTACCCTCACACTGACCAGATATTGGACCAGAAAATAGCTGCCTCCAGGAATGGAGTGTAAGCTTGGAAGTGGCATTTCTCTTTGGGCAAAAGCAGTTCCTAAGGAGAGACCTAAATATGATCTATCTATAGGCAAACATGCCTGGCAGCTAAGGAAAGGAGTATCTCAATCCTGAAGAGGAGGATCTCGGTGGCACACCATGGCATCTGTAATATGTGTATGCACAGCATTTAAAATGGGTCCATTAAGATCATCCTAGTAACAATGATATTGTCCAAATGACTAGCTATAATCTAAAAATGCTGTATTATTCTTAACATTAACAGAATAATGATAGTATGAGCCTATAAGCTGATATTGGGCATTGTCAACTAAAAGAAAAATTATCATAAAGTCAGTAAGCTTAAATAGTATTCTGATGATAACTGAAGTTCTGCCTGGTGATTATTTTCCTACATGTATGTTCAATCAAACATATATCCCTATTTATATCTATATAGACATAACTTTCTTTGGAGATTAAAAAAAAAGAGGCTGCATATAAATGCTTTATATGAGAAACATAGAAATTCTACCTCAATTATCTCTTCTCTCATTAATAACCACCCCCCTTCCCAAGATCTCTCCTTTCCCGTTAAGAAAAATCTCCATTCCAATTAAGAAAATACACATACCAGAATCTATTAATGATTTACCTAATCCAACCTCCCTTTGTGCATGTCATGTTTCATAAGGGGATATCTTTTGCTTGCTTTCCCCCCCATCTTCTATTATCTCTGATTAATCTTGTCTCATGTTTGTTTGTATGTTGGTAAAGGAAATAGAAATGCCTGATAGATTAAGACCTTATTTTCCATCAATGTGAGGCTTACCCACTGAAGAAAACTTTTGTTTCAATCCTTAAAGTGTTGCAAATCATTCTAAATGTAGAAATAGGATTTTCATCCTTAGTAATTCCCCTCATGCATTTACACTTTATTTTGCAGATAATTAACTATTTAACAGAGATTGGAGAGGTAAAAAAAAAAAAGTGTTAGAATCACTGCCAAGTATAAATCAATCATAAATCAAAAGAAAGGCCCTTTGAAATTATAATGTCAGTCAACATGGAAATGGAATAGTTTGCCTTGAATTTTTTCAAGGATTTATCTCTTAAGTAAAACAAAATATGCAGTACAAAATGGTCCCTATTGACTGTAAACTTTCTAAAGACTCACTGGGCTGTAGGATGGGGGCTTGAACAGTTTACAGCAATCAAATTTGGCTGTGCTTTAAAATAACCAGGAACGTTAGCATAGGTTATTAGAATATAAAAGTGGAGTAGCCATTAGCCTAGAATTCTTGCTTTTTATAGAGTAATGCTTAAAAGTCAGATATCAAATGTCTGCTCTAACTTCTCAAATTTGGTATGAATTCAGCAGTCAATAAAAAAAATCTCATGGCTTTGACAGTTGCCAAAATAGTGGAAATGTAAAAATACTATATGACTGATTAACGAGAACTAAACAGAGAGAGACACCATTCACTACTGACCAGTGGTCCTCAGGCCAGGGAACAGCAGCGTCAAGAACCTTTACTGATAGGGAAAGACCAGGGAGAATGATGGAAACAAGGAGGAAAAAAAAAAAACAAGATGACTGCAAAAAAAATTAAAGGGCTAAACAGAGAACAGAAATAGGAAAAAAATGACAGATAACTAATGTGACAATTGATTAAAATCAAGAAGTGATGGCAGAGAACGAGTGAGACCATGATAAAGAAGAAAAATGAAGTACTAATCAGAAGAGCAAATCTCTTAGGAGGAAGGTGTAGCTCCACCTACTACATCAGCTAGTTGAGGCCTCTTATTAACTGTTGTAATGGCTAGTGGGCAAAACAATGAGCAGGAGTCAACAAAATATAGTGAGACTGTATTCACTGTATTCTTTACTAAGATGGGAGGGAGTATGTTATACATTTTGAAAGTTTCCTTAAAACAAAAACACATTTTTATTTTTTATTTTTTTTATTATGTTATATTAATCACCATACATTACATCATTAGTTTTTGATGCTGTGTTCCATGATTCATTGTTTGTGTATAACACCCAGTGCTCCATGCAGTATGCGCCCTCTCTAATACCCAACACCAGGCTAACCCAACCCCCCACCCCCCGCCCCTCTAGAACCTTCAGTTTGTTTCTCAGAGTCCACAGTCTCTCATGGTTCATCTCCCCCTCCAATTTCCCCCCCTTCATTCTTCCCTTCCTGCTATCTTCTTTTTTTTAATTTTTCATTGTTATGTTTATCACCATACATTACATCATTAGTCTTTGATGTAGTGTTCCATGATTCCTTGTTTGCATATAACACCCAGTGCCCCATGCAGAGCATGCTCTCCTTAATACCCATCACCAGGCTAACCCATCCCCCCACCCCCCTCCCCTCTAGAACCCTCAGTTTGTTTCTCAGAGTCCATCATCTCTCATGGTTCGTCTCCCCCTCCGATTTCCCCCCCCTTCATTCTTCCCCTCCTGCTATCTTCTTCTTTTTTTATTTGTTTCAGAGGTACAGGTCTGTGATTCAACAGTCTTACACAATTCACAGTGCTCACCATAGCAATACCCTCCCCCAAAAACACCTTTTTAAATTTAAATTTTTGTTGAATGAATAAATAGTCAAATTTACCTGATTTATTTGGAAAACATCTTCAAGGTATTTCACTACATAGCAATCCGGGTAAGTGAAATGATGTTATATAAAAAGAGTAACAATATATGTTCAGCTCCCAACATGGGCAT
This sequence comes from Zalophus californianus, assembly GCF_009762305.2. Taxonomy (NCBI): domain Eukaryota; kingdom Metazoa; phylum Chordata; class Mammalia; order Carnivora; family Otariidae; genus Zalophus; species Zalophus californianus. Next base: position 120,008,538 of record NC_045595.1, read on the forward strand.
TCTCCCCATACTTTTCTCTAAGGTTAGCCTCCTATTTTGATTTCCCCAATAGGCAATGAAATTCCCAGGACTATCTTCAAAACAGCATCAAGTAGCGACTTTTGCCTTCACAGACTGGAGGGCAACACAAGGACTAACATGAATATGGAAAATACATAGTTCTCTATCGGTATTTAACTTTAAAATATATACATAAAGGAACCCCTGTGTTTAAAGAGACCTCTCAAGGATTCCTCATCACTTGCTATGCTCTTTGATTCACACCTGTTATAAAATTCACTTCCATTAACTTTTAGAGATAAATGTGTCTTCCACAACTTGAGATTCACTAGGAACTTAAATACCATTTTACTATTTCTGGCTTACCAAACTTTCCTCCCCTGCAATCAAAGCTAGAAAATGTGATGCTGGCAGGATATAACAACAGTGTATGATACAAAGTACATATTCAAAGTATTAATTCTCTCTTCCCTATCAATTCTACACTTAGAATTACATGAGAATCCCATCTACAAAGATGACATTCTTTTTAAGATATAGAAGACACTGATTTTAATGACATTAATATGGAATAGAAAAATACAATGTTTAGAAAGCATATGCTATGTTGCATTGCTTTTAGTAAGCATGATTTGACCCATATCATATCTGTCTCTGGATAACAATAAGCCATATCACAGCACAGTCTGTCTTTTGAAATTGATTGTGTATATTTGTGTGTGTGTGTGTGCGTGTGTGTGTGTGTGTGATGTGTATGACAGAGAGAGAGGGAGAGAGACATGAAGGAGAGGAAAAGAGATGGGGAGGGAGGCAGGGAGAAGAGAGAATCAGATCTCTATAAGTCTTGAAGGAAGGATCCATGTCTCATTCTTCTCTGTATCTTCCAGACCAGCTAGGCTGTGCCTAGCTCACTGAGCGATAACTCAGAAAATATGCTGAAAAAAAATCACTGGATGGAAAATTCCTAATATGAGCTCACAGGGGGTAATTAGACTCTTTACTCTTAAAGTGGAACGCCTTTAAATTCTACATTACTTCTATATTAACAATTGCATTCACTTTTATAGACATTAATTTTCATTTCTGTAACTGTCCAGTTGTACAAACCTTCCTGAGACAGGAGAGTAACAGGTGGTTGTTTGTTTTGTTTTGTTTTCCCTCATGATTTCTGCCAGGAAGCTCTAAATATTGAGTAGCTGCTCACAAGTAAGTAACTCTGGTAAATACTGATATGAATAAGGTCTATTTTATGTTTTGTGGTTACTATGACTTGGGTCATCAGCATCCTTGAGAGTTATCAATATTTACGTTGAGGTAACATGTAAAAATTGAAATCTTCCGGTGATCTTTCTAAATATAGATCTGATCATCTCCTTCCTTTTGCCTACAAGATATTAAAATCTTTAACCCATTACACAAGGTCCTTGGTTTTCACTTTTATCCTCAGATCCTTAAGAGCAGGATCCTAGTGTATTCATCTGTGTAAGGTACTGCCTAGCACAGACCCTGCTTTCTGAAAGGCATTCAACAAATATTTGTTGAATAAAATGAATGAAATCTATGACAAATCAGTGCACTGTTAAATGTAACCAGCATAATATGTCATATCTATATTAAGCCATATTTATTGTTTAAGTATTAGAATTTTTAAACCATCTGACAGGGTTTGAGGTTGAGCATTTCACAGAACAATGACTATATGAGGAAAAATAAAAGCTTCTACCATGTAGGAGGAAAAGTAAAAACCTGAGAGATAAGCTTATTTAAATGATAATGGGTGAGAACAAATAAAAGATGAATTAAAAAGAAAACATTAGAGATTTCTATTTATAAACTATATAGAAATAATACTTAAACCATGCATTCATTTGAAACCACAATAGATTAAAAATACTGTCTAATTTTTAAATGTCAAGTTCACAGATAAAATGCATGATCTAAAAACTCTAATCAAGCTAATGTCTCAGGAACTATATTAAAACACAGTTTAAATAGCAAAATAGAACCCAGATTAACACTCAGTAAAATAATTTTAAGATATATGTAAAGACTGTACATAATAGAATTTTAGAAATTAATATAAATCATCCTAAATTCTAGATAATTAAACATGTTTTAAATGTCTTTGTGTTGAAACATTTTATAAATACACTACAAGTAAAGCATTTTTAAAAAGTCATACCTGCAAAAGAGTTGTTCTATGGAGCTTCAGTGCCCCCTTCTGGTGAATTTTAGCAAAGCAACCCAAACAATAATCTTCTCCACATTCAAGGCATACCTGAAAAGACATTAAAATATCAGTCTTTAATAATATGACTTTGAGAAAGCATTTGCATAAAGAAGTCATCGTTCTCATCTTTATTTCTCCATTTACATGCCATATGTTATCAGAATTGAGAAGCCCAAGGAAATTGGAATAATTTGACCCGAAAAACTAACCTGTAAACGCTAATTACTCTCATATCAAAATAAATTTAATAGCTTAAAGAAAGTAGCTTTTAGATATATATGTGTTAGATGCATATATGTATCTACAATTCCGAATAAATCATAAAAAACCAGCAACTTCAGACCAAACTTCTTGACCTGGTAAAAACTAAGCAGCATTATCTCTGGGTCAACTTCATTTTTATGAGTTCTTTAATTTTTCTCTATTAATTTACATGGCACAATGCGTATACTATTTGTCTCCAAAAATCCCCACTTCTTTCACTGGCACTAATTCAGTGGTGATTCTCAAAATATGGTGTGAGAATTATTCTTAGAAGATTCCTCAAAGGAAAGAAAGTATAAGATGAAGAACTGGATGGAACCACATCAACATGTGAGCAATTTTTATGACTGGTGAAATGATTATGGACAAGTTTGTATTTATCTTTCAAATTCTCTATGGTGTTAAAATGCGATTTTTTTAAAAATTTGTGGATAAATTGATGGGCTATACCTGTACCTATGATGGCGCCGAGCAAGACAAAGTAAAAAGAAAGAAAAAGTGGAATTTTTACTGCAAGTGAAATTACTACATGCAGTTGTACAGCCACTTTAACATCCTTTACAACATGAAAAAAAGCAGCCCAAATGGCTAAGACCTCTAATTTTCTTGAGTTTGGCCCAGGTTCAGAACACCAGCAGCACAAATAAGTTGCAGGGTCTGGAGAGATGACGTCAGAAAGTCTGCGTCACAGAGCCCACATTCCCTTTGATCCTTTTTCATTTCCTCTCCCTCCACTTCGCATGCCCACCACCATTCTTCCCCTCCTTCCTCTCTCCTCCTGTCAAGGAATCCTATGCAGAAAGCAGCTGGGGCAGACTGGGAAGAGGTTGACCAAGCTCTTCTACCCTACACTGGGGAGTGACTGACTGAAATGTGTGATACAGTGACGAATCCCAAAAGGCACTGTGCATATGAATCACCTGGAATTGTGTTACAATGAAGACTGATTCAGGAAGTCCAGAACGGAGACCTAGATCCTGCACTCTAACAAGCTCCCAGGTAACGTCCACGCAGCTGCTGGTGTGCAGACCACACACCAAGTAACAGGCACCAGAATGTATAGGGTATAGAAAAGTAGAGTGAACGCTTATTAAAAACCCAACAGGAGTCCATTAATTTTTAAAAATTGTATTATAAGTCTCCATGTGATGACAGTTGCCTGCAATAATGTGGCCCGGTTTATTAAATATAAGATGATTAGGACAACACCGACAACAACTACCAAAGGTAAAAAGAGTAAGACATTTTATATAACTAATGAAACTAAAAAGAAAGGCTGGAATCACATAACAGTAACAATATCCACAACATTTACCGAACACTTAATCACTGTTCTAAGGGCTTCTCATCACTGAATCCTCACAACAACCCTGTAAGATTAACATGATCATTGTATATCCATTGCAAAGAGGAAGTAACAAAGGAACATAATGATTGGGAATGTGCCCAGTCACACAGCTAATGGAGCCAGGATTTTAATCCCACAGTCTGGCTCAAAGCTCAAGCTCTAGCCCATGACCCAAATTACTAAAAATCACATTGACCATTAATTACAGCACTAATCATTTATTGAAAAACCTTGATAAAATCTGCAGTAAGATAAAACCCAATGTGTCAAATGACTGCATGGGAGCTATTTATCAAAATCCAAATGTATTTTTTTCAAATGTGATTAGCTATACAGAACTGGATTTTTTGTTTAAGTGAAAGAAAAATAAACACTGTCCCTAATATCAGAACTAGTCCTACCCTTTCAACTCATGTTTCAAGAACAGTCTCTTACAGAAATGATGATTAAAACATTATCTAGATCTATAATTTTTAAGTGCACAAATACAAAGTTATAATTTCACATATATACATGGCAGTATATTTCAAAATGTATTCTGCATAATTTTTATTTAACATAGCTGCTAATATTTTAATAAATTTCTCAGACATATTTGGCACTGTCTTTACAATGTAATGTAGAAGACTGAAAATTAGTTTGAACATTGAATTCTAAGCCAAGTATTTGTTAACAACAGATTTTTAAGGAAAGTAGCCAAACGGATGTTGTAGACTGGAAGATCAAAGCTGGAATTGCAGAGTAAGCTTATATATTTTGTTATACACGCATATTTGGATTTAAATTGGGTTAAAATGACCGCCAACTGGAAAATCTTTTTAGGCAGTTTGTATAACTGGCAGAAACGTACTAAAAATGTAGATAAGGACTCCATTCCACCACAGATGCTTCTTCAATGATGGAATACCCAAGTGCAGTTTTAGCAAATATCTTTTTCATTTGATCAAGCCTAGATCAGTTGTGCTAAGTCTTTAGAATCCCTTTGAGTTTAATTAAATTATCTACATTTGCCAAATTAATATATAATTTTTAACAATTCATTTCACTTTTGCCATGTACAAACAGCCTAAAGCTACTGGAGTTTCTTTTAAAAATAAGGAATTTGGAGATTTGGGGTTTTATTTTTACCATCAATGTATGTGAATGCATCAGGAGATATAAAAATATGCCAACAACAAAACACACAATTTACTGTCTCCTCTCCATGTGCCAGGCACAATGCTAACTATTTCATATGCATTAACCATTATTCTCAGTAACTCTGAGTATAGACTACCATTACCTATATTATCCCATTGTTAACAAATGAGAAAACAGAAATACAGAAGAATTAAACCACTTGCTAAAGGTCACATAGCTAATAAAAGGTAAAGTCAAAATTCAAACCTCCAAAATGCCAAGTACCCCCTACCTCCCATATACAGTTTACCCTGATGATGGCCCTATCATACCATATAAGAAGGTTTTCTCTCACTACATAACAAACATTACCATCTAGAATGATGGATGCTGAGAATACGAGATAACCTTAAGTTTACCATCACCATGGTCTATTTCATTAGATGTGCCTAACTTGAATTTTTAAGTAACTTACCATGGTACTTGACAAATATCATGGGACATTACTTTCATTTCAAATCAAACAACATACTTTCTTAAAATCTTAGCAAAATTCTTTAAGAATGTGTAGGGTCTAAGTCCTGGCTTCTATTTCTAACAGTTTTCAGGCAAATCAGCCTTTTAATCACTGCACACATCATCATTCTTATCTGCTTTCCAGACGAGGCATGTGCCATTTGTCTTGTCTGGGATGTCCTCTTCTTGCTTTTCCTTCTCTTTGGAAAAACAGATCCTTTATTTTCAGGTCCAGTTTATCTACCTACATATGCCATATTGTTCAAATTTCATGGCCTTTAAACAGTGCTCAACATAGAACAGGATTCACAAGAAATATTGACAGCTCCTACATAAATACTTTGTTCAGATCATGAACAGTGGACCTCAACAATTCAAGTGAGCCAGTAAGTACCTTTTAGCTTTCATACTTCCAACTTCAGGAACATTAACATTGTTTGTATTTTTTTAAAGATTTCTGGATAGGTGTAACTTGTGAAGATTTCTTAAATTACTGTCCATCATTACATCAAATAAGAAAATAGCGTGATGTAATAATAAGAGCATTGTACCAAGAGCCAGGGTTTTATATTTAATATTGCTATCAGCTCTTTATTAGACTTACAGTATTCTAACTCTCTTAGACCAGCGAAAACTGCCATGAAATAAGGACAGTTATAGAGTCTCAAATCAGAAATGATGATGGCCAAATTCTCTGAAACTAAAAAATATCATTATAGTAATCTACAAATATTAGTTATAATCATTAAATTCTTTGGGGGAAACTGCATGTCAAGGGTGTGTAATATTTTAAATTATATCAGATATTGGAGTACTTTTAATACTAACTGAAAGCAAGATATATCTGAAGTCTTTATTACAGTAAAAAAAATGCATTCATTCAATAAATATTTGATGAGTGCCTACTAAATTACAGGCATAATTCTAGGTGGTGGGCATACAACAGTGAACAAACGAAATTTACATAGGTAAGTGGAAAATAAACACATAAATACATTTTAAGGGGTAATAAATGCATTGTGGTTGCATGGAGCAGCTCCAAAAAATTCAGGGCTACTCAGCTGTTGCTTGTTTACAAAGGGCTGCAGGGGCAGGGAACATTTGAATTGACCTTTATTCTGAGGAGACTGTGCAAGGGAGAAAATATGTTGGAGAGATACTAAAGGTTCAATTTTGAACATGTTAAGTTAGTGATTATTGTTAGACATCCAAGTAGAGGTGTTGAGTAGGCAGTCTGAGTTGGAAAAGTTCAGGGGAAGGAGATGAGTAAGAGATGTAAATTTGGGAACCATCCATGTAGCTATGGTCTTTAAAGCTGAGAGAGTAGACAAAATTACCTATCAAGAGTAAGTAGATGGATGGGAAGGGGGTTAAGGACTAAGCCCTGTGACAGTCCAACATTCAGGGGTCTAGAATACAGAAAACCAACAAAGACTGAGAAGGGACAGCTAGCAAAGTAAAATGAAACAAAGAGAGGATCATGTCCTAGAGGAAGCCAAGTGAAGAGTCACAAAAGAGGAGAAGAATACTGTATCAAATATTACTGATAGACTAAGATAAGAACTGAGAATTGGCCACTGTATTTAAGAATATGAATGTCACTGGTGACCTTGATAGGAGCAGTTGCTGGACATAGACCCAATCCTGAATGGCAAGGGTTCAAAAGAGAATGGGAATTTAGCAATTCCACTTCTGGGTCTATACTCAAAAGAACTGAAAGTAGAAACCTGGACATATATTTTTATACCCACGTTCATTGCAGCATTATTCACAATAGTCAAAAGGTGGAAACAACCGAAGTATCCACTGATGGATGAACGAATGAACAAAATGTGGAATATACATGCAATGAAATATTATTTGGCCTTAAGAAGGAAGGAAATTCTGACACATGCTACCATACAGATGAACCCCGAAGACATTAAGTAAAATAATCCAGGCACAAAAGGACAAATACTGTAGCCTCCACTTATATGAGGCACCTAGAATAGTCAAATTCATAGAGACAGAAAGTAGAATGAGAAAGTAAAATGATGGTTGCCAGGGGCTGACAGGAGGGGGGGAATGCGAATTATTGTTCAATTAGTACAGTTTCAGTTCTGTAAGATGGGAAGAGTTTTGTGGACGGATGGTGGTGATGGCATCACAACAACGTGAATGTACTTAACACCACTGAACTGTACTCTCAAAATGGCTAAAATGGTAACTTTTAAATTATGGTGTATTTTGCCATATTTTTTTTTAAAGTTCATGAAATCAGCAACAAAGAAAAGTTAGAAAACTGTTGGAAACCATTTTGGGGCTCTTTTTTTTCAATTTCACTTCAAAACTTTTTTTTTAAGGTTTTATTTATTTATTTGACAGAGAGAAACACAGCTACAGAGGGAACACAAGCAGGGGGAGTGGAGAGAGAGAAGCAGGCCTCCCGCGGAGCTGGGAGCCCGATACGGGGCTCTATTCCAGGACGCTGGGATCATGACCTGAGCCGAAGGCAGACGCTTAATGACTGAGCCACCCAGGCACCCCTCACTTCATAACTTTTAAGGAAAAAAAATAAACATCATTTGAGGGAAAAAAAAAAAGACGTGCACATAAATGTCCATGGCAGCCTTAAACACAGTAGTAAAAAACTGGACAGTAGTTGGCTTTGTAGTGGAAATGAATTGGAAAAGGCACAAGAGAACCTTCAGAAGTATTCTATTATATTGATGGGGCTGTATACATTTGTCAAAAGGCATCTAATTGTACATTTAAGGTCTCTCTTTCACAGTAAGTACATTATACCTCAGTAAAAGAGAGAGAGAGAGAACAGGAAGTGAGAATACGATGAGAGCAAGTGTAGATAACTCTTTAGAAGTTTTATTAACAAGGGCCAGAGGGAGATGCAGTGGTCACAGAAGAACTTTTGGTGTAGTTTTGATTTGGAAAGTACTGCAGCATGTTTGTATGCTGACAGGCATGATCCAAGAGCAAAAGGTAGGTGATATCCTTAAACTGGAATGAGAGGGTAAGATGCAGTGCATTGAACAGGGCGGCATGCACACTTCACCTTTAGAACGGCAGCGAAGGAAAAGTATCTGGCTCCCAAAGCAGGTCAAGTTGCGAGAGTGAGGCCATGTGAACATTAAGTTCTAGTATCTTTTTATAGTGCACATACCAGCACAGCAGCTTTGTTCTCACACTGTCCACAAACCTTCCCTTTTATCTTGGATTTTTCACTTTCAGAAGGATTGGCCATCTTATAATTAAGTGGTGGTTTCACTGGCTCTAGAAGGAAAAAAATAAATGTCAGGCCAATCACATTAAAATATAAGGTTCAGTTTTCTGACTGATAAAGTAATGAACTTATGCACATTTCTAAATTCTCAAAGAGTATTTAAATATTAATTGCCCAGTAAGAATGGTGTGCAGCCAAGTCTACTCTTCCCAGTCAATTGTGGAGGCCACAGTCCCCTTCGCATCCCCTTGTGACCTCAGGGCCCATATACCTGCCCACACCCATTCTGCTTAAAACTCACTTGAATCGGACAAGTGAAATCACAGAATGTCAAAAACTACACTCTTGATAGAATCCCTATGGCTTTCTGTCCCATCTCCAGATCAAACTAAATGAAGCTCACAGAGAACCATCTTCTATAATAAATGTTATATAGATTTCTAGAATTTGTTCTACCAAATTATCTTTTCCATTCAAATTAAATGTGCTTATCCTCTATAAAAAATTTATTTCTTTTGGAATTACTGTGAATTCAAAATTGATTCTTGGGTTTTGCTATTGTGAAATAATTTATTAAAATATAAAGCCATTTTCAATATTCTTTTAGATTGCTAGAAGGAAATTTTCAGTATATAATTTTATATGGCTCAATTATCATCCTGGTTAAAAGATTATATAAATAGAATTTACAGAACAGTACTATCAAAGTCCTCACTTTTGAAAACGTTATTATTATATTCATATTTTAACATTTTTTCACATAAAATAAGGCTGCCCCCCCGAAAATAAATAAAATGAATTTGAATATCAAAAGTCTTTTCAGAGTCATCATTTGGGGGTTTAGAATCTTTATACTGCATGAACAATTCTAACACTTCAATTTTCTATGAAATTCAAATGAAAAAGTAAGCAAGTTATATCTTTAGCATCTAATAACACAGTGGTGAACTGTTTACCTTGAAGTTGCTCCTTCAGTAATTTTAATTTCACTTTTCCAGCAGAAAGCTGTATTAATAAAATAGATATTATTTGTCAGGTATACAGTCTCTTATTCAAAGAAAGTTTAAGTTACTAACAAAAATGGTAGAGAGCCATAACGTTTCAGTGCATCTTGAGCAAAACAAACATTTTGAGAGAATAATATAAAATTAATAGAAAATCATGATTAAAGCATACATAGAACTTTTAAGAGAAAATACCAAAAAAAAAAAACTTGGAGACATCTAAACCACTTTTAGAAACATGCCATAAATTATGTTTTGAACAAAAATAATTATATATCATCATGAAATTATTTTAGGAAAGCACTAGTATTCAAATACTTAAAGGCTCAGTAAGCCTTTTCTATCTCTGATCTTTCTGAGACACACAAAGTCTAATATTTGTGTAGACTAAATCTAAACTGAATTCTGACTGAGCCACTGTGCTTACATAACTGTAGAAGCCAATATTATCTTATTTGTCTAATTTGGAGAACCACATGTTTAAGCATCATAGATTTAGCCTTCAATATATTAGCTGTGATCCCTGACTTTCTGAAGTTATAGCCAAAATATTGAGTAAATAAGCTTCGCTGTTAGGTGTTTCAAATAGTCACTTAAAATCCTTGGATCTTAAGATTTTAAGACATAAAACAGATTCACCAACTGTACATACTTGCCTTGGTCTTATTAAAACCAACATTCAAAGTACACAAACGAGCATGTAGGAATGGTTCACATTTATACAGACCCTGTCAATTCATGCCTAGTTTTCAATTTGCAATCTGCATGCTCAATTGCCCAATTTGTACATGAAAATATGAGAACAACATTTGCCTCTATGTCGACGGCTGTACCAACCGCAGTCATCTTTGAAAATTTAGGCATAATTATTCTCAGTGAATCTAGTGGTTTTGCTTCAAAAGGGCATTTTTTTGTTCACATTCTTTGAGTAGCTGTTCAGATGCTATGTACCAAACACAGCAGAAAAGAAAACAGGATTGAAATAATCAATTTTTATGTGAATCACACTTTTATTTTTAAACTGAAAATGTTATACAAGTTACAGATAATTTAATCTCATTTTTTTTCATAATGAAATTATCCAATATTATTACCTTAACGATACATCTGAATTGCAACCTGATCAATGTGGTTATAGGCTAGCTGGGCAGGATGGCAATGCCAAAGCAAATTGAACCCATTATTAGGGAAATTTTATAATTTGCTTTTATTATCGTAAATATTTTTCAGCTCTATAAATATGGCCATATTTACTTCAAATGATTCAAACTGCATAAAAATATTTCAGTGAACAAACTGCTAGCTGCTATATTTAGGCAGATAGAATTTCCTCCTAAATCTGATTTTCATCTGTTTAGTAAAGAGTTGAAGGTCAGGTAGGGTTGGACCATACACACATCACACACACACATGCATGTATATATGTATATGCACATACGTATATATCCAAAACATCAGGAATTTGATATCCTGAAGCCTATGCCTTATTAACCCACTTCAGTATCAGAGGATGCTGAAGAGGTGCCATTAGGGGTCAGGGAAGCTTAGTGGCTGTACCATACAGACACATCACCTGGGCTGTCGGAGTCAGACTATGCTGTCATCAGCCTCCTTGGCATTGACAAATGCCTCCAAACTCCCACCAATGCCCTCATCTGCCATGCTGGGCCCACACTCCTCCCATTAGCCACCTTTCCAAATATTCTTATTCTTAATCCAATTAGCTACATAACCTTTGCCATTTTCTACTGCTTGTTCTTCTATCCTGGTTCCCTGCTAGTCCATAGAGTCCTTATTAAATAGTCATTTATCCCATGCCTTAAACCTTTCCTAAAAATACCTCTTGCAAAAGTTCACATTAACTGGGCCCACCTTTCCTCAGACACAACCTTTTCCAGAGAACTCTCCAGAGGAACTAGCTCCATTTCTACTCCCTTGCACTCACCAGGAGAGAAGAAAATTTTTCTCTCCGTTCGCTCCTCAGTGTTGCTTCCAGAATATTGCTCTGATCTCATCGTTCAGCAAAGATGCCTCTACTGAAGGTCCTCACCATCCACTGACCGCCTTTATCAATATCCGGGATCCTCTTCCACCTGAACTATAGCAATCTGTTCAGTATTTCTCTCCACCACAGTTCTGGGTGATGATCGTGGAGATTGCAATGTCCATGTTCACCTGACACCCTGATGCTGAAAACCCTCCAACATGCTGACTACTGTGAACATCTAAGTGCCTCTTCAGCCACCTGACCATTATGACCAAACCTTAAACCTAAGCAGCAGTCTGAATGGCCACACCTTCAAAAGCCCAGACTCAGAGCTTCTCAGTGCTAACCATGATCACCTTACCTCCTTCCTCTTAGACCTCTACTTCTACCTACCAATGTGATGAAATAATCCTGACTGGGGTCCCCTACAAACCCATGCTCCCATGGCCCTTCAGCAGTCTACTTATTCATTTCGTGCTAAACCTCAATCATGACTCCCACAGTAGCTACTTCAAACTTTCTCCATTCCAAAAGACTCACATTTACCCCATTTCGCCTCCTTATTATGAGCAGATGAGCCTGCCTTCAAATTTTCTACGAATGTTGAGGTCTTCCCATTTAAATCTTTCCACAGCTTTCTGCCTCACCTCCTGTCAAATGCAACCTCTAAAATTTTACCTTTACTGCCACTTGTTTTCTCTTCCATCTTTCTTATCAGATACAATGTGTCTTCCTTCCATTGGTCAAGCCCTTCTTAAGGATCCATCTCTTCAAAGACTACACCCCAGCAACTGGCATCTCTCTCATTGGCATCTTCTATCTTTCCTCCATTAGTGAGTCCATCCCTCAGCTACAAACTGGCTCACATGTTTCTGAGTCTAATAAACAATATACGGTTGACTCTTGAATGATATGGGGGTTGGGGCACCGATTTTGACCCCGAAAAACTTAACTACTGATAGCCTACTGTTGACTGGAAGTCTTACAAATAGCATAAACAGTTGATTAACACATATTTTGTATGTTATATGTCTTATATGCTGTATTCTTACAATAAAGTAAGCTAGGGAAAATAAAATGGTATTAAGAAAGTCATAAGAAAGAAAAAAATACATTTACAGTACATACATTTATTGAAAAAAATCTGCATATTAAGTGGACCTGAACAGTTCAAATCTGTGTTTTTCAAGGGTCAACTGTAATAAAGTCTTTCCTTGATCCTGTTAGATCCTTGAGAGGTTACCTACCGTTCTCATGCTCCCTGTGACATTAGACTTTACTCACTGCCCCCCACCTTTCTTTCTGTAACCACTTTATAATATTTTTCCATCTAACATCAAATTAAATTCAGTGTTTTTTTTTTAATTCTCATTCTCCACAAATTTTTTAATGTGATTTTCAGCCAATGTTACAATTGGTTTCACATGTAAAATCTTAACATTGCTTAAAACTCTATATAAAGTAATAAGCAAGTATTGTTTTGTATGTTTACAAATATGATAACAGAAGCTCAGAAAAGTTGACTTGCCTAAAATCACAGAGGTAATGAAATGAGTCAGAATTTTAATCAATATAGACTTAACATAAGGTTTCTTGACCTTGATACCATTGACATTTTAAGCCAAATAATTCTTTGGTGGGGACGCTGTCCAGTATGTTGTAGGATGCATAGCAGCATTCCTGGCCTGTAGCCACTATCTATCATTAACCAAAACCCAAAACCCTCTTGGTGGTGATAACTAAAAATGTCTCCAGACATTGCCAAATGTCTCTTGGGGGGGCAAAATTAACCCCTGTTGAGAAACACCGGTCTAAAATCATAGTCAAAACACCTTCGCCTTTACTTTCGTTTTCTATGAAATTACATTACTTTGATTCTACAGCTACCACTCTTCCTCTTCTCAGGCTCCCTTTACTGAAGAGCTGGCAAATCACCTGAGAACCAGCTTGAAAGCCTGCATTCCAGATCCTGGCCCTGATGCTTGACCTTGAGCAAGTGAACTTCTCTGATGTTAAATTACTTCATCTGTGGGAATTGGAAAAATAACAACTGTCTCTTAAGAGTGATATAAGCACTTAATGAGAAAAAAAACAGGAAAAGCAGCTAAACTGTTGACTGGTATAAAATAGATAGTGATTATCAATATTAAAGTTCTCTTTTACCTCCATATTCCTTGAGCTTTATCCCTCACATCTGCCCTTTCTGAGCTTTATCCTTTATACCTTTCTTCCTCTTTTTATAAATTCTTAGGAAGCACATTTACTCTCTTGGCTTCAACGAACACATAAGAAGTCAAACAAAACTCTAAATCTTCAAAATTTGCTAGGTAGAACTTAAATGTGAAAGGCAAGTCAAGTCAAGTCAAGGCAAGGCAGAAAGAAAAGAAAAGAGAGAAAGAAAGAAAGAGAGAGAGAGAGAGAAAGAAAGAAAGAAAGAAAGAAAGAAAGGAAGGAAGGAAGGAAGGAAGGAAGGAAGGAAGGAAAGAAAGAAAGAAAGAAAGAAAGAAAGAAAGAAAGAAAGAAAGAAAGAAAGAAAGAAAGAAAGAAAGAAAGAAAGAAAGAAAGAAAGAAAGAAAGAAAGAAAGAAAGAAAGAAAGAAAGAGAAAGGTAAATACGTGAGGTATGGATGTGTTAATTAACCCTATGGGTGAAATCTTTTCACAATGTATCCATACATCAAAACATCATGCTGTACATTTTAAAATATCTTAAAATTTTAACTGTCAATTACCTCAACAAAGCTGGGAAAAGGAGAGGAAGGAAGAAAGGAAAGAAGGAAAGGAGGAAGGAAAGAAGGAGGGAGGGAGGGATTTCTAAATCCCAAATTTTTTTCAGCTTCCTTCTTTATTCTACCTCCTTGTCAATCAATCCAGCCTAATATCAGTTACACATTTGACTTCTTCCTTTCCTTTCTCACTGTTTTTTTGGTTCCATAGTTTTCTTTATATTTCTTCTGCTACATTCTAGTTCAGACACTTCTCATTTGACCTCTAGATTCTTTTACGAGTCTTCTAAATAGTCTCTCTGCCTCTATACTAGTGGCCTCCAAAGTAGCATGTATGCATGCCCAAGGGAGCTCAGGAAAAGACCAGAAAGAAGAAATGAAGTTTATGTCATCCTTAAATAATGTTCACAATTTGTTTTTCAACACACATGATATATTAGTAAACTATCATGTACATAAATAAATTCTATTTATAAATAAATAAAAAATTCATGTATAGAAAAGTCCATGATTAAAATACATTTTTTATTGATGTGGGACATGATGAAACTAGTTTCAATATCATTTGTTCTCTCCTCTGTTTATAAACTCCTAATGCACTGGATATTTAAACAAGATCAGCCATCATAAATCATCACCTTAATCTTGCTATCTTCCTGCTCAAAAGCTGTCAGGGAATTCCACTGTCACAGTGAAAGAGTCAAGACTCTGAACTCTGGTATTCCCTCCTGCTCTGGCTCACTTTTTACGCCCACCTTCTAGAGCTCCCTAAACCCCATGCTTTCACATCTGACTCAATTATGAGGTTCGTGGGGCCTGGCATTATGATTTATTCATTATTTTTTCCTTACAAAGACATCTAGAATACTTTCAACTATTTGCAGAACTAAAGTGTTTTTTTCCCAAACACAGATGGTTCATACACTAAATGGTTATGACCAAAATGACATACTGACTTTTTCTATTCTCATATGTGCATCATCTTTCACATTAGATGAGGATGTCCTTGAGAACAAGGATAATGCACTATGGGACAAAGGAGGCAGTTAATAATTGCTATTGAATAAATAAGTCCATAATCACGAGTCAGCATTTTTAATATATTTCAATAACATCTGAAACATGGAACACTATCTCAGAAAGATCATGAGAAATGGGAAGTAGATTATAAAGAGTTTAATCCAAAAATTAAAGAAACATATATCAGTAAGAGAATGACACTAAAGAATAAAAGGCTTTTTTGAAGCCAAAAAGGTTAGAAGCACCAAGTAAGATGTTTATAGTCACCAACTGGCCCAAAGAAAGTTTAATGATAGGTATATAAAAGAGAAAAAGCTATATAAGTTAAAACTTATAAAGTCATGGATCTTGTACTAAACAATCCAGAAACAAAACAGCTTTCCTTACATAAAGTCACTCATCTGGTTTTAATTTTAAATATAATGTAATGTTTCATTTTATAATACACAGTAAAGATAAAGCAATTCTACAGCTGGGAAACCTGAAAGCATTTTTTCTCGGGTATCTTCACACATGGAATCAATAGCATATGAATAATAATCATTATCCAAGCAAAACATAAACACTATTAAACAAATGTGATACAATAAAAAGGCAGAAAAAAGTTTGTCCTTTGTTATATCAAATAATTTAGTTTTCACCCTAATATAAAACTACATAGTTGTATTTCACATACTTGAAACCAGAATTGAACTGTAAAAAAAAATTCAGTTTAGAAAGATTCTACTCAAGGTGAATTTTTAAAAATCATCTTGCAGATGAAAAATAAAATATATCTGAATAATGAAAGCTACAGATTAACCCATAAAAATTAATCAAAATCCAGTAATATGCAGTTGTTAAAATAAGAATAGTAGGTTCTTAAGTATAGAAGGGAATACAAGATCTGAAAAACTATAATTTATATCCCTTCATTGAGCAAATTCCCTGAGAGCCAAATGATATTTTCCTACCTTAATAATATTTCCTTTATTTTGTGACATCATGAGTGATTGATTACCCAATTTTCCCACTTGTCCAGATTTCCAGTGATATCTACTTGACCTTCAATATATATAAACGGAAGACAAAATGTAATTACTAAATACATTTCTCCTTTTAATGAAAACAAATATATTTTCCCTGTTTCAAGAAATGAAATTCAGTCATTAACATGTAACAGACCACCACCAAATGAAAATGAAATATCAATGATGCCATAATATCCTCAGCAATTCTAAAATATAGCTCTACCATATTTGGAGCTTTTGAGAAGAAACGAATAAAAATAAAATGTCCAAACACAGATGAAGAATTTCCTTTTTTAGACATTTATGATGATTAAAGATAGCTTTACTGATTTATAGTAAACTTTACAGATTGTTGTGCAGTTTTAAAAGCTAAGGGTCTACAAATGTAAAGAGGAAAAGGAAGCAAAACAATACCCAAAATATTCGGCAGATCTAAGCGATGAATTCCGTATTTAAGACTACAAATCAGCTCCCCCACTGAAAGGTAACAGAGATGACAAAGAAGGCAAACTGTTTAATTTCTAGTTTTCAAAGCACTTTTGAGTCTCACAAAATTTTCTGAAGTCAACAGGGCAGAAGTCCAATTCTCACTTAAAAAATGAGACAAAAACTTGCCCAAGGTCACACAGACAATAAATAATAAAGTCAAGGTCAGAATATTGGACTTCTTTCTTCCTGACCAGTGAGTGGCAGGTTCTCATTCCGGCTGTGACATTTACTATCTATGTGACCTTAGAAAAACACTTACCTCTTCTGAAAACTCAGTCAAGCTTTAGAACATTTTTAAAAACATCTACAAAAAGTTCCTCAGCTAATGAAAACCCACTCTTGGGGCTGATTTCAGGAACTCTGATTCACAAATATTTCATGAGCCACTGAGAAGTGCAAACTAAGTTCACTGGATCATTAAAAGAAGAGCAGCATAATATACAATATACTTTGTCACCTGGGATGACATATGACATTGAGAGCCTTGATTAAGTCAATGCTCCGATTATTAGAGAAGGTGTGTATATGTGTCATGAATATTTTTCAAAGAATCAGACTCTATAAAGAGAAATACTACTGGAGCTATAGTAAACATCTGAATCTTCTTTAATGGTTCAGAAGGTATTGCTTGGATATTTGATGATATCACTTGGATATTTGATAAGACCAAACAAAAGCAAATTTAATATACAAAAAGCCTGGCGATATTTAGTACCAGCCAAAGCACATGAGATATGCAGCTATCCTCTGTAGGAGAAAGTTATACATTTTTGAAGCCTATCTGAAAGACAATTTCTCCAATAGCCACCAAAATGTAAACTGCACATACACTTTGACCTAAAATTTCACCCTTTAATATTCTTGCATATGTAAGCAAAAATATACGTAGAAGCATGTTCACAGCAGCACTTATAACTACAATATTGAGAAAATTTAATAAAGGTCTGAAAAATACACAAAGAAATATTATGTGGCCATTAAAAGAATGACATCAATTACATGCTGATGTGGCAAGAGTGCTAAGATGTATTAAGTAAAAAAAAAAAAAAAAATAGGGTGTGAATCATTTTATAACCTCACTTGTAAAAACACATAAGACATGTGAGATTGGGGCGCCTGCCTTGGGCTCAGGTCATGATCCCGGGGTCCTGGGACGAGCCCTGCGTCGGGCTCCCTGCTCGGCGAGAAGCCTGCTTCTCCCTCTCCCACTCCCCCTGCTTGTGTTCCTTCTCTCTCTCTCTCTCTCTCTCTCTCTCTGTGTCAAATAAATAAATAAAATCTTAAAAAAAAATAAAGACATGTGAGATATACACAAACACACATTCATACACATATATATACATAGGTTTATACAAAGCTAAGATATTTGTGGAGAAAAAAAACTTAATTGTTAAAAACAGAGCTGCAAATGGGCTGGGAGTCAGCCTAGAGCTAAGAAGAAATAATTTCTGTTACATAACTATCAGTTGTTTGACTTTTATCATCTACATTTATTATTTTCATAATAAAGGAAAATGCCGGGCACCTGGGTGGCTCAGTTGGTTAAGCGACTGCCTTCGGCTCAGGTCATGATCCTGGAGTCCCGGGATCGAGTCCCACATCGGGCTCCCTGCTCAGCAGGGAGTCTGCTTCTCCCTCTGACCCTCCCCCCTCTCATGCTCTCTCTCTCTATCTCATTCTCTCTCTCAAATAAATAAAATCTTTAAAATAAATAAATAAATAAATAAATAAATAAATAAATAAATAAATAAATAAAGGAAAATGCCCCATAAAATTAGTATAGATACAAAGTACAATATTACAGAGTACTCATTAATAAAATTTCAGCTAAAACACATTTGTCTAAAAATATTTTAAACATACTTGAGGGTTTGAATGGTTCTTACATATGAACATGTAAACTCCTGCCCCCTCAAAGTCTTTTCATAAGTAAAAACGACCTTAAAAGCAATCTCCTATGGGTGGCAGCTTTATGAGAGCAAAGGCCAACTTCTGTATTGCTGTGCTAAACATCCCAGACTTTAATGGTTCAGAAGAGTCATGTAAGAAGAGAAATAAGGAAGTGTAAGACCAAATAAGGTTCAAAGGAAACAGAAGTAATGGTAATTTTAAAAAGCAACATGCCTTATATAAAGGACACAAATAGAAAAAGTAGGAGAAATTTAATACTATTTGTTCATCAGGATAAGCCAGAAATTATTCATTCAGGGCAGATCTTTTGTGGAATGATATATTAATATATGAATTAGTTCTTTACCCAATTCAGTTTATTCCTCTCAAAATCCCTAAAAATGTCACCTACTCTCTTTCTTCCTTTCCTTTGCTCCGAGCTGACTGGAATTCCTGTAGCGTCTTTTCCATCTGTTGGTTCTCCAATTCTAACTGGACCTTCTCCATCCTCAGTTCCTGAGCATTTCTGAGTAAGAGTTAAACATAGAATGTTCATTTGTGGTAAACAAACAACAACAACAAAAAAGGCAAAATAGTTTTATATCATCTTTGGCGTTTAATGAGAATTATGAATAGTGAGTAAGTGATGAAGTATTCTAACTACTTCCTTTGCATTCTGTGAAATATGGTTTCTAAAGTTAGCATTACCTTGCATTAACATTCTCCTTAACGTATGTATCTCTTCCAATCTCAGAATTTTGTTTTTCCTATTACAGTACTAAAAGTTTCAAATCATAATTCACTTTCCATATGAACTCTGCCTTTACATATGCACAAATATCTATGCTATACAAATAGAAAGCAAAAGAAAAAATATTTTCTAATTTTCATACTGTCTTTCCTCTAAAGTATTCAAATAGTTTGAAGCATACCATTTAAAATAACTATTTTTTTCTCTATAGACAGAATACACATTTTTGCTGACCTGATCATCTTAGAACTCTTCAATAAATTTCTACCTCTATGTTGTACAAGCACAATACAAAAAAAAAAAAAAACAAAAAAAAAAAACAAAAAAAAAGAGCAGAGCCTGTTTGGGGCCCATTAAGGGAAAAAGCACCTATTGAGGGTTTCAGTATAGGAGCCATCAAAAGGATTGAATGGGAACTGGGCCAACACCACCTATTGTTTCCTCTGAAGGAAGGCAATAAGAGAGTAACTTTTTTTGAGGACAGAAAGGATCCCTCTTATAGATTCTCGCACAAGAGATTTTGGTGATAATATCTGAAGCTCATCAAACTTTTGACACAAGCCATTTTCTTCATTTTGCAGTTCCGGTTTCTTATCAGTATTAGTCACTGACTCCATCTCCCATAGGTCTACACCAACCTAGTTCTCTAGCTTGTATCATCTATCATGAGTTTAAATCTCTTCCTTTATTACTACATTAGTGTTTGTCTATATACAAGTAGTGTGCGTACCCAGGGATTCAATGGCAAGGCATTGAAAAATAAAAATAATGGAGATCAGAAAAGGGAGCTAATTTATAGAAGCAGTCACCAAAGAGCAAGTGGGCCAAAGATACGTGCCCAAGTGGTCACTATCCAGGGAGCTATATGGAAAGTGAAAGGAGGCAGAGGCTGCCAGAGGGTTCGGAGAAATCGGCAGAGATACCAAGGGGGAGGCACTCTTTTCATTACATGTGCTCCACAGGGAGTATTTCAGCCCCTAGTACAAACAGGCATGGTGGGGACAGGGTATGTGATAGTCGTGATGGGGTACGAGACCCAGTAGAGCTGTCAGTACAGACAGGAACACAGGCATGCCTGAAGGTAACTGAAATACAGTATAGTGGTGCTGCCATTGGAGAAGTACATGCAGGTACCTGAACACACAGAAAGGGCACACAACCAGCCGATGGGCCTGCAAGAGCATTTCGGGGGAAAGAGAAGTCTGAGCTGAGCCCTAAGGGATGAAAGGAAAGTGGTGAAAGCAGCATTCCAGGAAGAAAGAAAAGTGTGGGCACAAGTGGACACGGGTGATGTGTGGGTCAAGGAGCAAGAGGTTCCATGTGACCAGGCATTATGTGCAGGATGGGTAAAGTGGCAAGAAATGGAACTGCTGAGGTGGAGAGTGGCCGGATCATGAAGAGCCATGTAGGCCATGACGAGGATTTGTATTCTATAAGCAATGAGACTTGCCAAAGGACTTTAAGAGAATTGATCAGACTTGCATTTTATTTAGAAAGATCACCCTGACTGCAGAATGGGAAATTAGAGAGTGCAAGGCTGAAAGGCAAGGCAAGGCAGCCGGTTGGGATATTATTTCGGTAATCCTAATAATAGAGAGATGATGCTGGTCCTACTGGATAGAGACAGTAGAGAGAAAAATGGGAGCGTTTGAAAAATATAAGAAAATAAAATTAACTGGACTTGGAGACTGACCAGAAGTAGGCAACTCACAGGGAAGGGACAAGGAAGGAATCTAAGATAATCCTAGGTTTCTTACTTGGGCAACCAGAAGGATAATGATGCCTAGATCACTTTGAGATGGGATGGGGATACAGTTCAGGACTGATACCTGAGCTGGTCTCCCTGCCCAAAGTCTCAATGGCCCACAACACTTTTCACATGGCTTCCAGAGGAAGAGTTCAAGAGTACAAATGTGATTGTGTTACTCACTTGCTCAGAAAACTTTTAATATTTCTGAAGACCCCACTGTGGTAGAGGAAAGGGATGAGACTGAAAAAAAAAAAAAAAAGACTGGCTTACTGACCAAGTGGTCAAGTTGATGGGATGCTATGGGTGTGAAACACAACAAGGGATCCCCCTGGAGACAGCCTCAGACACAGAGCCGGGGGGCAGGCAGGGCCACTGAGGAAAACTAGGGTTGATCCTGCAGAGACCAGGTCCACCCAACAAATCCAAGGGCCAGAAACAACCTCCTGAAATGAGTTGGAAGCTGAGGAAGAGGAAGACAAATGTTGGAGAACACCAATACGTCAGACAAGGTTAAGATAATCGTTAAGACAGTATCAAATGAAAATAGGGGGACAAGGGTAATAAGGAAAGGGGGACAAAGGGAACTCCAGAGCAATTACCACAGAGTGGTTGTTCCTGCCCTAGCTTTTGTAAGTTATTGATCATGGGTGGATCAGGGAGACCTGCAGGCCATAAAACAGTGATCCCCACCTTACCTCCAAAATAAATTCCGAACTCCTTAGTGTGGCATACAAGTTAATTTACTATCTATACAACCCTGCCCTTCTCTCCAACTTTGTTCTATAAATCTCTGTTCGACAAAACACTGGATATGTCTGAAAGTTCCCAAACTATGTGGTCTCTGTGCCTTTGCACAAGTTTCCCCCAGTAACTACCCAACTAACTGCATCATTCAGGTGAAGCTTGGAGACCTCCTCTTACCTGACCCAGTAGTTTGGGCCATGTTCTCATAGCCCCCTGTGCTTTCTCATCACACCATGCTTCACACTATCTCGTAAATGTGATTTTATCTATTCACGTCCTCCACAAACTACCTTAGAGCAAAGATTGTGTCTTCTTACTTTCATATCCACCATTCCCTAGCATAGTGTGTAAAACGTGTGCATTTAATAAATGTTTGGATAAAGGGTTTATAGGTATATAAACACAGACAGGAAATATATGACCAAAAATCAAATTTTGTATGCCCCTTTTTCTTTTTACACATACACACAAAAAACAAAATTGGTAATAGTAGCAATTGGATAGCTCCTCTCCCACCAAAAAATGGTAAAATAAATAAGGCTGATAGTGAACAACAGGGGTTTGAACTGCATGGGTCCACTTACAAAGTTTTTTTGATAAATACAGTACAGTATTGTTGTCTTTTCCTTATGATTTTCTTTTTCCTAGCTTAGTTTATTGAAAGAATACAGTATATAATACCTGCAACATACAAAATATGTGTTATTTGAGAGTTTATGTTATCCATAAGGCTTCGGTCAAGAGTAGGCTACTAGCAGTTAAGTTTTGGGGATGTCAAAAGTTATACATGGACTTTTGACTGTGCTAGGGGGTCAGTGCCCCTAACCCTCATGTTGGTCAAGGGTCAACTGTGCTGAGAATGCCATGTATTTGTGTAACATTTTCCAGTTTACACATGCTCTTACACACAATATCTCAAAAGTGAAGGCAGAATTAGGAAGGCTCTGAAGACACTGCAGGACTACTGATCTGATTCAGGGAACTCAAAGCTCAAATTAAAAGTTGACAGCCCGTCCCTAATCCAAACCAGCTGGAATTTATTGATACTGGAGAGAAAGGCCTTGGGAATTTCCAGTGACCCTAGATGACCTCAAAGGGAAAGAGTGTATTGACACTTCCAGTACTCCTGCCATGTCATGAAATTCCCAGGATACCCAGAATGGCTTGGTTCTAGCTGAATGCATCCACAGGGCAATCCAGGACAGAAGGTACCCCTCCTGAGAAAGGTGAACTTAACATACTGTCCCTTAGTAGGCAAAGGGCTGGGCTAGGTAGCACCTTCTATTCTCTGTTTAAAGATCTCTAGGCCCAATAGTCTCCCAAAATTTCAGTGCCTTTCAGTTTCTTCAGGGTGATTCCTTTTAATTCTGAACAAGCGTCACAAACTATTGGTAACTGTGTTAGATTGCTTTAATAGTCAATAAACCCAAATTTTACTTATAACTTTTCACCTCAAATTTGTGGCATAAGTAATTTTAGTCCTCACTTTAAAAACTATTGTGGATTTATTATATATCCAACCTACTCTCTTATAGACAAAAATACACCAAAGTAAAGAAAATGGAGATAAGAACTCACAAATTTAAGCTCAAGTCTAAACTGTCTCATATAAAAAGAATACTTTAAATTACAACATACAGAAATTTTAGCAATTATTTCTATTTAAGTAGTAAATATACATTCACTTACTTGTATTTCAGCTTTACAGAATTTCCAGGTTTTCCCCATGGAAGAACTACAAAATCTTTGGTGTTCATGATCACTGTCTGTTTTTTCCCACTGTCTTAATATTATATAAAAATCATTGTGATTTGCAAAAACTTCTGAAAAAGTAACAGACAAAAGAATTATGCCAGAGTAAAGCAGGTAAATTACAAATTCAAAACTGCATATAGTTCCGGCAAGTTTTAAAAACAGAAATCATTATGAGGGAAAAAGCTGAATGAAAGGTTAAACAATAAATATATATGTGCTAAATATAAATTTTATATTTATATACTAATAAAGTTATAAATACAGCATATCTGATGGAACTAAAATTTTACCAATAATTATATAGCAAAAGACAATGGAAATAGTCAATTGAAAGTGAAGAATGCACTCATTAAGACAGAGAACATATTACGGATCCTTCTATGGTAAAGACTATCAAAATATCTATCAGGTTTTGTTCCCATCCAAAAATAATATCCATGGCTAAATATAGGAAAAGAAAAGGACTTTCAAGATACAATCCAAACTCAAAACCTTTTTTTGTACATATATGGTAATGAAAATGAGAATTAAGGTATGTAATAATTACCCAAAGGCATTCTAATATCCTCATTCATCAAAGAAAATTTTAATGATGCTCTTTTCCTAAGATCAGAAATTAGTATATTTAGAAAGAATTTTTTAACAAGAAGTGAAACAAAAAAGCTTTTCTGCCCAACTCCTAGTTAACCAGAAAATTAAATTATTCAGAACACCCTATTTCCTGAGTATCCCAATTATTCATGGTTCTATAATAATTTACTCTGTAATGCTGAATTACTGAATCACATGCACAACTATTAGATTTTTATACCAATAAAAATTTCAAATTCTGAATGCTCTTAAAGAAATATAAGAGGCATTACCATAGAGTCCATAGTCTTTTTTTTTTAAGATTTTATTTTATTATTTATTTGAGAGAGAGAGAATGAGATAGAGAGAGAGCATGAGAGGGAAGAGGGTCAGAGGGAGAAGCAGACTCCCCGCTGAGCAGGGAGCCCGATGCGGGACTCGATCCCGGGACTCCAGGATCATGACCCAAGCCGAAGGCAGTTGCTTAACCAACTGAGCCACCCAGGCGCCCAGAGTCCATAGTCTTAAATGGCCAAACCATTTGATATTGTTGGTTTATATATGTGTTCCTATGTACTCACAACCACCATAAATATTTATTAAGTCTCTGCTATATGCAGAGCACTGTGCTGAGAGGCATGAAGGAATCAAGGCCCAGGGAGATTTGTTTTCTGGCTCAATGGCAGAGTCAAAAAGGGCATATCAAACCTATATATAAAAGCCATAAAACAGGATAGAAATTATAAAAGCCATAAAAATAGATGTAATAATATAAGCAGTGAAAGAAAGGAGAAAATTCGAGCTGGCTAGCATTTAAAGGGGGGTTTTCAGGAGAAGGGAGGCTTATATAAGAAGATACGGGGGGCGCTGGGGTGGCTCAGTTGGTTAAGCATCTGACTCTTGATTTCAGCTCAGGTCATGATCTCAGAGTTGTGAGATCGAGCCCCGCAACAGGCTCCATGCATGGAGCCTGCTTAAGATTCTCTCTCTCCCTCTTTCCCTCCCCTTTTCCCCTCACTAAAAAAAGAAAAAAAGAAGAAAGAGAAGAAAGAAAAGAAAAGAAAAGAAAAGAAATTCCCCTCACTAAAAAAAGAAAAAAAGAAGAGAAGAAAGAAAAGAAAAGAAAAGAAAGAAAGAAAGAAAGAAAGAAAGAAAGAAAGAAAGAAAGAAAGAAAAGAAAGAAAGAAAGAAAGAAAGAAAGAAAGAAAGAAAGAAAGAAAGAAAGAAAGAAAGAAAGATATGGACTAGATGAACACTCCACACTATGAGAAAGAACAGCTTTTGAATGGGGACTAATGACTGGTTCCATTTGGTTGATGTGCAGGTTACATGGAGGGGGAAAAGTAGGCATGCGCTTGGAAATACAGGCTGAGGCCCAATAATGAGTGCTTTAAATGCAAAGTCAAGGCATTTGGAATTTATTCTCTAGCTAATGAGAGTCACTGAAAGTTTTAAACAGAAGAATAGAAAATAAATCTAGAAGCTTTGCTCAAAAACTTAAGGAGGGAAGGCATCAAACGGGAGTAACCAAATGGAAGACTATTATAACGTCAAAGTCTACATAATCAAATAAGTAGTTCTTCAGTTTTGTCCTTTGGGACACTCTCTTATAATTTCAATGATGCAACTACTGATCAAAGCATTTTTAGAATGCCTCCTTTGACGGTGTCTGGGTGGCTCAGTTGGTTAAGCGTCTGCCTTCAGCTCAGGTCATGATCCCAGGGTCCTGGGATGGAGCCCCGTGTTGGGCTCTCTGCTCAGTGGGGAGCCTGCTTCTCCCTCTTTCTCTCTGCAGCTCCCCCTGCTTGTGCTCTCTCTCTCTCTCTCTCTCTCTCTCAAATAAATCAATAAAATTTAAAAAAAAGAATGCCTCTTTTGAACCCATCTGCAGAGTCCATCATATACCCAACAAACACACAGATCTACTTTGTTGTGCCCCACTTAAAACTAAAAATGATACTGTTCAGCAAGAGTGACTGCTTTGTTCACCCAAATCTGGTTTCAAGTTACTCTACCTCCAGAAAAATCAAACATAGCCTGAAAGGGTAGATTTTTACTACCTTGGAAAAAATTCTGAAGAAATTTATTCTTTGAAGATAATTCCAAAATGGAATTATACAAAATAATTTTATATTGTAAGCAGTGTAGAGAATGCACTGTAGGACTAAGTGTATTTGTGCCTTCAATAAACATTTAGCTACTCCTTTGTGACTCCTTTATGGGTACCGAAGTTACAATGGTAAGAAAGACATAGCGTCTTCCCTCAAAGAACTCAAAATGAAAGGGACAGCCACACAATGACAAAACCGTGGAACATTCCAACAGAAGGAAATACTTAGGAGGAACATTTAACTCAGACTCCTTTCTCAAGACCCAAGTCCTATCTCTCAAAGCTAAAATCAGGGTCAAAGAAAACTAAAGATACCATTGGAAAATGAAGATTTGGTTTGCTTTGGGGAAGGGAGGATGTATCTATAACCCCCTCTTTGTATGTAAAACCTCTCTCTCACTTAAAGCTACCTTGAAAAACAAAACAAAACAAAACAAAACAAAACAAAAACAAAAAAAAACCTCCAGGAATAATCCTACTCAGAAAGACTCTATATCTCTTTTTGATTATAATCTGGAAATCCAACTGCTGGACCCTAGGCTACTGTGGCTAAGTTTTTCATGAAAAGTTCCATACTGTTATCATTACCAAACAAAAAAGTCAAAAGTTATACATGGATTTTTAACTGTGCGGAGAGTTGCTGTGCCTAATCCCCCACATTGTTCAAGAGTCAACTGCATAGGTACATACGCATAAAACTCAACTAATACACGAAGATTGAAATGAAGAAAAAAAAAAGTCTGTAAATTTCATTAGGATGATATGATTCAGACTTATAGCTCAGCTGATAATGTGATTTAACCAATAAATGGTCTTATTCGGGGGCATTTCACATCACTGAATGCAATTAGTAAGGCTTCTCAGTTAAATGTTTTATCAAGTCATACACATAAGCCAATTTTCTTGTATGAAGGAAAAAGGAAGATTATAATTGTGAGTCATGCTGTTCTGCCTGTTTCCTTTCGTAAAACCAACAAAGATTTAGTCACCTTTCTTGGGACGGCAGGGATAGAACAGTGTCAGCAGGAAGAATAGCAAAGCACAAAACTTTTAGTCACTTAATGGAATCAGGGAACTGCAGATAAACTCCCTACTATGCAAACTTTGTAGCCACCTGTCCTTTGGTGACTCCATTTTTTTTTCCTGATAATTAAATACCCAAAGTTTAATCTTTATTTGGAAAATTTTCTCGTTACCTAATTTATTAGACTGCACCATTTTTTCGTCCCCAACCTTGTTCTTCCCCACACATATACACATACTATGACCCAATGTTGTCCATGATGGTTTGACTCTCCTTCTACGTAAGTTCCTATTCTGGGAATGCAACCCAAGCATCAGGGCTGGCTATCACAGAATGGAAACAAGGAAATTATGATGATTTATAATCCTAGAAACTCGGAGCATTCATCAAGAGTTGCCCTAATCTCCTAAAATTTGCCATGAGACCATTGGCAGGATGGGAGGTTTGGGAAACCACTGTTTTCAAGATGGGACAATTATCTTTAAAAGATCTAATTTATTTATTTGAGAGAGAGAGAGCACAAGCGGGGTGAGGGGCAGAGGGAAAAGCAGACTTCTCGCTGAGCAGCGAGCCCAATGTGGGGCTCGATCCCCAGACCTGGGATCATGACCTGAGCCGAAGTCAGATGCTTAACCAACTGAGCCACCCAGGCGCCCAAGAAGGGACAATTTTTGTAACTGAAAACTTATCTAAGATGAGTTGGTTATTCTAATGACCCAGATCACCTTAGACCTGAGAACTTAAAAGCCAACAAATAAGAATTTTTCCTTACTTTAACACATACTTCAAGGTCCAAAAGCAAGCTCTTTTGGATGGATTAACACATTTACCATAGTACTTAGAAATCAGAGACTCAAGAAAGAAATGTTAAACAAAAATGAATTTAAACAAAAAATAGTAGTTTTAAACTCTTTTTTTTATAAAGATTTTATTTATTTGACAGAGAGAGAGAGACACAGCGAGAGAGGGAACACAAGTAGAGAGAGTGGGAGAGGGAGAAGCAGGCCTCCCGCGGAGCAGGGAGCCCGATGTGGGGCTCGATCCCAGGACCCTGGGATCATGACCTGAGCTGAAGGCAGACGCTTAACAACTGAGCCCACCCAGGCGCCCCTAGTTTTAAACTCTTAAAAGAAGTACACTTTTTATATTTTCACTATCTGATACTATCCATATTCTAAATATATATATGTATTTTAAAATCTTTTTTAAAATCTAAGGAAAAGACTGATAATACCTGATCTCTAGCATAATATCTTGTGCTTGAGTGGCCTACTAAATAAACACATGCCATTTTCTCCTAGTACGGGCCATTAAAGTAAACCAGGTATTGACTTCTCAGCTGCATTCAGTCTTTCAGCCAACCAGCATCTCTGATAAATACTGCCTCGGGGTACTAAATAGTACCCATGTCACCCAGTTTTTACCTTGTACGTGCAGGTTCCCTTGAGAACAATTAAGAAAGTTTGCTTTCAGATATCAAGGGGTGAGGTATCTTTTTAAAATATTTGCCAACTAAAGATGATAAGTAATATTAAAAGATACCAGGTTTAAGTTCAGAGGACCTTTGTGTCAGAGTGGTCTCTGAGCCAGTTTATCGATGTATTAAATCATGAGAATTCCACCCCCCCAAGCCCCCCACCCCCACCTAATTTGCAGGATATCAAACAAAGGGACTCTAATTTGTGGCCTGTAAATCTTCCTTAAGGGCCTTCAGAGAGCTCAGGGTTCAGGGAAGGAGACACTTAGAAACTACCTTGAGAGGGGAATGAGGGAGTATCAAGGCTTTTCTTAAACCACAGCTTCTCTGATTTCATCTGTTTTACATAATGAGCCTCTGGGTCAGATTTACTATAAAGAAACTCCTCTATAGCTTAAAAATATGTTTTTAAAGGCACAACAGTACATCAATATACAACCATTATTAATTCTGTATCAACTGGAAATTTCATATGACTACAAATAGCAATGAGAGCATTAAATTTATAAATCACATCTTTCAGAAACCCAAGCCCTTTTATATGTATCTACCCCATCCATTCTCATAAAATCTACTATTAGCCTAAGTGGTCGCTTACGACTATTTTAGGAATGGGAAAATCAAGGCATCCATCTAAGATTAGTGACAAAGCCAGAAATTACAATTTTATTCCCAGTCCTGTTAGCTCCTCTTAAGTCCTGAAATCTAAATATTGTTCTACATACTTAAAATGATTAATTCATATCATTTATATTCTTCCCCCTTTCATACTCTTAACCTGTCATAAAAAGGAAATTTAGAGAAAGAACTGTTTGGCATCAGGCCATTTTCTAAATTTTACAGCAATATATTTAAACACCATGAAAACCTTTTGGGTGTCAAATTGCTCCCATGTAATACAAGGTAACAGATTTTTGTTTCTATATTTTTTTCCCCATACCCAGAAGAAAAGAAATATTTCTCAGCTGCTCTGTTTGGTACCTTAAGAGCCTCAATTATGCATTCCAGTCTTCCTAAGCATTATACTTTATTTTCCACTTCTCTGCTCACCAAGTTTTATTCTATTTGGTGCCCAGTTGGAAGGCCACCTCTACCACGAAGATTTCTTCCACCAAAAGTGAACTCCTGTAAGGACATCATGGGTAACACACTCATTTGCTATTATATGCTGTCCCGTGTTATTTCTTGCTGCTTTGCTTTTATAGATGTTGCTTCCCTAAGCATCCCAAATATGCCATTGATCTTTGAATCCCCAGCAATTAGAAGAGGGCCTACACATAATGTACTGCCAGTAATAATATGCTAAGTTTTAAATATTTAGTTTTTCCTTACGGCTTTGAATTTATTGCACAACCTTATGAAAAAAATTTAAAGAAACACACCCTCCTTCCCACTTCAACAAATCCTTTTGTTTTCTTTTTTCTACATATCCTACCAAACTTTGATGAACATTCAACAAACATAGGAACACCTCTTCTGTGCCAGGTATCAGATTAAGCACTGAAGAACAAGGTGAACCAAACAGGTATAGCACCAATCCTCAGTGAACTTACACTCCGGTGAAGAAAGTAGGAAAAAAATTAAAAAGCAAATAAAATAATTGGGGAAAGTATTAAGTGTTTTTGAAATAAATAGACAAAAGACTGAGGCACTTTCAAATACATTTGTAACACAACTGAAAATACTATGGGAAGTCAGGACAGGCCTCTGAGAAGCCTATAAAATAAGGTGCTGGAGGGAGGTGGGGGTGTTTTTGTTCTTGTTTCTATTTTCATTTTCCATAAGCATAGTGTTTGCATAGTTTTAATCTTGTGTAGCTTCAAATTTATATGACTTTTTTCCCCCTTGGGGGGGGAAAAACTTGCTAACTCTGGATTTTAAAAATCAGGCTATTAAAAAAAAATAATTACTGAACCTATATATGAGCACCTCTAATGCTAATTTGGGGACAGAAGAAAAAACTCCCACAGCTTCAAATTTCTTAGGAATCTGCCACCCCTCACCCATGACCTTTACTTGGGAGGAGTGACTTCCAGAATACAGCGGGTGCATGTGGCCATCCAGGCAGAAAGCAGCCTCCAAAAGGGGATGTAGTAATGACTTGTCAGGTCACCAAGTTTTTCATAAGGCACCAATGACTTCAAAGGATAAAAGACGGTGGCGTTTGAAAAGGTCAGGCTGTCGAGGAGTTACAATTGACAAGCCCCTGGTTTCCCTGTCTGGGGTTCACTCTCATGAACTCCATTAGCATCACGGGCTCGGAAGTTCTTTGTTTATGGGAAAAAAGAGCTTCAACTCCTGGTCGATGCCGCGTCCCGCAGTCCGTGGGCCTGGCACTGTATCGGGCGCGCGGCAGCGGCTCAGCAAACACCGACTGGGCCGGAGCCTCAGCTCCACCCTCAACCCAGTCTACTTTCCCGCCGTCCCGCCCTGCTCCCCGCACCACCGCAGACCTGACGGCCGCCCAGCCCCGCCATCTCGGAAGCCCTCCGCTGGGCACCGCCCTCCGCAGCCCGCCAGCCGACCCACCTGGAGACCCCCGCCGCCTGCGTCACGGCTGCCGGCTCTAGCCACCCAGAACTTCCGCCTCGGTCTCCTTGGTTACCGCGTTACCTCCGTACCCATAGCAACCAGAACGCTAGGTCCTGCCGCTGTTGACCAGCAGAGGGCACAAAGGAGCCTGCCTAGAGAGGGAAGAGGGGCGAGGAGCAGAAAAGAGAGGAGAGGGAGGAGAGGCGGGAGAGCAGAGACGTGGAGAGAAAGGATCTTCTCAGAAAGGAAAGGCCTGGGATACTCACTAGGCTCCGAAGGCTTTCTGCTGGAGGAGTTCCTACCACATTCACAGCAATGTTCTAAAAGTTTTTGTCTGTAATATTTAATTCATCCTCATAATGGCCCAATTCATGTCTAAGAAAATTAAGGCACAGAAAGTTTGAATAATGACTCAAAATTACAAAGCTAAGCAAATGGCAAACCCAAGAAGAATTAACCCAAGCAATTAAGAGCTCCCACAGGTATGCTCTGTTCAATCGTTTATCAAAGTCACAAGAGGTAAAATTAACACTAGAATTCAGGTCTTAAGAACCCTCTTTTCTTTGTACCAAATATATGACCCATGGATATGTGTGAGTCTAATATATATATATATATATATATATATATATATTAGAGAGAGAGAGGGAGAAATAATCCACCCATGCTTCTCAAACTTCTCAAACTTTTCTGTTTGGGTGTGTGTGAGTCTAACATATAAGAGAGCAAGAAATAATCAGTCCATGCTTCTCAAACATTTCTGTTCCAGTCAACGGTGGTGAACTTATTTTTTGCTTCCTAAATACGCTGTAGTGTGTTTTGTTTTGTTTTTTAATCTCTGTTTTTATATGCTTCAAGTAGGATGTGTGGTTGGTTCTTCAGTCAGGTGGTCTAAAAATGTCTATGCTTATCCACATTGTTATCTATCTTGTTACAAACTAATAATCTCAACTATTATGGTTAAGATACTAACCTTTGCACCATTGTTTTCCAC
Source organism: Zalophus californianus (assembly GCF_009762305.2). Taxonomy (NCBI): domain Eukaryota; kingdom Metazoa; phylum Chordata; class Mammalia; order Carnivora; family Otariidae; genus Zalophus; species Zalophus californianus. The sequence goes on from NC_045595.1 coordinate 120,041,064, forward strand.
ATTAATGTACCTGTCGATACTCATTTTAGAACACAGTGTTTTCCCCTGACAGGTTCAGTTGTACAAGACTTAACTAGCATAGATAAGGAAAAACAATGATAGTCTTACGGCTATGATTGTGGACTTTGAAATGAAGGCAGACCTGAGTCTGAGTCCTGGTCCTACCACAGCTTACCTATCGCATGACCCTGAATGAGATATAAAACCCATTTAATTAGTTAAATGAGATAATAATACACTTAGTCCATACATGGTCTAGCATGGAAGCGTAAATGAAACGATGTCTATTAAGTCTTTAGCACTAAGCCAGGCCCATAGTTGGTGCTTAATAAATGGTAAAAATAAAAAATGGTGTCAGTGCTGTACAGTGATTGGTATCTAAGTGCTCATGGTATAAATTCACCAAGTCCTTCCTTTCAATCTAGTATGATGACAAGTGTCAAATGGACGTGCAATACTATGAGAATTCTCTTATGCAGGACTGTTTTCTAGACATGCTCTTCAAATTACCAGGCAAGGTATTTTCAGTGTGTATCCATTCATTCATTTATTCAATGAATATTTATTGAAAGTCCACTCTCCTACATCTTGAAAATACTGCAGTAGGAAGAAAACATAGCCCTTCCTGCTAGCAAACATATTTTAATAGGGACAGAAAGACAATAAACATATAAATATATGTTAGGTGCTTTGAAAAAAAAAGCAGAATAAAGAAATGGAAAATAATTAAGAGTTCAAATTTAGGCTAGTCAGGAAAGTCCCAGAATGCAGGGAGAGATGAAGGCATGGGCTATTAGGGCCAGGAACATTCCAGACAGAGGGAGGAATAAACAAACTTCGGTTCAGGCCCAATGAATAGGAGTATTTTGCATAAAACCTCTGATTACTTCTGTACAGCACATTTTTACTTGCAAAAGTCATTTTTAAAATGCATTTAGTGGTGCAATAGTAAAATTAAACTCATAAAAATAATGTATAAAATACTCTGGCACTTTTTAAAAGCATTAAAGGGACATTACCTTACTTATACTTAGAGAAGTAGCTTAGCTTACACACAGTTATGCAAAACAAAGCAGAGCCAAAAAATAAGCCCATGCTAAGTTACATAGTAAAATGAAAAATATGAAGAGCTTGCCTTTCAGAACCATGATTAGTGACAAAATGAAATGAAACATGTAAAACCAATGACACCTCTAGAGATAGGATTTCCTCTCTGCTGAAGCAGAGTGCATTTAACTGACACCAGCAAGTCTGCAAATAGTTTACCACGTCTATATCATGAGCACAGTATTCCTGAGGGTTTTTGAAAATTCATGCTTCATTGTGCCAGTATGAAGACAAGATTGGAACGCAAGTTTTCTGAACTAGGGATGTTCAATGTAGAGATAAAAATTACCCATATCAAAGAAACCGAGAGCACAGACTTACTGAATTCAAAGGATAGCTACAAGGTCATGCTTAAAAAGACATTTTCTCTCTCTCTCTCTCCCTCGCCCCCGCCCAGTGTGCGCGCGCGCACGCGCACACACACACACACACACATGCACGCACACACATTTGCACTAAGCAAGCCCCACTCATTAAGTAACCTTCTTTTCTACTTGGTAGGCTGCTGCCTACAGGAAAATTGCACAGGCCTCGGGACTTTCTGGTCACTCACAGGTGATAAAAGTCCTTAGATGAGTAATAAAAATGTCCAGTTCCATATAATTGTCAAAACTTTGCGTGTGGTTTAGTATTAAGTTTTCTCCCCTTCACAGTGGTTGGGGCTTCTGAATGAGGGAGGCCTGAAGTCAAGGACCTGCGAAAAGAGGCTTGTGTTACCATTTCTCATCACCCATGCTTGCTTCAGTCTTATTAATTGCCTACACTGAAATCCCGGAAAAGGAACAGGATTAAAGCAGAAAAGTCCTAACTGGACTGGTACTGAGCCTGCCAGACGTTTAGAGCAGGCCAGTCGCCAGAGACACCCCCCCACACACACACTGAGGACGTCTACCTACATTCCTCTATCTGCAGGTGATGCCTTCACCTAACACTTTTGCTTACTGGGCCGCTAGGCATCAAGTGATTATTCTTGCTTCTCTCTGTGGGGTCTCAGTGATCCTCCCGGACAGAATTTTAAGTGACCCACTTTCTCGTACCTTTTCGCACGTTCCACGTCTGACCCACAGGAAATCCTCTTGCATACGTTGTCCTGCCACCCTGTGCGCGTGCAAGACAGCCAACGTAATCACCTCTCTTCAGCTCCTACACCAGCAGCTTCCAGCTTAACAGCTGCACTTATGACTCCCCAGATGGAAGTCAAAAACCAGTCTGCTGCATCCCCAGTTGCAGGGACCCCACTGATATATGTCTCATCAGGCTTCAAATGAGTCAGGGACCGTTTATAGACATTGCCCAAAACTTGGAAATAAGGTAAAGGAATAACTACACCTCCTTTCAATGCCCCCTCTAAGAGCCCACTCAAAGGTCACCTTATTTTCTAGGAAAATATACCTCTGTGTGATTATCACTTACTATTCTGTACATTAGGCTATGTAAAGTTACATGTTATTTGGTAGGTTTTTTCATCTATAACTTTGCATCTAGATATGCAGATAATTTCTATCTTTTAGATAATATAATGCCAGAGATTGGGGCTTTACTGCCCTATAATACATCAGTCAGTTTGGTATCTAACCTAGAAATCTTATACCAATATTTTTGGTCAATGTCTGTATATAGTTAGCCTCTCAAAATTTTTTGAACCAGCTTTACCAGCCTGGTGGTTCCTTTTGTCATGAAGTAAGTACACTGTGGAACATATACCTTCTATATTTATAGACCATCATGTTCTGACCTACTGAGATTATATTTTGATATTACCAGGACTTCCTCTTTTGAAGGGAGATGGGACACAGCTTACCAGCAACTTTCCAAAAGTACTCTCTCAACCTCCACTCTCCTTAGCTCCTCAAACTCTTTTCTAGGCAGAAGTTGGTGGTCAGTTCAGGACTGAAAAACAAGTTTTCTACCATCTCCACTTTACAAGTCCTGCAATGTAACCTTACTTTGAAACGGAGCGTCTACTTCCTTCATGCCTTGGCAGACACTGAATATAACATCTTATTACATATGGATGGGATTTTTCAAACTGTCAAGGCCAGCTGAGCTTTAGAGGCAACATAAAATTACAAAAAGATTTCACAAAAACCTAAATTAGTGTGATATAAATATATTGAAGTGGCTTCTGAAGGGCTGAACTTAAAGAAGGAAAAGGAAGAAACGTGGTTAGGAGGTGACATTGTCCTTTTATAATTTTTCTCAGTCTTGTAATTTCTGGCTGTCACCAACGACACAGAATTCTTCAGCAAATAAATTTCCATAACACAAGGAAATTATTACTGATGTTTCACAAGTGGAGGAAAGTCATCAGGGCATATGATAAATTTCTGCTTCCTGCTGTGTGCGGTTCTTTCCTGGTTGAGAAATAAATGTACAGGCTTGTTGGACGGGCACAATTTCATTTAATTTGCACCTATTCAACATCTGAATTATATCCCAGGCACTGCCCTAACGGATACAGAAGGACAAAGGTTGTACCTCTGCCCTTGAGGAACCCACTGTCTTTTTTTTTTTTAAAGATTTTATTTATTTATTTGAGAGAGAGAGAGAGAATGAGAGATAGAAAGCATGAGAGGGAAAGAGGGTCAGAGGGAGAAGCAGACTCCCCGCCGAGCAGGGAGCCCGACGTGGGACTCGATCCCCGGACTCCAGGATCATGACCTGAGCCGAAGGCAGTCACTTAACCAACTGAGCCACCCAGGCGCCCCGGACCCACTGTATTTTGAGGGATGTGAGAGTTTACAAATAACTGATATGCCATGTAGCAAGTACCATATTCACCATGCCACAAACATGTCCTGTTTGTGGCATGGCCAGAATTTCTGGGTCCTTCAAACACAGTATATATGGCACAGAGATACAGATAAAAAACAGTGCTGTGGTCAAATTTAAAAGGATCTCAGATAAGACACTACCCTGTTCACAATGGAAACCCCAAAATTGTTTTTAAGACAGAAAATAACCATCTCAGTATGCATATAGCAGCATCTTTCAACGCTGGTGGCAATGTGAGGGTAGAGCAAAAGGAGAAGATGAAGACAAAGGGACAATTTTGAAATACAGTTATGTTAGTCAACGATAGAAATGGTGAGTCTGGAACAAATCAATGTGGAGGTCACAGGTCAAGTGAGATAAATTCAAGAGGATTTCTTGAACTCCAACAGCACTTGGAGACTGAAGACAGGTACTTGTTGGGGAATAAGGAACAGTTCACGGAGAGTGGGGACCAAGAAGGTGGTGAAGAAAGTAATTCACTTTTGAAGGTTTTACTTCTGAGAAAGCAAGAAGAAGGATTAAAAAGGTAACTATAGGTCTAATTATTGGGAAAGTGATGGGGGCTGGTCATATATATTAGGGTGTCATCAGCATGTAGAGAGTAACCAAAGATAAAGAAAGAGTTTACATGCAATTCATGTAAATAGGTCCAGAGGAAGTGAAGTTAGAACCTGTGATGAGGGGCTTAGACAGATACTTTATTTGAACATAACATTATTTTCTTTCATTTTCTTACTACACCTTCTAATATGAGGTTAATATTCCTTGGTTCCATCCAGGGATTGATAAACAACCATGGTGAACACAGCCAGCCTGCTACTCATCCGCCTCCATCTTCCTGGCAGCCATCTGTGAACCTTGGCAGCCATGTTTTCCCACACAACCTAACCCACTCTTATAATGGTTTATTGGACAGGAGTCCAAACTAGACCAGTTAGATTCTCTCTTGCAAGAGTGTGGAATTGAGTCTGAGAGAGAGAAAGTCTTAGGGTCACAATATTTTGTCATTTGGACCACAGGAAGAAGAAAAGGAAGATAAGACAGAAGGAAAAAAAAAAAAAAAAGGAAAGGAGGAGATAATCTGGAGGCTTTCCTGTTCCTGAAGACTAGCTACAGCCTAGTCCTTGGGTTTCAAGGTACACCCCTGTATCCTTAAAATAAATTCTCCTTTGTAACTTAAGCTAACATAGCTGAGTTTTGGTTGTTCAGAACAAAGAAATTTGACTGAAATGACTGCCAGAAGAATTGTAATATAAAGTAACTTTCTGTCAAGTCCAAAGTGTATATTCCCAGAGAATTCTTTCAAACAGCAGTAGAATATTAATCTATGTCTCTCATAATTTTAAATTAATATTCCTACATATGCAAAATGGGAAAGTCATCTGGCATTCTTCTGAAGCCATTCTCTCAAAAAATGCTAAAATCTCTTTGTTTGTTTTTTAATCAGTTTAATTTCTTAGTTTATTTGCTTTAAGTTTAGCTGTGCTAGTTTTGCTAGCAGACAATTATTTATAATTGATGTAGCTTTAGGGAAAAGCTAATCTTAAAAAGAAAAAAGCTGGCATTTCAGAGAAAAAGTCATTCATTTCTGATCCTTGCCAAGTTTTAATAAGTGTATCCTACTGTCTTCTTAAAATTTATGCACTGTTAGCTGTACTTCATTTGGAAAATTTGCATTTTTCTCTTATGCACTCAAGCTGGGAGGCACAAAACAAGAGTTACAAGGTTTGTTTGACATGAGATGTCTAACAGTAATTTTCTTTCATCAACTTTATTCTCTTACAGTTCTGATCCCCAGGGGCAGATTTTTCATCAGATTTTGTGAAACATTTTATAACAACCTTACCTTTGCAGAAGCTGCTTCCAAAACATTCCAAAGGAGCTGTCACAACTCTCCCCACTACACAACAAACTAGACTTACTATTCTTATGCCCACTTTGAGTTAACATGATCTACGCACCCATCTTCACATAAACTCAGAAAACCATATGCGTCTAATGTAGTTAGCTTCTGTGAAGTTTTGGACAATCGCCAAATACTCATGGAGGACCTAATACGTAACAGGTACTTTGATAGATAATGGCTACAAACATAAACAAGACAGAGTGGTATTCTGTCTTTGCAGGAAAAAAAAAAATAGTCTAGATGGGAGATACAGAGAAGAGTCCAGAATAACAACTTCTAAAACTGTGTGAGAACATGATATTGTGGGAGCACAGAGGAAGAACACTAGCCCAACAGTTGAGGCTCAAGAAAGGCTTCTTAGCACAAGTGATGTCCTATCTAGGTTTGGCCCAGATGGTTGAGTAGGAGCTCCAGACTGGTTTTGGTGGGGTGGGTGAAATTAGGGAATTTTCTGGGTAGAACAAAAAAGAATATGCAAAATTCCCCACAGTGAGTTAAAATATGGTATGTTTAAAGAATCTAAAAATTCCCAGCATTACTGAAACATGAAAAGGGCTTGGGAGAAGTAGGTAAGGGGGAAGAAAGAAGAGGGGGTCATGCTCTGGTAAAAAGGAGACTAAGGTTATTTCTGCAGTCTATGAGGTACTAGTGGCCTAGGCCTTGATCTTGATGTAATATTAAAGGAAAGTGAAAAAATCCAATATTTATATTGAAAACCTCATCAGTGGACTTGGAATTGATTAGAGGAGAGGCTGAGAATCAAAGGATAATCCCCGGCATTCATGGAACGGAAGATAAAATGTTTGCATTTATGCTCATGGGATAGTCTGTAGTTTCCTTACAGTGCTTTTGTCTGGTTTTGGTGTCAGGGTAATGCTGGCCTCATAGCATGAATCCGGAAGTACTTCCTCTGCGTCTGTCTTCTCAACAAGATCATACAGGAGTGGTACAATGTCTTCCTTCAGTGTTTGGTAGAATTCACCAGTGAATTCATTTGGGCCTGGTACTTTCTTTTTTGAAGGTTATTAATTCTTGATTCAATTTATTTAACATATACAGACCTATTCACATAGTCCATTTCTTCTTGTATGTTTTAGCACATTGTATCTTTCAAGGGATTAGTCTATTTCGTCTAGGTTATAAAATCTGTGGGCTTAGAGTTGTTCATAGTATTCACGGATTATTCTTTTAATGTCCAATAGATCTTAAGTGATCCTCACCTCTTTCATTTCTGATATTAGTAATCTGTATCCTCTCTCTCTTTTCCCTAGGTAGCCTGGGTAGAGAATTACCGATGTTGTTGATCATTTCAAAGAACCAGCAATTGGTTTTATTGATTTCCTGTGATCAATTTCATTGATTTCTGCTCTCTTATTATTTCTTTCTTATGCTTACTTTGGATTTTTTGATCTTATTGTTCTAGTTTCCTAAGGTGGAAACTGAGATGACTGATTTTAGATCTTTCTTTTTTCTAAGGTATACATTCAGTGTTATAAATTTCCCCCAAAGCACTGCTGCATCCCACAGTTATTGATAAGTTGTGTCTTCTTTTTCATCTAGTTCAAAATATTTTTTTTTCATTTCTCTTGGGATTTCTTTTTTGACCCATGTGCCATTTGAAAGAGTGTTGTTTAATCTCCAAGTATTTGGGGATATTTCCCCAAATATTCATTCTTCATTGATTTTTACTTCCGCTGTGGTCTGAGAGCAGACATTGTATGATTTCTATTCTTTCAAATTTGTTAATGTCTGTTTTATGGCCTAGAATGTAGCCTATCTTGGTGAAAATTCCATGTGATTTTAGAAGAATGTGCATTCTGCTGTTGTTGGATAAAGTAGTCAATAGATGTCCCTTATATCCAGTTGATTGATGGTGTTGATAAGTTCAATTATGTCCTAATTGATTTTCTGCCTGCTGGATCTGTCCATTTCTGATAGAGGGGTGTTGAAATCCCTAACTAATAGCAGATTCATGTATTTTGACTTGCAGTTCTACCAGTATTTGCCTCACATAATTTGTCACTGTTGTTAGGCACATAAATGTTAAGAGTTACATCTTCTTGGAGAATTAACCCCTTTATCATTACATAATGCCCCTCTTTAGTCCTGACTCCTTTCCTTGCTCTGAAGTCAGCTCTGTCTGAATTTAATACTACCGCTTTCCTTTGAGTAATGTTAGCATGTTTTGTATTTTTCCCTTTACTTTTAATCTGTATGTGTCTTTACATTTAAAGTGGGTTTCTTTTAGACAACATTTAGTTGGGCTTTGTTTTTCTTTTTTTCTTTTTTTGTTTTAAGTTTTTATTTTAATTCCAGTTAGTTAACATACAATGTAATGTTAGTTTCAGGTATACAATATAATGATTCAACACTTCCATACAACACCTGGTGCTCATCATAACAAGTGCCCTCTTTAATCTCCATCAACTATTTAACCCATCATCCCACCTACCTACCCTCTGGTAACCATCGGTTTGTTTTTTATCATTAAGAGTCTGTCTCTTGGTTTGCCTTCCTCTTTTTCTCCCCCCTTTGTTCATTTGCTGTGTTTCTTAAATTCTGCATATGAGTAATATCATATAGTACTTGTCTTCTCTGACTTACTTATTTCGCTTAGCATAATACTGTATAGCTCCATCCTTGTCATTGCAAATGGCAAGATTTCATTATTTTTACGGCTGAGTAATATTCCATTATATATATATATATCATATATATATATGGTACACACACACACACACACACATTTTTATGGCTGAGTAATATTCCATTTTGTGTGTGTGTGTGTGTGTGTGTGTGTGTGTATCTTCCTTATCCATTCATCAGTTGATGGACATTTGATCTGTTTCCATAATTTGGCTATTGTAGAGAATGCTGCTATAAACATTAAGATGCATGTATTCTTTTGAATTAGTATTTTTGTATTCTTTGGGTAAATACCTAGTAGTGCAATTGCTGGATCTTAGGGCAGTTCTATTTTTAACTTTTTGAGGAACCTCCATAGTGTTTTCCAGAGTGGCTACGACAATTTGCATTCCCACCAACAGAGCAAGAGAGTTAGGTCATTAATTTGTTACTCTGCTTCTTTCAGCCTGCTGTTCATTGCATTAAGCCTGTTTCCAGTATCATTTATTGCATTCTTCATCTCTGATTCTTTCTTAACTATTTTATCTCTATGGTAAGGATCTCACTGATTTCTTCTTTTCTTAAGCCCAGCGAGTATCCTTATGATTGTTGCTTTAAAATTCTCCATCAGTCATGTTACTTATACTTATTTCACTTAGATCTCTAGCAGTGGCTTATCTTGTTCTTTCATTTGTGTTAAATTACTCCATCTTCGCATTTTATCTAAGTCTCTGCCTTCTTCTGTGTATTAGAAAAGCCTCTTATGTTTCCTGCTCCTTCTTTGATGTGGTCTCTTCTCTCCCTTCAGTCGTGGAATTTGTTCTATCAGTCTCCAAGTAGATTTCTGGGGCATCTAGGATGATTTGATAATTATCTAGTTGTGTTCATGGGATGGGGCAAGCCTAGGGTCCTCCGTGTCTGCCATCATCCTCTCTCCCCAGGTTTTGTTTTTCAATCCTCTCTAACACTCTGTCTTTTAATTGGTACATTTAGGCCACTGACATTCAAAGTGATTATTAATATGGTTGGATTAATATCTATAACATTTGGTACTTCTTAGAATTTGTTACTCTTGTTCTTTACTCTTATTTTTGTTTTCCACTTTGTTTTTGCTTTTTGTAGTGTTAACTGAGCATTTTTTATGGTTCCACTTTCTCTCCTTTCTTAGCTTATCAGCTATACATTTTTTAAAAATGTTTTTTAGTAGTTGTCCTAGTGTTTATAGTACACAGTTACAACTCATCCCAGTCCACTTTCAAATAACACTGTACCATTTGATGGGTAGTATAAGTACTTCATTATAATAATCATAATTCTTCTCTCACTTTCATGGTACCATTGCTGTCATTCATTTCATTTATATATAAGCATATATATATATATATATATATATATATATATATACATACATATATTCTACATATATAAGCATGTGTATACTATAAATAAATTTGCAAAGTTAACTGCTTGCTTTTCACTGTTAAATCATTGCTTTTATCATTTTGAACAAACTGTTATCTGTTAAATCAATTAAGAATAAGAAAAATAAAAATGAAAGTTTTTCTTTTACCATCACTTATTCCTTCTCCTGTGTTCTTTTTTTATGTAAATCTGTTTCTTGCCTATACACTTTCCTCCTCTCTAAATAACTTTTTAAACATTTCTTTCAAGACAAGCCTGCTAGAAACAAATTCCCCAATTTTTGTTTGTCTGAAAAATTCTTTATTTCTCCCTCCTTCTTGAAGGATAATTCTAGGTAAACTCTTTTTTTTTTTTAAGAATATGGTTCTTTCCATAGGCTTTTTTTATTAGTTTCAAGTTTTTATTAAATTCCAGTTAGTTAACATATAGTGTCATATTAGTTTCAGGAGTAGAATTTAGTGATCTATCAGTTACATATAACACCCAGTGCTCATCACAAGTAGGTAAACTCTTAAGAATTCTAAGTTCACCAACTTAGATTTTTTTTTCTCAACACTTTAACTATTTTCTCTCTTCTAGCTTGCATAGTTTCTAAGGAGAAATCAATATAATTCTTGTCCTTGCTTGTCTCTAGGTAAGGTGTTTCTCCCTGTGCCTTGTTTTAAGTTTTTTTTTTTAATCTTTGATTTCTGTAATTTGAGAATGATACACCTAGGTATAGTTGTTGGCATATGCTCTGCTTGGTATTCTCTGAGCTTCCTAGACTTGTAGTTTGGTGTCTGACATTAATTTGGGGAAATTCTCAGTCATTGTTCCAAATATTTCTTCTGTCCCTCTCTCTTTCTTCACGTTCTGTTATTTCCATTACCTGTATCTTGCACCTCCACAGCACTTGGATATTCTGTTCTGTTTTTTTTTTCCAGTCTTTTGCCCATTTGTTTTTCAATTTTAGAGGTTTCTATTGAGATAGTCTCATGCTCAGAGATTCTTTTCTCAGCTTTATGCAGTCCACTAATAAGCCCTTCAAAGTACCCTTCACTTCTGCTACAGCATTTTTGATTCCTAGCATTTCTTTTTGGTTCTTTCTTAGAATGTCTACTGCTCTGTTTACATTGCCCATCTGTTCTTGCATGATGTCTATTTTATCCATTAAAGTCTTTAGTATTTTAATCACAGTTGTTTCAAGTTACCAATCTGCTCATTCCAAAACATGCCCGCCATATCTGAGTCTGGTTCTGATATTTGCTTTGTCTCTTAGAACTGTTTTTTGCCTGCTAGTATCTTGTAACTTTTTTCCTTGGTAGCTGGACATGAGCCACTGGGTAGAAGGAATTGCTGTAAGGCCTTTAGTAATGTGGTGGAACGTGTGGGAGGAAGGCAAACGTTCAAGTCCTATAATTAGATTTCAGTCCTTTATTGAGCCTGTGCCTCCAAACTTTGAACTTCCTATATGTTTCTCAGTTATTTTACCTCCCCTTTAAGTGGGATGAAATGACTAAAGGCAGCTGGGCTTGGGTATTTCCCTTCCCCCAAGTCAGCAGGTTAGACTCTGGTTAAATAATTTCTCCTGCAGGTAGACGTACTTAAGAAGAACAGAATGCTTTTGTGTATTTTTTTAAAAAAAATTCCCCCTCCCCCTACTGGAAGCATGAGGGAATTTTCCTCCAATATTCACTGTGAGAACCCGGTAGAATTTCAAGAGGCAAAATTCACAAAAGTGTGCCATCCTTCCAATAACTGGGGGTGGATAACCAGGGGGAGGTCCCCCTGGAGTTTTTAACTCTGAGTTAAACTCCACCTCCAACAATTCCTCAATTACAGTTCAAGTTTCCTGACCCTCATACTGGTTTCCAAGGAAGTTTCTGTTCCAGTAAGTTGTGGTTCTCTGTATTTGCCTAGAGGTGTTTACAGTTTAGAGGCAGTGGTTTCCCTGTGAGGATACTTTTCTTATAGATCTAAGAAGCATTGTTGATTTTTCAGTTTGTTCAACTTTTTACTTGTTAAAGACTGAATGGTGACTCCCAAGCTCCAGATCAGAAACCAGAATCCTCCTTGTTTTTTCAATAATTGATATGTGAAAATCATCTCTTAAATTTACATTTACTCATAGTGAGTTTGAGCATTTTTTAATGGTCATTTGTATTTCTATTTCTGAGAACTGTTTCTTTTCAACATGATTAACTTTCAATTATTACCATTTAGTTTCTAATGCAAATAAGATTATCTTTCTTTTACCCAACTTTATTGGGGTATTTACAATGTATCTACAATAAATTATACACATTTTAAGTTTATAGGCAATGAATTTTGACACATGTATGTACCTGTATAACTACCACTAAACTCAAGCTATGGAAAAGACATATCATTCCAAAAAAGTTCCTGTCGGCCTCTTTGCAGTAAACATTCCCAGATAACCACTAATCTGCTTTCTGCTACTATGGAATAATTTTTCCTGTATGGAATACTTTTTCCTGTTCTAGAATTCATTATAAATGTAAACATGCAGTTTGTACTCTTTTGTATAAGGCTTCTTTACTCAGCATAATGTTTCTGAAAATTTTCTGTTAATGTGTGCCTCAACAGTTTATTCCCTTTTATTGCTAAGAACTATTCCATTGAATAGATATACCACAATTTATTTATACATTCATCTTTTAATGGACATTTCATTGTGTCTAGTTTTTGTCTATTATGAATAAACCTGCCTTAAACATTTGTGTGCAAGTATGAGAGTCCCATTTGCCATCACTTCTTTTATGAGCATGACCTGGAAATTGCATGTATGGCTTCAGTCTTTATCGAATTAAACAGAGCTTAGTCATGTGACCACATCTGACTACAAGGGAAGCTGGAAAAATAGTCTGTAAACCAAACACCAAGTGCCTATCTAAAACTCAGGGTTTCTATTACCAGTGGAAGAAAGACAAAATGGAAATGTCAGGGATTGACTTCAGGTGAAGGGGAGAAATCAAATCTGGCTTCTGGAGTTTGGGCGGATGTTGGTGCCATTAACTGACTTGACATGCTAAATTTGAGATGTTAGGTGCCCAAGTGGGTAGATGTGTAAACTGTTCACTATACCATTCTGGTATATTTCCATCAAGGATCAAAGCTGAGAATACAAATTCGAAAATAGTCAACGTATGGTATAATTTATTTTATTTTATTTTTTTTAAAGATTTTATTTATTTATTTGACAGAGAGAGACAGCGAGAGCAGGAACACAAGCAGGGGGAGTGGAAGAGGGAGAAGCAGGCTTCCTGCCGAGCAGGGAGCCCGATGTGGGACTCGATCCCAGGATCCTGGGATCATGACCTGAGCCGAAGGCAGACGCTTAACGACTGAGCCACCCAGGCACCCCCGTGTGGTATAATTTAAAGCAATGGGATGGGATGAGATCATGAGGGAGTAAATGTAGTATATGGTTTCCTTCTGATGATGCAATGATTTCACAAGCTGTTTTCAGAAACCAAGCTAAGTATAAATATAACTAACAGAATGCTACTTTGTCTAAAATAAAACAACAAAACATAAAACCTTTTACCCCTTTTCCCTAATAATACAGTAAACCACTTAGGGATTACATTTCCAAGCCTCTCTTAAAGCTGGGCATAGCTATAAGACTAAATTCTTACCATTCAATGGAATGTTAGTGATAGTGTCCCTACCAGTCTGGATGCCCATTTCCAGACTCTTATATTTAAAAAAAAAAAAATTAACTTCTATCTTATCTAAGCCACTGTATGTGATTTTTTTTTAGCAGCTTAAGGCTTAACTGATTCATGAAGCATATCCAATTATTTTTTATGCTCAACTAAACAAATATCCATTGCCACTTATTTTATTCATTTTTATTAATTTTATCAAAATCTTGTTTATTTTTTGGCATTGCTTCTTTAGGTTTAGTTTACAAAAAAATGTTTTAGGTTGCTAGTATTTCTAAACTGCTCCAAGAAATAATGATATTATCTTGCAGAATATTAATGAATATTTTCTTCATGTACTAGCAATTCTTTCCAGTCATTGCCTTAATTAATTCTTGGTGCTAAAGTTTAAAAAAAAAAAAGCTAATATGGTTGTCCTCATTTCACTGAAGAAAACGAAGTAGAGATATTAAATTATTTGCCCATAATAGCAAACCAAGTTAATGGAAAAGGTAGAAGTAAAATGCAATTATATCACTTCTGTTTTTATTGAATTATTAGATTACAAGTCACAACCAATTAAAAACAGGATACAAGAGCTAAGCAGCATAACCTTTTTATCATGGAGACAGCCCCAGAAAACTGCCCATCGGCATTTTGTAAAATATTTCTTACTTTTTAAAAATGTATTTTGCTGAAATTTTTCGCTACTAGGTTTACATATATAAAGATATATAGATATAGACAAACAGATGAAAATGTGGAAAATATTTTAAATATAGAAAATATATTCACTTCAAGTTTTCTGCACATATCAAAAGCTGTTTGTATGTGTATGTATTTTCTTCCAGCCCTGTTTCTAACCATATCACTAGTCATTTAATCTTTACACAATTATGATCAAATAGAAATTCTGATGGCATCTCAGTGTATATATATATATATATATATATATATATATATATATATATATATGCTTTCTCAACACAAGTGAAATTCAACAGAAATCCATTGGGTGGCGTTGTACTATAATTTAACATTTCAAAGTGTTTCTCTGCTTTTTCTTTTTAACTTTTCCCCCAGGCTTGATATAGCTTATGGCTAAGCAATATTTGCTATCTGTAGACTTTAAAAATATTTTATTCCCATTGGAAATTGTTTGGAGATTGTTGGCATGAGCATTATTTTCTTTTCTGATTGTATAAATACAAGCCACATACAAATGGACACAATTTAAGATTTAATAATCCTGTCAAAGAATACAGTTGCTTACTTTCCCCAAAATATGCAGACTAATGAGATTAATTAGAAAATAACAATTGACTTGGTAAAAAAAAAATGCTGCTCTGTCCTTTCATCTCTCAAACTCATGTTGTTTTCTGCCATCAAGAAGAAAAGTAAGCATCTGATATCCCAATTCCTCTGAGACAAAATGCTATGTGCCCCAAACAAGCAACTCTTCCTTAATGTTGATCCATTCTAATAGGTGCTACAGAAAGGTGCCATAAGTTTGACATATACTTAGGGAACTAGCTCCTTGGAAAAAGATCAACACCTGTATACACAATCAAGTTAAGCTCTCTCCGGCAGTCTGGTCTAAGTATCATAAATATCCCATACATGACTCAATCCTAGAAATTCTGATTTAGTCATTCTGAGGTGGACCTCAAGAATCTGTATATTTTATAAGCACCTGCAATGGTAGTTCAATTATCCCTCTAATTTCAATTCATCCTCTGAAGGGAGACTTAAAAATTTCTTGCTGACTCATTAGAGCTCATTCCCCAACCTTCTAAAAAGTACACCAATTACTTATGTCATTTAGAAGAATGAAGGCAATATTGTGGTGGGAAAATGATGAGATACGAGGATTTACAGATTGGACTAGATGGGTGTTTACTTGAGCTCATTAGAAATTACTAAAATCAGAGTGCCTGGGTGGTTCTGTGGTTAAGCGGCTGCCTTCGGCTCAGGTCATAATCCTGGGTCCTGAAATCAAGCCCCACATTGGGCTCCCTGCTCACTGGGGAGTCTGATCCTTCCTCTCCCTCTGTCCCTCTCCCTTAGTCATTCTCTCTCTCTCTCAAATAAGTAAAACCTTTCCAAAAAAAAAAAAAGAAATTACTAAAATCCTTTCTTAAGAGGGGAAAATGTTCTTGAATATTCCACTTTTGATCTCATGTTTTGTATATGATCTTATCAATTTTGGTACTAGCTAGTTTCACTTGCAATACTGGTCTTTTTATGCAGGAATAAAGTAGTGAATTCTCTTCTGCTGGGTTTACAATAAGAACAGACAGGTAGAAAAATCAGAAAGATAAAGAATCCTGAGATCAGAATTTGAATCTTAATTCCACATGCAGTAGCTGAGGAAAAAGGGAGCAGGTTCTAAACATCCATGACTTACATTTGTAAAATATCAATAATAGTGCTTTAATGACTTTATCAGGTTGTGATGAAGTTCAAAATAGAACACATAATAAAAATACTTTGTGAGCTGTGAAATGTTTTGAAAATCACAATAACGTTTTTTCTTTCTTTTTTAAAATTGGTTTCAGAGGTAGAATTTAGTGATTCATCAGTTGCATATAATACCCAATGCTCATTCCATCAAGTATATTCCTTAATGCCCATCACCCAATTTTCCCTTCTTCCAACCCACCTTCCCTCCCCCAACCCTCAGTTTGTTTCCCAGAGTTCAGTGTCTATTATGGTTTGCCTCCCTCTCAGTTTCCATCTTATTTTATTTTTCCTTCCCTTCCCCTAGGTTCATCTCTTTTGTTTCTTAGATTCCACATATGAGTTTATTTTTCTAATGATCCATTTTCACCTCTAAGTCACCATCCAAACACCACTGGCTATAAACTGTGCACATGAACTGAAGGCTGAGAATCTGTCAGATGCTCACCAATGATCAATTTAATCAGCGCTGAACACACCCTCTCTGTTCTCAGTGCAATACTAACTCAGCCACTAGTGATATGTTCCTTGTGGTCCAGGGGATTACAATAGAATTATAGAATATTAGAATTCAAAGACACTTTATGATTGTGTTTCTTGATCATAAGACTCACGTGGGGTACTTGTTAAAAACTCCAATTTCCTGTCCCCCCGTCAGATCTACTGACTCAGCATCTCCAAGGCTCCTGAGAATCTGTATTCTATATAAGAACTTCTGAAACAAATAACGCAACATATTTTAAGAAAAAAGAAAAAGAAGAAGATAGCAGGAGGGGAAGAATGAAGGGGAGTAAGTCAGAGGGGGAGACGAACCAGGAGAGATGATGGACTCTGAAAAACAAACTGAGGGTTCTAGAGGGGAGGAGGGTAGGGGGATGGGTTAGCCTGGTGATGGGTATTAAAGAGGGCACATTCTGCATGGAGCACTGGGTGTTATGAACAAACAATGAATCATGGAATAGTACACCAAAACAAATGATGTAATATATGGTGATTAACATAACAATAAAAAATTAAAAAAAAAGAAATATAAGAAATACAACGATACTGTTATGATCAGAAGAAACCTGGAAAACTGTTCCTAAGCAAACTTTTTTCCAAACTCCTGCATGATGAAAGTATCACTCAGACAATACCCTTTACCACTGATTAAGTTCACATTTTCAAAGGGTAATATATTCCGTTATTGGTATTTCAATCAATAAAGAATTGGGAAGACAAGATTGCATACAAGAAATAGCAGCAAGCCACTATACTTGGTGAGTTTTGTAATGATACACACGGACACTTTGTGCTGGACACCTTTGCTCAAAGTAATGTTGGAAAAGATATACTTAAAATATTAAAGTATCTAATTTCAGGTTACCATTTGGTCTGGATAGCATGACACATCAATGTGCTTCCATAATAATAAACACCAAGAAGTAGGAAGATTTTTACTTTCTTCTTTGATGACACCATCAATTAACCTATGGGTGGCATTTTTAAAGCACATGCCATGCTCAGGCCAGACACTATAGACAGGAATAGGAACCATTATAGGTTGCCTTCCTTCATTCACATGTGCCCTTGAGCTTCCTCAGAACAGGTGCCATGGCTCCTTTTTCTTTGTGCCCCCTTTGCTCTGGCACAGAGAAAGAGATGCCCTTCCTTCCCCACATCCAGAGTGTAGAAGACTATGAGTCATTGTAAAAGGATCTGAGAGCTGAAAGTCAACACGTTGCTTTAGGTGGCCCCCCTTCTCCCTTCTCTCCCACTCAGCACTGGCTGGGCTGAGGAGATGCCAGGGCCTACTCCCTTACGGTGACCCTACCATCCTCTCATCTTTCCTTCACCGTGTGATTGCTAAGTCTCGGTACATGGCCTGCCTGAGTCTCACTCAGGAGGCAGCCTTAGCGAGCCATCTCATATCAGGCACACACTTTTTCTTTCTTTCTTTCTTTCTTTCTTTCTTTCTTTCTTTCTTTCTTTCTTTCTTTCTTTCTTTCTTTCTTTCTTTCTTTCTTTCTTTTTCTTTCTTTCTTTCTTTCTTTCTTTCTTTCTTTCTTTCTTTCTTTCTTTCTTTCTTTCTTTCTTTTAAGATTTATTTGTTTATGAGAGAGAGAGAACTAGGGGCGCAGAGGGAGAGAATTTTCAAGCAGACTCCCCACTGAGCACAAAGCCCAAGCACCAGGCTGATCCCACAACCTAGGAATCCCATGCTCAACCGACTGAGCCATCCAGGCACCCCGGGGCACCCAATTTCTTTATTCTTCTTTATATCTCTGATTCTGGCTCATTTTCCCCTTTTGCCCATATATATCAGAAGTTACAAATTTGGAACAACTAATGCCAAAGTATAGAATGAAGAGAGAAACCATGTGGCCCACTTTGGTTTGAGGGTTTGGCTTACTTGGTATAAAAAGAGTCTTCTGCACAGCTCACCCTCACTTACTGGAGTTCTACTTTAAGGCTTGTGTCCAGACCTCAGTTAAAATAAGGTATTCCTGGGCACCAGGGTGGCTCAGTTGGTTAAGCAACTGCCTTCGGCTCAGGTCATGATCCTGGAGTCCCGGGATCGAGTCCCGGGATGGAGTCCCATGATGGAGTCCCGCATCGGGCTCCCTGCTTCGCAGGGAGTCTGCTTCTCCCTCTGACCCTCATGCTCTCTCTATATATATCCCATTCTCTCTCTCTCAAATAAATAAATAAAATCTTTAAAAACATAAAAAAATAAAATAAAATAAGGTATTCCTTTGTTTTGCTTTACACTTTTATGTCTTACTCAGGGATTACTTGAAGAGGAAGATAGTTGCCATGGCATGATTTCAGAATTCCTTGCTCTCCTGGCAAAATTTCTGCTTAAGGGAGCCCAATCGAATCCATTAAAAAAATACAGTTCCTGAATATATGTAAACTGGTATGGTAACCCTGGGTCTGTTTGCCCTCAGGTCCATCTTTGTCCCCCATTCTACACTGTCATACAGTAGAACTGACTGCAGCAGGATGCATTTCCCTCGCTCTATGTCAGATGCTCCCAACTGCGTTTGATTGTTGAATGTATAAATGAATGACAATGTAAACTAAGTCTGTCTGCATGCTTGTAAGCCAGGGTGATTGAGAGAATCAGGACTACCATGGCACACAACTCCAGGGGACAACATTCACTTTGAAGTATACCTGAATGGCATGTCACAAAATTGTACAGAACGTAGTTTATGTGGCCATTTTCAAGGCATGAGCCAGAAGGCTGTTAGCCCTAGCTGGCAGAGATAGCAATGAAAGGAATAAGAGTTTTAAGGATGATAATCTTACAGGCAGAGTGGAATAGTAGAAAAAACACTAGATTAAAATCACAAAACTGGAATTGTTAATACACAGATGTTAGAGGGAAGTCATCACAGTGGGTAAAATCACTGAGGAAGAATGTATGTATAAAAATTTAACAATGATAAGATTGAACTTGGAGCAAGGCTAATGGCCAGAATAAACAGGAAAAAAAGATAAGTAAAAGCAATGCAGAAGTAGGAGAGATGAATCATCTGATGTAATCCTTTGAAAGCCAAGGAAGAAAAAAAGACCAAATGTGTCTAACAGACAGAGAATGGGGGTCTTCAGATGATGAAAAATGAATGCAGTGCCCAGACAGTAACTGTGAGAGACTGTGGGAAGACCATATGCTTGGCTGTGGTTACAAATTGTTTTGCTCTATAAAGTACTATAATTGACATTAGGTTGCATGGGCTTGTGATTGAGAGCAATGACAATATTTGGATTTATCCAAACGCAACAGTGCTTAAACTTCTTTAGGATACATACGTATCACCTAGGGACTTGTTAGACACGCCAATCCAATCCACCTCACAAGATTCTGATTAAGACTTTCATGAGCCTGCCAACTCAATGCTGTTCCAAGTGTGCTTTGAGGGTGACTGTGAGTTTGCAAACTATTTGTTTCCCTCCTGGAAGAAAGAAGTACAGATAATGAGATAAGGGACTAGAAACTTTCTCAACAGTCTGACACTGATGCAACATCTAAGCCCCATAATTAGTGGACCTGACTCATTGCATAGAACATAGAACAAAATTTCAGTCCTCCAGAGATTAAGAAAAAATAAAATAAAAAAGACCTTTCTCCCACATAGTTTAAGAAGCCCTGATCCAGGTAAGCCTGATGTAGATAGTCCATAAACCAAATTTTGAAAAATGGGCTACTAAGTTCCAAGAAAATCTTAATTTGATCACATTTGAAACATATTTTATGTGTATAACAAAGGAATATTACTTATATATATTTATTTTTATATTAAAATGATATCCAAATGGACTCATATAATTTCAAATAAGTAGGTAAAATTGGGGTTCATGAACCCAGAGATTTTTATTACATTTTTATACTCAGGTTTGACTTACTATTAAGAAGTAGAAGCTCATTTTGTTTTGCTTTGCTTTGTTGAAACTAGTCATGAATGCCTGGCCATGTTACAAATATTTATGATTTATGAATAAGAGTGTGCAAATGTTAAAGTTCTTTCAAAATAAACACAATGATGGTGTTACACTAAAGTCTTTAAGTTTTTGTCAATGAACATTTTAATTGGAAAATAATTACATTAACAATTTTTCTTGCCCTTTTCTTCCTAAGAGCAAAGGGTAATGAAAACTGAGATATAGCAAAATTACTTCGGAAATTTAAACTACCACCATTTGTCTCCGCTTCTCACAGGATTTAAATAAAATATCACAATAATGTCAGATCTGGTTGTTGTTATTGTGAAGACCAGGGAGAAAGGAACTATGCCCTAGCCTCATATGCTAAACATAACAGTTTAACTTTTTTTTTTCTTTCCTGATCATTAAATCCTTGAGTATCTCATTTATAAACATGAAAAACTCAGCTACTGGCTTGCAGAACTGATGAGATATTAGTTAAGCACAGAGATTTCTCAGTGGTAGAAATTTGGCTCCTTTCCATAACCGGCTTCTACTTCTCACTTGTTTTCCCTGGTTCCAATTTCCTTTGCATTTTTCAGGGGTTTTTTTTGTTTTTGTTTTTGTTTTTTCCTTCACCAATTGAATTGCCAAGTTTCATTTGCGTAAGGAAGAGACTGCCTTAGGTTTGCAAAGATGCACAAGTCACCTTACATGGGCTATATGGATGGCCCCAGAATGCTCTTTTAAAAATAAATAAGTTACTCCCTATCCCATTACAACAAATGTACACATACACACTTCTCCATGTCATAGGAAAATGATCAAATAAGTGTTATTTCCTTACTTTATCTTCCTTGAAACACCACCTAGCCTCATATATTAATATTTTATTCCCAAATGTAACATGTCAAAGTGGAGAGCTGTGTTGACCAGCAAGAAGTCGGAAGGAAAGAAATGTCCCTGCTTCCAGGAAAACTATTGTTAGTACAGCAGCCAATAAATAAAAGGGAAAGGGAGGAGGGAGCCTTTTATGCTGAGAGAAATGCAGACGATGACAAAACTTATAAGGCTAAGAAAAAACAAATCATCTTTAGGAGAACTTTCACTAGAAATGGCTTTGCCTTTCCAGAGGAAAAATGCCCTGCTGAATCAGCAGTGTTTAGTGGTGGTGTGGGGAGGGGGGCGGGGGGAGGGGGAAATCTTATGTGGTTTTCAAAATACTAAACTCAAACTCACTGGCAAAAAAAAAAAAAAAAATTGTGTTGCATGTAAAATGAGAATGAGTTTAGGCTCAGCAAACTGCAAATTGCAGATGAGGAAAATCAGGCACAGGGATTGGAGAGAAAAGAAACAAAGTACATTGGGCTGATAGCATCCTGATGTACAGGAGAAAATGTTGGTAGTGTGCCGATTTCATCCCGGCACTTTGTTTCATGAATGTGCTACAAGAAGGGGAAAAAAATGAATAAGCTCTAATTCTTGTTCAGTCATAGAGCTGTTCAGCCAAGCAAGATAGCAGATAATGAATATCTACAGTGAAAAATTGATTTGTGGACTCTCAAATTCTTCATTTTGTTTATGTTTCAGAAATGTATAGATGTGTCAGGTTGTCTTACTGTTTTTTTTTTTTTTTTTCCTTTTCAATATTTTATCACCGTGAGAAGAAATGACTATAACTGAAAAATGCAAATTAATTTTATCTTGAAATGCCAAATAGACCCTTGTCAGCCTACAACAAACATAAAAAAAATAGGTTATCTGAGGAACTGGATAACATAGTCAATAATATGCTTTTACTACGGAAAAGAAAAAATCCCCAATCCTTCAGAAAAATATTCGGTCTGGATTTTTATGAATTTTAAAACTATAGGCCATAAATTGTGATGTGTATGTTGTATTAGTTAGAACATGTTTTCTACATCTAGTGAAATTATTATGAAATATATACATATCAATTATATAAAGATTTAATGAGCATTTATTATCACGACTGGTTGGTGTTTACTACAAACTCTTCTTTTTCTGTCTAAAGAATTATGATAGCACATGAAAAAGGGTTTAATTTTAGACATCTGATATTTGCAAATTTTGAGGATGTAAGACATTATAAATACATTTTTCTTAAACAGGCAGGGTGTTATCACAGGCCAACTTGACTTGATTCAAAACCTATCTAGGAACAGTTAATTGAGAGCCATTGCTAAACTGATGAAAATGAGCAAATCTCAGATACAAGAAAGAAATAGTTTACAGAGATAATCCAAGAAAAAGCTAAAGCTGTTGAAAGTTTAATGAAATCGCTACAGCTATTGTCCATTCACTCACTCACTCAATATTTTGCAAATACTTTATAACAAATATTTTGTTAATACGACACAGTGATAATAAGTGCCATTTATAGAGTGCCAATTACGTGTCAGGCATTGTACCTGGGCAGTTTCAGAAAACTCAAGAAAATAGCTAAAGATTTCCAAACTAACAAAGTACAAACCTGGTCCATGTAAATCCCAGTTCATCTGAAACTGAAGCCAATGTCCTTTCAACCACACTAAGTTATGTCCTTCTACTATCTTCTGTAGCTTGCACTCTGGGGCTGGAGATGAGGACATAATGAAAATTACCATACATTGTGGTATGTTCTCTTAAAGAAGATCAAGACAGTCTGACTAAAAAGAGATTGAGCTGGATGTTGAAGCATAAGCTGGTGTTTCCTAGGTACAGGAAAGAAAGAGAATTTCATCTGATGGGAAAAACCACAAAAAACAAACAAACAACAAAAAAAAAACCCCAGTATATTCAAGGTCAGGGAGGCTATAGAACATATTGTATATTTGACAAACTTGTATTATGTATCTATTGTGAGGCAAAAGCTACACTATTTATTGGCATTAAATGGATAAACAAAATGTGGCCATGGACTCAAATATTTTATGATCTTATAGAGGGATAAATCCTATAAACAACTAGGTACTCTGAAGAATCACAGCTGATACTATAGGATTGAATATAGGAGTCACAATAGAAGAATTAGTTTCAAATGAGAAGTTCTGCAAAGACTTCTAAGAGGTAACACTTGAATAGAGTCTCAAAAAGTACTTAAAAGTTCTCTAGGGACTTTCTGCTTACGGGTAGGACATAGAAGACTTAGCTCCCATGGAAACACCAAAAAATATGGATGATATAAAAATCACACTTCTGTGGGACTATCAAAGAACAGTAGAAACATGAAAGTCTTGATGAACTGATTTCCAGAGACAAGAGTCCTTAATAAGAGAAGAGTGAGTCCTGGATGGTCTGGACGCAGAAAGAGCAGATGGCTTCTCAAGACCCAGAACTTAACTGGGTGGGTACAAAGCCGACTGAGCTACTGGCAATGGTGGAGGCAGATGGGACATTTTGGAGTCTGAATGGCTATCGACACAATAACCTGCTCAACACAACAAATCCTCTCTACCCCATCCTAAATTTACTGAGAAAAATGGAAGTAAAGGCAGGACTGATAAACTGAGAGAAAACATACCATCCCATCTGTCCCATCGCCCACATTTTCCCTATGCCTGAAACTGAGGAATCCAAAAGGGAGTACATGAAGTCCCACATCAAATCCTGGTAAGAACAAAGGGACTAGCCATTCCTTAGGAAACTGGAGGTTGAGGCTTGCACTAACCAGAAGGGAGCTGCAGCTCAGTCCCAGTCAAACGAACTCTTGGTAAAATGTGAATAATGACCTCCTCACCATAGCCAACAGTTGAGAGAAGAAAGTTTCTGGAGGGGAAAAAAAATAGTATTATTTTTCAATTCTCACTTTTCTGAAAAGTAAAGCAGAGAAAGAAAAGAAAAGACAAAAACTATACCAAACAGAAGCATTAGTTGACTTGTGGAACAATATCAAGTAGTCAAATATACATGTAATTGGAGTCCCAGAAGGACAGGAAAGAGAGAATGGGGCAGGACAGAAAAACCTTACAAAATAATGACTGAAATGTTTCCTCATATGTTTAAAAATACATAAACTAAAAACCCTTGAAGTTCAGTGAATCTCAAATATAATAAATTCATAGAAAGTACACCTAGGCATATCACTGTCACACCATTGAAAGCCAAATGTAAAGAGAAAAAATTGTAAAAGGAGCCAGAGTAAAATGTATAACACACACAGAGAACTAACAATCTCATTGAAAGGACGGCAAGGCTGACACAATGGACTGGTATCTTTAAGGTACTAAAATAAAACAACCAGAATATAAAATCAGCTTAGAATCCTATAGCAGGCAAAAATAGCCTTCAAAAATGAAGGTAAATCATATGCATTTTTAGATAAATAAATGCATAATAAATGAAAGCTGAGAGAATTTCTTGCCATCAGACCTGCACCGCAAGAAATGCTGAAAGAAGTTCTTCAGTCTGAAGAGAAATGATACCACTTGGAAATTCAGATCTGCAGAAAGAATTGAAGAATGTTGAAATGGGAAATAAAGAGATAAATATGCCTCTAATTATTTTTCCTCCTCCGATTTTTTTTGAAAAACATCTGACTACTTAAAGCAAAAACAACATTTATATTATGGGATTTATAAGATGTAACGATAATATACATAAGAATTGTAAGAATGATAAAATGGGGATACATGGATTATAATTTGGTGAGCTTCCTACATTATACACGAAGTGAAATAACAATTTAAGGTAGAATATGATAGGTTTGGGGCACCTGGGTGGCTCAGTCGGTTAAGCGGCTGCCTTCAGCTCAGGTCATGATCCCAGGGTCCTGGGATCGAGCTCCGCATTGGGCTCCTTGCTCAGCAGAGAGCCTGCTTCTCCCTCTCCCTCTGCCTGCCTCTCTGCTTACTTGTGCTATCTCTCTGTCAAATAAATAAATAAAATCTTAAAAAAAAAAGAATATGATGGTTAAAGGTGTAAACCTAGAGCAACTGCTTAAAAAAAATAAAATAAAAATCCAGCAAGTTAGATAAAATAGAACATTAAAATACACTGGATTTTTTTTTTTAAAGATTTTATTATTTATATGAGTGGGGGAGGAAGGGCAGAGGGAGAGGGAGAATCAGGCTCCCTGCTCAGGACCCTGGAATCATGACCTGAGCCAAAGGCAGACGCTTAACCCGACTGAGTCACCTAGGCACCCCCTAGATTAGTTTTTTTTTTTTTTAAAGCAGGAAAGTAAGATTAAAGGAAAAACAGAAAAAACAAATGGAAAATAAAAGATGTTAAACATCAAGCAAACCATATCAATAGTTTTGGCATGGAAAAAACATGCCAAAGAAAAAGTGATATTGTCAGAGGTATTAAAAAGGATTACTAATAATAATTAGTGATAGTTAAAACATAATTACTAATACCAATATATGCTCTCTACAAGAATTGCACTTTAAATGCAACATGGATAGGTTGAAAGTAAAAGAACAGAAAAGACATACCATGCACAACCCAATAGGAAGAAAGTTGGTATGACTATATTTATATCCGATAATGTACACTCCAAGACAAAGGGAATTACCAGAGATAGAGATTTTCGTAATGATAACTAGGTCAATTAACCAAAGGTACCTAATTTGTCTAAATGTGCTTGCTCCCAGGGGCTCCTGGGTGGCTTAGTTAATTAAGTGTCTGCCTTCGGCTCAGGTCATGATCCCAGGGTCCTGGGATGGAGCCCTGTATCGGGCTCCCTGCTCAGTGGTGAGTCTGTTTCTTCCTCTCTCTCTGCCCTTCTGCCCACTTGTGCTCTCTCTCTCAAATAAACAAAATCTTAGCAAAATAAACAAATAAAATAAGCGTGCGTGCTCCTAATGGTGGAACTTAAAAGTGAAGCAAAACTTTACAGAAACAAACAAAATATAGACAAATTCACAGGAGACTTCAACATTTTTGCAAAAAGAAATGGATGCATTTATAATTATGGTAGGAAATGTCAACACCCTTCTGCCAATAAATATTAAAACAACTCTTCAATATGGAACTAACAAGATCAGATTTGCATTTTTCACTCTGGTGGAATTGTCAAAGAAGTTTTGAAGGGGGGAAGATACGTAGATAGAGATAGACTATTAATTAGTAATTCTTACAGTGATTGAGTAAGAGATGATGATGGCCTGAATTAGTGAGGAAAGAAGTGGGAGTAGAGAAAAGCTAATAAACTGGAGATATATTTAGTTTCTAAAATTCATAGAAACTGGTCACTTCTTGGATGCTTGGTACAAGTGAGGGGTGGCAACGGGAAGACTCCTAGAATCTTCAAGGATCCTCGCTGGGAGACTGGATGGATGCTTTTCATCAAAATAGTGTGAAGGAGGAGAATCACAACTGAGAGGAAAGGGAATGAATTTGCTTTGGACACTTTTGTGATGTCTAAGAGACATTGTTGGAAGTGTCCAGTCAGCAACTGAACGCATGGGTCTGAGGACAGCAAAGAGGTCAGGTTAGAGATGGCCACAGTGACTGATGTCATTGAAAGGGTTGAAAGATCCCAAGAGACAAGTATAAGGCCACATACAGACCCCTGAACTCCGTCTCAGAAAGGGCAGACGGAGAAAGAGGAAACTGCCATGGGAAAAAGAAGGAAAGGATAGGGTAATAATCAGAAAAAGCTGGTCAAGAAAACCAAGAAGAGAGATGAATTCAAGAAGAGAGAGGATAGCATCCAGAGGAGGTAAATGTGACAAGAAAGTGAAGACTGAGGCACGTTCCTTGCATTCGGAGAATGGACGATTTCTCCCCACTCTAACAGAATGACTTCCATGAAGAGAAGGGATGGAAACCCGACTGCACTCAATGGAAGACTGAATGAGAAATGCAGGTGAAGAAAAAGTTAAGATAGGTTATTCTTTCTGGGATCTTGACTTTTAAGCTGAATAGGAACTCCTGACTTGAAATCAATAACTGGTGTCACCAATAATTAAAAAGTCTACTATGAGCTGTAAGAAAGATGCAGTCGGCACTTTCTTCAATTTCAGTGACCAATAAACTCTTCCCAACTGGAGAGATTATCATAGCTTCTTTTGTTATGTTGGTTTTCAGCCTAAAAGACATCTTCGGAGATAATTAACCCTTAATACTATGTTTTTGATCAACAGCGCTGTCTGTGTGAAGGGTCTAGAAAAGGCATACATTTACAAAGAAGAATGCAATAAACACTTGAAGGCAATTTGGGCAAAAGCTTACTTATATTTTTCACAAAAAGTAGAAAGGTTTAATACACCTTTCTTTGTAATTTATACAATGGAGATATTCTCCAGGGAACTCATGAGATTGAAAGAGTGTGTGGAAAAGAGGTAAATAATAGGGAAATCTAAATTACAGTCCCGTAAATAAAATGTTTCTCCTTCTAACCCCAATTTGAGCACCATGCATACATCTCGGAAAATGTCTTGCAATTCAGGTTGCATTGCAGATTAGTGAGTTCTCTCAATTCTGTACGGTGATCTCTAGAAATGAAGGTGAAGGGAGTGGAAAGGACTAAAAGGAGTGGCAATAAAGAGCCAAACCCCAACTTTATTCCTGAAAAGAAGGGGAAAATGGAAATTGTACAAAGTGGAAAAATCCTAATTTTGTCTGTAGAAATTGGCATTTAAAAAATAAGAAGCTAATTCAAAAGATCAGTTTTCTCTTCTAGTAGCTTCTGAATGGCCTGACTGCCTAGTGACCCAGGAACAGGGAGGACAGGCTGTTTTGGCAGAAGCTTGCCTCGGTCTGCCACCAGGAATGCTTTCCTGTCAGCCCTGTTGTGAGAAGGTAACAAAGTCAATGTTCACTTGGTCTGCTGGGTGGCGCCAGATCATCACATAACTACCAAATCCCAGCAACAACAAGCATTTCAAAAATCTTAAAGGACTACGTATAAATATATGCTAATGATCTTCATTATCTATTTTAAGTTTTTCTTACAAAATCCAAATAAGGATATCAAAAGGGGGGAAAAAAAGGCATGAAATCTCTCAAGTGTGAATACATTAATTT
Source organism: Zalophus californianus (assembly GCF_009762305.2). Taxonomy (NCBI): domain Eukaryota; kingdom Metazoa; phylum Chordata; class Mammalia; order Carnivora; family Otariidae; genus Zalophus; species Zalophus californianus. Next base: position 120,069,390 of record NC_045595.1, read on the forward strand.
AAAATGATTTTTTCTGATATTAATGCTAAAACAATTATATATATATATATATATACACACATATATATATATATAGAGAGAGAGAGAAATGCCCAAAGGTAATGTCCATAGTTATATGATTTTTCCAGAGAGGCAAGTACAGGTATAATATGGTTTGGGGAAAGTGAATATGTGAGTATTATAATTACCAATGTGCTGGCAGACAGCTCTGGGAAGATCTTGACCTTTTTCTACTACCAGCTCCCCTATGTTCCAAGGGGATCCCTCATAATGTTTCTAAGCTTATCTTAGGCAACTATAGTCTCATCTCCACACTCAATTCACAATCAGGCCCAACTAGCCTGCAGAATCCTTATTAAAAATATTCCTGTTCTACATCCCATAACTTCAAGATTTTACTAAAGCAATAGCTACTTTATTGAGTGGACTATGCAGAACATGCTTATGCTTTGAATGAATCTGTGGTAGAGACTGCTAGTTGTCTATCGAAATCCATACTCCTATTTTTCCATGGGATAGAATCCAAACTGGGTATGGGGCTAGCCAGCTAAAACTACATTTTCTAGCCTCCTTTGCTGCTGTCTCTGGGATGTGACTTAGTTATCACCAAGAAAATATGAGAGGAAGTGGTAAGTGCAATTTCTATTTCACTGGTTTAAAAGAAAATTGCTTGCCCCAACATGTGCTCTTTTCCCTTGCCTTGAGCCAGAATTTGGACATATCGGCAATGTAGCTTGGATCATGCAGATGAAGACATTTCCCAAGAATTGACAGATCTTGTAAAGCCACTATGTTTGGGGCCTACTTTTTAGCCTTTACCTAACTAATATAGATATTAATAAACCAGTGAGTTTTATCCTCCATGTTTGCATTTTTTAACACAGGCAGCAAAGAGACCTAGTTACTCAATGACAAGGAGCACCTTCCCTACAAGAATTCTGCACACCTTGGCAAGTCGACAGTGTCTGCTACTTTTATAGCACTAATGACCTGGAAAGTAAGGACTATGTCTTTCTAGCTCTAGCATTTAGCAAGTGTTTTTAATACAAGGGTAGGTGCAGAGGATGTTTAAAAATATCAGGAATAGGGAGGGTTTGCAGCCTCCAAAATCATGCCTCAGAAGCAGCCAACTAACCCACTTACACACAGGATGAACCCTGCAAAGGTTAGGCTTTATGAGCACTTACATTGCCGCATAGCTGGATATAACATCAAGCTTGAAGACGGACCATATGGCTAATGCTCCCACATTTCGACCTGCCAGAAAACATGGCAGCTGATCGGAAGATCGCTGGCGAATGATATTGACATTGTAAACTGTACTGACAGCTGATCTGTACTCTCAGATTAGGTGTCATAAAATTCCATGAATAGTGAGATACCTAGAGGTTTAACAATAATAAGAAAAAATACTGCAGGATTAATTTACCAGATGAAGGATAATAAGTAATTTGCATTTTTATCATTCATGCTGCTACTTGAACTCCGTGAAAGAGCAATCATGGCTTTGCTGGTGCGTCGTTGAAGGCTGTGTTTGCGTAAGTTAGGGCGCACCTGGGTACACACTGACCTCATCGAAGCATGATTCTCTAAAGGGCACTGCTTGAGAGCATTTCTCAGTCTGTTCTCTGCACAATAATCTTAACTTCAGTTGTATATTTGACCTGCCAAGTCTAGGTGCCAATGTATAACAAGTGATTGAAAGTGATGTTTGTCCTGGACTTAATTATAACAGCAAAAGGAGTCATGGAAGAAAGTATTCAACCTTAGTTTTTTACCCTAATAAGTGCCCAAGAAATACACGTAATATCTGGATGGTAATTTTCAGTCCCTCTTCGCTAAGAAATTGAAGCCCGTGTAGATGGAGGAAATGTCTTATCAGGGCCCATGGTCAGTCTCAGATACAGGAATCCTAGAATAGACTGTGTTAGTCTGATGTTCTCTGAGTCTTAAAGTGAACCCTTTCTCTTCCATTCCCCTTTGTCAGGCATTTCTTTAGATTTACCTTCTCTAGCTTTTGAAGATTGAATATGAAGAGACGAAATGTAGCTCTGAGCTTGAGAGAGACATAAACAAGCTGCTCTGCCTAATCTGATTCCAGTTTAAGTTGCCAGAGGATTTTGCTTTTATCTCTTCCTGTCCAGCTCAGCCTATCAAACAAATATGTTAGAGTTAAGGCAAAAAGTCATATATTAATAAAGCGTTTGCATTTTTCTAGAAACTTCTAAGGATCTGGGCATGCTGATCTCTAGCATTTGTTAGTCCCTGGGAAGAATACAAATGGAGGCCCACATACCATATGTCTAAGTATTTAGAAGTTATAAATCAAGCCAAGAATTTAAAGGAAATGTCTATTCTCTTATTTCGTTAAATAAACCCTCATAATAACCTGAAAGGCCAGGTTTGAATTTAAGATTCTTGAATTCATTGGGCTTCTGTAATAATACCTGGCAGCAAGAGAGCCAGTCCCTTGTGCCTAAAAGGAGGTAACCCATTCCTTTCTCTTCCATTCCTGCTTCTATCCCACTCTAGGAGGGGCCTGGTTGCATGCCCATCCCAACCTGTAAGTCCAAGCTCCATCTGTGTCCCTGAAAACACCAGACCTTTGGTCCTTTCTTGAGTCCTGGAGTGGGCCCTTCAGCTGTGCAATATTTCCTAGAGAGAACACACCTTAGGAATGCCTCACACAAATGTTGAACATAGACTTGGGCTCTTTGGGAAGTGAACTCTGGGATTTCAGGTATCCAAAGCTTGGTCTGGAAGAGAGTCCCAAGCTTTGGATGGACACACCCCTTGGTTTTGCAGACTTTTGGCCCTTTGGAGAGAAAGTATGGTCAGAGGAAGTTTATAACAGGGGACCCAAACCCTTTTGTCTGGTTCTAGGGGTGACATTGAATCTAGGGCAGCAGTAGGTAGCTAGGAGAAGATTTGGGAGTTGGGTTTTAGTCCTGTTTCCTAATACCGCCACCCAATTTCAACACTTGGGAAAGTATTCTTTTGAGGACATCAGTTGTTAGCTATGTTAGATGATGGAAGGAAGTTTGATAACATCAAATCAGGTCCCTAGGATCTGCTAAAGACTAGAAGAAATGATTTCTGGGTACAACCATGATAAGCATTGAGAATGCGGATTTCAAATGAATTGTTTATTAAAAGAATTATAACTGCAGCACATGTCATATTGCCCTAGTTACTAAATTAGCCTAATTGAGGTCTAACTTTCTAGTCTCAAGAGTGGACCTATAGAAGTTATTTTTTTCCCCTTTAATTAGGTGGGTACTTACATAGTGACACACGTAAGACAGTACTTTCAAGACACAGTTGAGCTTGAATTCTAGCGCCAATGTCTCCCATTAAGTAGAGGAATAAAATACATTGTACATAGCCAAAGGGTTAGGTGTTACATTTTCTCAGCATCTTCTAGGTAGGATTCAAAGGGAGTGGGTCTCAGTACTAAGAAAACAGTTCTATTTTTTGGCTGTTCCAGGAGCAGTCCATCACTGCATGTCAGACCATATGGTGAGTGTCCCACTGACTCAGGCTGTAGGGGAGGGGTGGCATTTAGGCCTTCCATTTTATGCATGTGATTGGGCGTCATTCTAACATTACCAACAGTGATAGGGCATTCCAACAAAGAGCATTCTGGACAGAATGCTACTCTAAAAATTGATCGTGGTGCTAAAAGTCAACTCTGTGCTTCCATTGCAGACTTGCATACATCCATAGTTATTTTCTCCCATTTATATATAGGTTTTGATTAATTTAAGTCAGAGTCTTGTGCCCAAAGAAAGAATTTCATTACAGTGTAGCTGTTGCTTAGGGAGCCTCAAGTGTCATAAGGAGAACGGTCCAGGAGATTTCTACCAAAGCAGTCACCTACAAGGATATGTAAAAAAAAAAAGTTTTTACACCAATTACTAAAACTGTGATGATTATGTACTGAATCATGAGGCACTGTGATTACCCAAGTAATTGGCTGGGACACGGGGTAGAGTAACTAAGTTACCTAGAGATAAATAGAAGTATGTTAGATATATTTACATATCACATTTCCAGTGAAAGGCAGGGTTTGTCCAGTTTACAAGGCACTTCTCTGAGAGCTAACATAATTGGGCCAATCAGATTATTCTAAGCATTTGGAATTGGGATAAAATGATGGTAGCTTGGCTTGTAAACATGGGAAATTATGTGAGTCCTATTTAACCACATGCATGATACAGCAAAACCACTGATCTACAGGGACAAATGAGTTCATCAGGATCCCAGAGAGAAGCAAAGATGAGAAACCATAGTGTCTAAAAGGAAGGAAAATAATTTAATAATGTCCTGATGACTTGATGTTGGTCACTTCTAGGTTCTGGTCTCTCCTAAAAATTGTTTGCAGTTTTTCCCTTGCTAACCACAATATCCCTGTATTCTCAAATAAATCCTCTTTCCTGTTTCAGCATAGTGGGTTTCTATAGCAAAAGAACCTTGACTAAACATTACTTGAATTTCTCATTTACCCTGCAAAGAGCTCTGCAAACTGGGAAAATAGAAATGAGTTTCGCTTTTCTATTAATGCATGTTCTCTTCAAAACCATTTTCTATTTTATATTCTCTCAGGAGGGTGATATACACCTCCCCATACACATACCCACATAAACACACACACACACACACACACACACACACACACACACACACACACACACACACACACACACATTATCCATACACATGTATATATTTTTTTAAAATTTGCCTTGATTCTCTATGGCTATATTCTATGGCTAATTCTGCTCTATAGTCCATCTGTCCTGTTGTCATATAGAGGATTTTATAGCTATCCTGTTTCCTTTTCTGGTGTGAGAAAGATATTGGGGAGGTGCTGTTGCACTTGCAATAGTTCTCCACATTGCGCACATATCTCTGACTGTGATGTGTCTATTTCACAATGTCATATCCTCCTGCTTTACCAGACTCATGCTGCCACATCTCCCTCCCATTCATCATCTAGCGTTTTGTTTTGTTTTGTTTTTGCTTTCGTTTTTGGTAATGTTTAACTGTCTTATGCCATTATGGTCTATATGAATATATACTAAGGGTTCTCAAACTTTCTGGTCTGAAGCAATCATTCCACACTTAATCGTTTAGCAGACCAAAGAGCTAGATATTTGCCATATTAGGAAATAAAACTGAGCAATTAGAAATATTTATATTAATTCACTTTAAAATGGCAATAATACAATTATTACATGTTCACATAAATAATGTATTTTTATTTTAAAAACTATGTTTTCCAATTTGAAAAATAAATTGCAGACAAGAGTAGTATCTTTTTATATTTTTCATATTAATTTTATGTCTTGATTAATAGAAGATGAAAGAATCTTCTGTCTCTGCATTTGGTCTGTTGCAATGTCATACATGTTACAGCCTTGGGAAGCTCTGCTGTACACTCACGAGAGACTTAGCGTGAAATGGGCAAATAACTTTATGATATTATTATGAAAATAGTTTGACTTCATAGAGTCTCAGCCACTTGGTGAAGTACTGCCATGCACTACATAATTCCAACATTAACCTAACAATCAAGAAGTAAAAAAGTAAATATTTTAACAAAAAAAGATCTCTTTCCATTGTAGTGTTTAACTGAACCAACCAAAATTATATATTTAGGGCATCCTACACCAATAACTTCTGAAGGGGAAATCACATTCCTATTTTAACTTTGCTGATACATAAAATACTTCAGGGAAATTTAAATTGAATCTGAAAAAGTTTAAATATCAATCCCTATGGTGGATAGCTTTGTTAACTTTTCATTGTCATATGGGTAGAATGAATAAATTAGTAACTGAATTTACTTAAATGTCTTAGATGAATAGCATTATTTTTTCTTTTGAATGCCTACATATAGAAATGGACTATTTCATCATTTTTCAGTTTTGATATAGTTTTCTCTTAACCTACTGGCATAATAAGCATATAAATAAATACACTAGTCAAACTGAAATCCCAGAATTCTACAAATCTCTAAAAGGAAGAGAATGTATGATGAGAATGTATGCTGTTATTTGGTATATCTGAGAAAGCTCAAACACCCAACTTTTAAATTCTTTCTTCAATAATCTCTAGGTACTTTGATCAAATAAAATGTTCTCTCTTACAACCTTTTGAAAATGCACCAGAGCAGAACTCACTTAATCATATTCTGCCTATTCTTAAATGATTATTTCAATGTCACATTCAATATTTACAAAGATATCTAAAGTTTTCTCCTTGTTCTCCTCTCTAGGATGCACATGTATAACCCTTCAAGGTAATATAAAGGAAATCAAATTAAGAAGGAGGCTGCCTGGATTGCAGCAAATCATTGCACAAGGCCATAGGGCAAGGTATCTACACTTTCACTATTGAATTCTAGGTTTTTGCTTCTTTCTTCCAAGAAGTGATGGCAAGGTAGAGACAAGGTGAGAAAATGATATAAAACTAAATAAGTAAGTATTTATACTGACTTTAACAATCATCAGAAAAAGCAATTGGTCAGCAATTTCCAGAAGTTCTTTCAAAACTGAACTCTTTTATATACAAATCATATTCTTCACTTTCATGTTACCATTTTTTTGTATATAGCTGAATTTTCTGTCTTTAACTTCAAAAAGATCAATCTGACCTGCAAGTAATTTTATGGCTGCTAAAAATCTCAACTCTATTTTTTTAAAAAAGGGAAACAGATTTTTTTATAAAGATTTATTTATTTATTTTAGAGAGAGAGAGAATGAGCAGGGGAGGGGCAGAGGGAGAGGGAGGTAACAAGACTCCCAGCTGAGTGGGGACCCCCATCCAAGGCTCAATCCTGGGACCGCTAGATCATGACCTGAGCTGAAACCAAGAGTCAGAAGCTTAACTGACTGAGCCACCCAGGCACACCTCAACTCTCTTTAAAGGCAGATGACAAAATCCAGAATCACAGCAACATACTAACAACAACAACGCCCAGCACCCAATCACAATGCTACACATTTTAAAAAGCAGAAATGTGATCCATAAATAAAAGGAAAATCAATCAATTGAAAAACAGACTCCAAAATAACAGTGATTATAGATTTAGCTGACAAGGACTTAAAATAGCTATTATAAATATATTCAAGAATTTAAATTAATATATTAAGAATTAAACCTAAATAAAATTTGGAGAAAAATGGAAGACTTTTTAAAAATGAATCTTCTACTGCTAAAAAATATAATAACTAAAATGAAAATTTTACTGGATGGAATGCAATGAATTAGACCCTGCAGAAGAAACGATTAAAGAACTCAAAGACATTACAATGGAAACAATGCAAACCAATGCATACAGAAAAACATGAACAATGCTGTGGTGTCCTGTGGAATGATGTGATGCAGTCTACCATACCCTTAATTCAAGTCCAGAGGAAGTGGGGAGAGGAAAGAAAAATGTTCTGAAGAATAATGGCCAAAAATGTCCAAATCCGATATTAACTCTTAGCCCATTGGTCCAATAAGGACAACAACCCCCAGCAGGATAAACACAGTGAAAATAACATCACAGCACATTATAATCAAATTGCTGAAAAGCAGGTAGAGAACAGGGTCACATTACCTAGAGAAGACACCTTGACTGCAGATTTCCCAGCTTCCAGAACTGCGAGAATTAAGTGTGTTTCACTCACCCAATCTCTGATATTGTGTTGTAGCAGCCCAAGCTAAGACACAACACTATAGGCATAGAGCCATGGAACCCTTATTTCAGCCATGGATTGACAACCTCCAAACTTCTTTTACTTGACAGAGAAATAAACTTTTGTCATTTCTTAAGCCACTTTTTCTTCGTCACTGTTATAGTTAAAACATGCCCTACTTTATTCAATTATCTACAACTCTGGGACCTCATATAGACTGATAAGGCAAACATATATCTGAATTGGTGGTTCTAACAAAGTTCTTTATTTATTTCAATTCGATGACTCCTCATTGAGTAACTGCCAGGATGCAGCTGAGTCCTAGTTCCTATGGGAAACATAAAGATGAATAAGACTTCATTATGGTGCAATTAAAAATACACAACTCTTCCTGGGCCCACTGTTACATGAGTAGCTCAAACAAAGAATTATTATGATATAGGGGGAGAGTGTTGGTGGAAGGAAGTAGCAATTGAGAGAAACTTGGATGACATTTTTAGAAAGGAAATATTTGAACTAGGTCTTGAAGCAAAATCAGAGCTTTGACATCCTTGTGTTGTCCCTAATCTTAAGAGAAAAAGGTTTCAGGTTTTCACCATTGAGTATGATGTTAGCTGTGGGCTCATCATATATGGCCTTTATAATGTTAAGGTACATTCCTTCTACTTATAATTTGCCAAGAATTTTTATCATGAAAGGATGTTGAAATCTGTTAGATGCTTTTTCTGCATCTATTGAGATCATATGATTTTTTCTTAAGGTAGACTCCATACCCAGCATGGATCCCAACACAGGGCTTGAACTCACGACCCTGAGATCAAGACCTGAGCTAAGATCAAGAGTTGGATGCTTAACCAACTGAGCCACCCAGGCACACTGAGATCATATGATTTTTATCCTTCATTCTGTAATATCATATATCATGTTTGCTGATTTGTATATATTGTATATATCGAACCATATATTGATAAATCCCACTTGATTATGGTGTATGATCCTTTTAATGTGTTACTGAATTTGGTTTGCTAATACTTGGCAAAGCATTTTTGTGTTTTTATTCATCAAGGTTATTGGCCTGTAATTTCCTTTTCTTGCAGGTCCCTGTCTGGCTTTGGTCTGAGGGTAATACTGCTTCAAAAAATGAGTTTGGAAGTGTTTTCTCCTTTTCAATTTTTTGTAAGAATTAGAGAAGGACTGGCATTAATTCTTATTTAAATGTTTAGATAGAATTCATTTGTGAAGCTATCTGGTCATGGGTTTTTCTTTGTTGGGAGTTTTTGATTCATGTCTCAATTTCCTTACTCACTATGGGTCTGTTCAGATTTTCTATTTCTTCATGGTTCCGTCTCAGTCAGTTGTATGTTTCTAGGTATTTATTAATTTTTCTGGATTATCAATATGATGGCTTATAACCGTTCATAGTAGTCTCTTATGGCCCTTTGTGTTTTTATAATATCAGATGTAATGTTTCCTCTGTCATCTATAATTTTATTTGAGTTCTTGCTCTTCTTTTCTTGTTTAGTCTAGCTAAAGGTTTATCATTTTGTTTATATTCAAAAACCCAATTCTTAGCTTACTGATCTTTTCTATTGTCTCTCTTATTCAACATAGTGCTGGAAGTCTTAGCCAGAGCAATTAGGCAAGAAAAAGAAATAAACCACCTGATAGGCTAGCAGAACCTTGGCTCAGGGCCTGATGGTCACTTTTTGATAATCAGACATCATTAGTCTTCTATCTCAGAATATATCTATAACTGTACTATTTCATATTAGTTGAAGGTCAGCTAGAGAGAAAAAATACTAATAAATTCTCTAATTCCTAAGCAGAATAGTAAAATTTATAAGCCTTAAGAAATTGAAGTAAAGTTGTATAATATGAAATCGAGAAATATTCACTACCTTCAGTTTGTATTTATCCTAGAGATACACGGTAGGGGTTGAACATGATGCTAAGTTATAACAAATATGTTTTGGTCATTTGACTAAGCAAAAATAAATAAAATCACTTTCTCGATCTTGTTTGATAAATTCATGCCACTTCTATTATTGAAACACATTTTAATTTTGTATAACCAGACAATAAACTATAAACCTTAGAACTCTGCAGACTTATTTAGATATTCTTATCTGACCATAATGCTAGTAAGAGGATTCATTTTCCAACAACCAAGGCCATTTCAGGTGTTTATGAATTTCTCTTGGGGGTTACAGGTACTGATAAATATAACCATTTTAAGGTACATATTGTAAATGATAGTATTTTTCCTGTTGGCATAAGACAACCACATTTTAGCGAATTCATATGTTAGTAAACCTAAGTTAAATAATGCCATATAAGATTTTCATTCTGTGGGCTGATAATGAATGTGTTTTACTGAAAGATGACAGAGCATTTTTATAATCCCTGCCATTGGCCCCATAATAAGGAGAGTGTTTTTCTCTTCATAATAAATTCCTCTCTCAGCACAAAAAAAAAAAAAAAAAAAAAAATTAGGGCTTTGACAGACATTTTGCAGGAGGGGAGAAAAGAACATTTCCAGGCAGAGGAAGCAGATTTAACAGTCACTCACCCAAAGTGAGAGATTAGAGATGTGCTATATAACCAAGCACCAATGAGTAAAGATTAATCTAGAAATGTGGGGTTAAATTATGGAAGACCCTGAATACTGGCTGCAGAGTTTTGCTTTTATTCTTCAGGCAATAAGGAGAAATCATCTTTATAATTCACTTACCTTTTTTATTTGGATTTTTAAAATTTATTTATTTATTTGAGAGAGAGAGGGTGGGAGCACAAAAGGAGAGGGAGCGAGAGAATCTCAAGCAGACTCCCTGCTAAGGGTGGAGCCCAACATGGAGCTTGATCCCAGGACCCTGAGATCTTGACCTGAGCTGAAATCAAGAGTCAGCTGCTTAACTGACTGAGCCACTCAGGTGGATTTTTTAAAGCCACGCTTTATTTGGATTTTTAATGTAATCTTTTCTCATTGGCTTCTTTCCTCATTGAATCTTGTATTTTGGTAGCTTCTTTATTATTTTATTGATTATCAGGTCATTCTGAGCATAGCAAAGGAACCTTCACAGAACAGAAGCAGTATGCCTTATTTCAGGGGTTCTTAGAGTAGAGTTCCCTGACTGGTATCATCATCACCTGGAAACTAAACTTGTTAGTATGCAAATACTCAGGACCCAACCAAGATCTACCAAAGCAGAAACTTTGGAGGTGGAACCCAGCAATCCTTTTTAACAAGCTTTCCAAGTGATTCTGATGCATGTCAAAGATGAGAATTATTGGCTTAGTGATTAAGAGGTGGGGTTGGAGTCAGAGAATCAGAGTTCAAATACCAGTTCTACCATTTATACCCTATGGGTGCCTTTGAGCAAAGTCCCTTCACCCTCTGGTTCCAGATTTCTTGTTTCATAAAGTGTGTGATAGAGATAGGGGGATAACATAAGATACTGTATATGCACTACATGGTGATAGTAAGATCTCTATAAATATAAATTGTTAATACAAAATAGGAACTTAATTGCCCCCAATTTTTCTCTGTATACTTTCATGGATACAAGAATATGAATAATGTGATACAAGTTATGACAAACCAAATAATTCAAAGTTAAAATGCATACATAACCCAAAAGAAAAATCTGTTGAGAAAAAAAATGCCTGTTGAGAACTGCACAGACCAGTTTTTCTTCTGTCATTTTCTGTGAAGCATTGAGCACATGCTTTTAAATATCATTAGCAATCGTATGCCCTCATCCCTTACACGTAGGTATAATTTTTATATCAGTCAGTAGTCTGTTTAGGACAAATCTTTAAAGATGATACCTTCAATCTTTACTCCTCCACCCCCCCCACCCCACACACAGAGTAACTAGAAGTTAAAGGCTGCTTTTTTTTATTATTGAAAGAAAGATTCTCAATCAAGACAGCCAACAAGACAGCTGTCTGGCAGCCAACAAAGCAATCCATTAGTGGGCTTTCTGAATTTTACATCCTTTACTCTCTTTTGGTGAAGATAGATTTTTCCCATGAAGCTGAGCAATTTGCATGGTAAAATGCACTGGAACATCAATCCTCAAGTTCTTTCACAGAATTAGGAAAACTGAAATAGCATACCAGCACTTTGCCTTACCAGGTGTCAGGCACTAGGATGAGAAAACATACACCACAGGTTAATACATGGAAAACATGCATAAAGAACATAGTTGTATTATTTTGCTGAGCACTCGCTCCCTAGTTCCTATGACCTAACACTATATGGTATATCTCTTGCTCCTAGTAGAGTCCATCATGGGAATCCCTGGTCAGTATTGGCAGCAGAGAATAAGATGGATGTGATCCACACAATCATTTGGAAACCCAGGCTGATGGGGCCTCTGCCATCTTCCAGATGCCTTATAAGGTTTCCGTGGTCACCCTTAATGTTGGTGTACAGCAACAGAGTGAACAAAAGAGAAAGAAAAGTAGACAAACGTGCCTCATAACCACTGCAGCCAGAAGTAACACATGGCATTTCTGCTCATATTCTATGTGGTGAGAACAGGCCAAGGAGTCCACCAAGTTCACGAGAGATGTGGATGTAGTCTCTGGCTGGGTGTTGGGTTGGTACGCACATGGTCTACTTTTGAAGTTATCGCAGGCAATGACTGTACCAACTATTTCCACAGCTTAACAAACTCTCCTGTCTTCCAGCCTGCTACATCTGTGTTGCTGTTGCTACTGCTCCCAGCTTCAAATTACACCACATATTTTGGGTTTTGCTATAGAAGCACCCCATTAAAAATATCAAGTTAACCTACTATTGTCACTAATGCCCCCTTAAATTTCAATGAAACTGTAACTCTTGCTCATGTCACAGTGCAATGCCAGTGGGTGTTCCTGGTGGCTTTGGCAGCAGAGAGGATCTGCGACACACGGGGACAGAGGCACCCAGGCTAACAGGGGCTCTGTCACTTTCTTTTCCTTTTTTTTTTTTTTTGTGGAACAAAAACCAAGTTTATTTGTTCATTTCTTGCACTTGAAGTATTCCTCAATGACATCCTTCGCCTGAGACTCTTTGCCATAGTCCTTAACCACCACACAACTGCAACCAATCATTTTATGGGGTTTTTCCCTCTCTGTCAATTTTACAGAGGCCTACCCATTCCCCTAGTTTCTTGTCGTCATCAACCTTGATTAGGTTGATTTGGTGTTCGGCACAAAGGGCCTCCACCAACTTGACATACATAGGCTTATCACAGTTGGATGCAAGCACACAAAGATGGGCCTGGCGCTTGTCTAAGGCTTTGGCAGCTTCGCGAATTCCACGTGCTAGGCCATCGTGGATGAGGGCAGTCTTCAGCACCTCTTGTAAAGCAGTATTAACATCCATTACACCTCCAGCAGCAATGCCTTCCTCGGCCATGGCGGTGGATTACGAGTGTAGCCGAATCTTGACTGCACGCGACCTTCCGCCTCCGTGCGACTCAGGGGCGGCAGGGAAAGAGCTCTGTCACTTTCTAAAGAGAGCTTCCAAGGTCAGTGCTTGACCTCTTCAGCATCGATGGCTCTGTGGTATGGGAGAGAGAGCAGTTCAAGAGGGACACTTGTTTCTTCATCATGTGGGCTCACAAGTGGCGCACTCACCTCCACTCCAACTCCGTGGATGAGAACTAATTGCCAGGCTCCACTCAGATAAATACAATGACAGATGAAATGACATCCCTAGCTAGGTCACCACTGCCCAGCAGCAGCTCTATCCTGAGGAAGCAATCGTCAAAAATCTTCATGACATAGAGGTATCTGCCACAAGAGTAAAATTATATATGTGTGTGTGTGTGTGTGTGTGTGTGTGTGTGTGTGTGTGTGTGTATATATATATATTCTGTTTTTAAAATTGAATCTCAGGGGCACCTGGGTGGCTCAGTCGGTTAAGCATCTGCCTTCGTCATGATTCCAGGGTCGTGGGATCGAGGCCCACATCGGGCTCCTTGCTCAGTGGGGGCCTGCTTCTCCCTCTCCCTCTGCCTGCCATTCTTCTTGCTTTCTCTCTGTCAAATAAATAAAATCTTTAAAAAAATATAATAGAAAAATTGAATCTCAAACCTATAAAAAGACAACTGTAAATACATTAAGGATAATGTAATAGACCAAGATCCAAGTGAGAGGCACATCCTGGAATTTTTGTTGGTTTTATGAAAACATACTGTTTATGGATAATGGTGACTCAAAAAACATTATTCCAGAAATGTGTCTTTGATGAGAAGTCCAAGATTTACAAACATAGGACTTTGGAATGGAGACTTAAAATAAGATTTGTTCAACCCTTCAGTGTACTAGTAAGGGCACTGAAGCCCCAGAGAATTGAGGTGACAAGCCAAATATATAATTTTAGACCGTGAAAAATGTCTCATCTTTCACTTTCTTTATACCATCAGGGTGGTCACTCGAGGCATCAAAAAGAGATAGAAAAGAAAAAAACAGATTTTGGCCTCTAGAACTTCAAGCTTGGTTTAGAGTTGATCACATAAGGAGCCAGGAAACACACACACACACACACACACACACACACACACACACACACACACACGAGAAATACAGGGGAAAAACAGATTATAGTATGCTAACTTTTCCACCCTATGCAGAGTCAGTCTCAGTATCCACACAGCTCAGAGGGCAGCCCCTCACTGGATGTGTCTCAATGGTGCAAGGCCTTCCTGTGAGAAAATATCTTACTTCCAGAAGTCCAAACCACTGACTTCTAAAGAAATCTGCCTAATTTTTCTGTGTCTTTCAAGATTTCCAAATCATTATTACCCAATTCAGGAAATTCTATAATCTCACCCCAAAAAAGAAATCTTAGGTCTTTGACCCTCTAGGTCCCACTGCCTGATGTAGCAGACTCTCTGCTCTAGAGTATGCCATGAATTATAATTGTGTGAAGTCAATAAACCCAATTCCAAAGTTTCCAAAAAATACTACTCCTTTGATGGCCATTTTATCTCAAGGAAGAAAAAAAATGTATATGTGATATGTATATGATGGATTAGATTTTTTCAAAGGATATTCATGTGACAATATTTTTATCCCACATAGATTATGTACTGTTGTGATCTTAAAGATTTCATATAGCCTAGCAAAGAAAATTATTTCATATTTATTTTATTTCATATCTTATTTTATATATGTTATAAATATATTCCAGAAATTTTTTTTTAAAGATTTTATTTATTTATTCATGAGAGACTGAGAGATAGAGGCAGAGGGAGAAGCAGGCTCCCATGGAGCAGGAAGCCTGATGCGGGACTCGATCCCAGGACCCTGGGATCATGACCTGAGCCGAAGGCAGATGCTTAACTATCTGAGCCACCCAGGTGCCCCATATTCCAGAAATTTTTAAACTTTGTGATATGGAGCTCTAGTAACTACTGAGTTAATTTCACTGAAGGTGAAGATTAAAGGTTTTAATCTTGAAAGTGCTTTGGCAGCTATGTTTCTTGAACAGGGGGAGGGGGATTTTCAGCTTGAACCCATACCAGAAAGCTACATTTTCTTCTTTTTTTTAAAAGGATTTTATTTATTTATTTGAGAGAGAGAAAGAGCATGAGCAGAGGGGGAGGGTTAGAGGGAGAGGGAGAATTAGATCCCTGCTGAGCAGGGAACCTGACACTGGGCTCCAACGGCTCCAGGATCATGACCAGAGCCACAGCAGATACTAAACCGACTGAGCCACCGGGGTTCCCCTGCCCTCTCTTCTATGAGGAGCTTAAACACTCTCCTTTTGCAAGGCAAGTAACACCTACCAGGTGCAGAGCATGACATCAGAGAAGAAAAACATGTGACAGTGAGAAGTCAGGCTCCATAGCAGGGAAACTGAAGCAGATGTTTAGCAGATCTTAGTGAAGAAAAGCAAATATATAAGGAACATATTATGAAAAAAACTACTTAAAGTGAAACTTGGGCAGTCTCCTTATTACACTGTCTCATTTATACAACCCTTCTTGGGATGCTTGGGTGGCTCAGGTGGTTAAGCATCTGCCTTCCGCTCAGGTCATGATCCCAGGGTCCTGGGATCGAGTCCCAAGTCAGGCTCCTTGCTCAGTGGGGAGTTTGCTTCTCCCTCTGCCTCTCCCCCCTGTGTGGGCTCTCTCTGTCTCTCTTGAATGAATGAATGAATAAATTAAATATTTTAAAAAAATATATAAAGCCCTTCTTAATTCCTTATCCTGTTTTATTTGTTCACTGGTTATTGTTCTTCTGCCACCAGTAAAATGACAGCTCCATGAAGGCAGAGACCCTGTCATATTTGTTCACTGCTATATCCCTGATCTCTACAGCAGTGCCTGGATCATGGTGGAAGCTCAATATTTGTGGAAAGAATAAATAAATCTCCAGAGCAAACTCACATGTTACACATGGAAGAGGATCCTAAGACTCAAGCAATCCAACGGAAACAGGAATTCGGAGAGACCTGAATAAAACTACTATCCTCTTAACAGCCTATTATTCCTCTTCTTCCTGAATTGAGGAAGCATATTTTTAAACCCGTTCCATGATGAGCAACAAACTTGTGGTATATCATTAACATATAGATTAGCATTTGCTGTGCTATAGCTAAGTAAGCTCAAGTTGACCGTCTAGAAAAATGAATATTGCTTTCAATTACGTTATGGTTTTAAGCAATCATAATTAATTATAAAGTTGTTTTCATAATGTCTTGGGTATTGTTCTAGGTTTTTCTGTAGACAGAAATCTAGACTTTGGAGACTAGACAGCACAATGTCTCAGGGGAAGACCTGCACTACTTTAAATGATTTACACAGGGGGGCGCCTGGGTGGCTCAGTCGGCTAAGCAGCCAACTCTTGATTTTGGCTCAGGTCATGATCTCAGGGTCCTAGGATCAAGCCTCGCATCAGGCTCCATGCTCAGTGGGAGTCTGCCTGAGGATTCTCTCTCTCCTTCTCCCTCTGCCCCTCCCCCGCTCTCTCTCTTTCTCTCTCTCTCAAAATAAATAAATAAATCCTAAAAAAAAAAATAAAGGATTTAAGTAGAAGGGATTATAACTCAGAGATTATGGTCACAGACTTCTCACTCAGATAGTCTTGGCTTCAAACTTGGAAATACTGTGAAGATCGCCATATTTACTTGCTATGTGTCCTTAACTAATTTATATGACATCTTTGAGCCTCCATTTTTTCATCTGGAAGGTGGGTAATATTATCCCACAGAGTTTTTAGTATGTTTAACATAATGTAGATAAAGTGCTTACTTCAGTGTGTGACACATAATTAGAGCTCAACAATGGGTAGCCATTATCATGAAATTCTCTGCGAAGACTTGCCAGACAAACCAACCAAAGGATACTCTACATCATTAACATGAAAACAGAAAAACTGTGAAACGTATTGTATCAAGTCATTGGAATGTAGTATTCTTTTGAATATTTGGATCTGACATTTCCGAGTATTCAGAGAAAGGGTTCTGCATTTAATCTTTACAGATTACAGTCTTGGCTCTAACACTTTCTTAGTCCAGTGTTATAAAATCTTGGAAGGTCAGCTTCCTAAATCACACTAATTGAGCTGTCACTTTCATGCATGGGAAAATGTTTAATAAACATATTATAAACATGTTATACATGTTTAAAGCATAAATCAGAAAATAGATATGTCCCAAAAGGTATTAAAACAATGGCAAATATTAAATGTTAATATATGGAGTTAAGATTAGGTTAAGATTTTTCCCTTTGCTCATTTGTTTTGTTTCTTAAATTCCACATATGAGTGAAATCATATGGTATTTCTTTTTCTCTGACTCATTTCACTTGGCATGATACTCTAGCTCTATTCATGTTGTAGCAAATGGCAAGACTTCATTCTCTTTATGGTTGAATAATATTTCACTGTATATATATATATTTCTCACATATATATGTGTATATTTATACAGTGAAATATTATATAATATATATCTTATATAATATATATTATATAAGATATATATAAGATATATATTATATATATATATCTCACATATATATGTGTATATATATACAGTGAAATATTATTATATAATATATATATTATATATATATCTCACATATATATATGTGAGATAGATATATATATCTATCTCACATCTTCTTTATCCATTCATCAAAAGAGAGAGAGAGAGACAAACCAAGAAGCAGACTCCTAACTATAGAAAACAAGCTGATGGTTACCAGAAGGGAAGTGGGTGGGGGGATGGGTGAAATAGGTGATGGGGATGAAGGAGGGCACGTGTCATGATGAGCACCAGGTGATGTATGGAAGTGCTGAATCACTATATTGTACACCTGAAATGAATATAACACTGTATGTTAACTAATAGGAATTAAAATAAAAACAAAACAAAAGATTAAGTTAAGATTAGTAAAATACTCAAAGCTCATCTACTGTCATGGATACTAGATCTCTCTATCTTAAGTGGCCCCCAGAGAGACACATACCACGCCCACTCTGTCTCTTGACCTTACTTCTGCGTGGTCTGGATAATGCTGCTATGCCTGGGGGTCAGATGGCCCAGTTTTTTAGGAATACAGACACTTTGATATCTAAGATAGAAATTTGGTGTCAAAATATCTTAGACAAGATTGTTCTAACATATTAATAGTAATATTTTATGTAAGTTCACTGCTTTTGATTCATATAGACTATATAAAATATAAGGACCAGAAACAATAATGAATAAATTCATTTATTAATAATTTCACTTATTCATTAATACAGGTCTATATCAGTACAGATTAATACAGGTACAGTTAAAACAGAAAAAGATGTGTAGAAAATACTTGCACGATGATGCTATTTTGCCCATCAACTATTTTTCAGGAATCATCTTATATTCTGAGGCTGTTCTTTTCAATCACAGTGAATCTAAATCTCTTCCCTTCATCTTTTGGGTGTCAGGATTTGTCACCCTTCCCATAAACAAAATTGATTCTAGGAAAAGAAAAAAAACACAACTAGGAATTTCTGGAGAAAAAAGTTGACAATAATTAGTCTTTCTGAATATTTTAAGAGCTCATTTAGTCTTTTTCTCCGTATAAGATAAACAGGCAACGTCTAACAGCAAAACCCTCTCCTTTGTCTAAAATACATAATTATATCATTATTAATCATTTTCTGGTAATTTATGAGGTAAATTAACACCGACAACAGCTTGTCATGGAAAATGCATTAGTCCTGTTTTTCATATAGGAAGGCAAAAATAAAGTGGCAGGGAGGTGTTCTTCTAAATATAGAGACTCGGGCAAACACAGCATAATGAAATGGTGATGAACTTGGTGGAGTTATAAATTTAAGGTATCAGCAGTCATTGTTTTATGCCTGTAACATAAGCCCTTAGGGTTAAAGTAGCAGCTTCTCAGATGTCCTCTCTGAGCTCTGAAGCAAAGCTTACAGCAAAAGACAATATTTTCTATTGCTAGTGCTTTCCAAATCCTCACTGAGGTGATATTGTATACAGCAGAAATATAAACACCTGAATCCAGCCATTCTGTGTTTGCGAGTGAAAAGGAACTAACAACTAGAGGACAAAACAGAAATAAAGGATGTGTCAAAATCCATTCACCTTTCTTTTCAACTAGAGTAAGAGAAGTGGCTTGAATGGATCAATGCCAAGGGTTGCCTTGACTTTTACGTTCCTTACAGATATATGTAATAAATGTGAATTTCAAAAGTGATAAAATAAATTTTACATCGTTTTAAAGCTAATGAAAATTATACTGAAATGTACTTGTAATAATTATTAGAGTCCTTTTTCATTAACTCTTTACTGTTCGGCCCAGAGACAGATCGTCCTAGAAGAGCCAGTAACATGGAAATAGACATAATCTCCAGCAGATTTTTGCTTTTAATGATTATAATCAATAATATTTTGCCTCAAAAATCTCAGAATAACTTCAAGAAAAAGAAACCATATTCTCCTGTTTTTCAGGTAGATGGGGACCCACAAATAACTTTCCCAAGATGTATATTGCCTTTTGTCACAATAGGAATCAGTAATGACTGTTGTCTATTTATTATTCTATGGCATTAAAATGCTTATTGGAATTGTTTGGGAAAGTCTTTAAGTGACTTTTATGGAAACTGAACTCATAATTGAAGACAAGAGTTTAAAATTTTAAACACTCAGAAGTGTAAGACATCACACAAAAGCCATTTGTCCCCGTCTTTTCAATCTGTTTCTTTGACCAAGGAGTAGCACGTTTTGAATGGAGTCCTTATGCAGTCACCAATCTACTCTCCATTAAATTGGATGGATTAGTGAACTCTCCCTGGACATAACAGCAATGGATAGAGAGGTAGGCTGAAGCAGAAATCACTATTGTTTCCATTTTTCTCTACATTCCCCCTTCTCAAAGAGGTGTCCTCCATATTTAACCAATATATGTCTACAACTTTTACTTCCTAATATTAAAATACACTAGCATAACCAAAGCCAATAGCCTAGAAGAAAGATTTCTTAATGTATATCCTGCAGTCTGCTTCTTCTTTCAACCCAAAACCATAAAGAGTTTTAAACGCTGTTTGTTTTATTGTGTGTGCAGTACTGTCAGTTTCAGAATCATGATTCATTTTCTGAGAAATTGCACATTTCATATAGCATCTTTCACAATTTTGTTTGGAAGTCTCCAACACTGGCCTACCCCCTCAGCCTGAAAGTAGAAAAAAATGTTCTTCATTTCCTTAGAAGTTCAGCTTAGTAAGAGGTTTGGGTAAATATACTGAAATATAAAACTAACATGGTAGAAAAATACAAATAATGTTTGGATTTTGCCCAAGAGACTGTTTGACGAAAAGAAAATTTTAAATCTGATAAAAATTGATTATACTAAATCTAAAATCATTCACCCTCTTACTTCAGTAATGGTCAAATGAATATATTTTACGTAAAGCATTAAGCCACTTAGTTGTTTACTATGCTATGCTAAGGCACCATTTTCGTCAATCACAGTGATTTCCTCAGTTCATTTGTGAGAGAAAAATAAATAAACCACCCAATGTGTATCGTCTTAAGATAATGGCCCATTCTACATTTTATATGGCAACAACATACAGCCCCCGATAAATGAGTAGCCATTTGTTTTAAACAATACTTTAAGGGAGTAACCCTAGTTTAGAAAGTCTCATTACAATAAAGATCATGAGACAGTAGAAATTGTCATTAAGGTCTGATAGTTAAGCATTATCACAGATAAATAAATAAATGGATTATTTGGGGATTAGAATTTTCACTGCTGTTTAACTGGTAGCAATTACATGGCCTTGGTCATCAACTTGGTAAACAGAGTCAAACAACATTATTCTAAATGCCATTATTTCCTTGTGCATTGATGTCCAATGCAGCTTCATTTCTTTCAATTCTCCATACTTGATAATTACATACTAATTGTAAGAAATTAGAGTTATCCAAAGGTTAAGGATGCATAGATCAAATGACACACTCAGAATATCCTTTAACACTGGCACGTCCACCGTTGGAATTGAAGTTGTGTTAATGCAATCTCAGCATATCTAAAACTATCTCATTGTTTCCAAGATGTAACTTTCAGTAGGGTCACTCAGCACTGGTTTCATGGAGCCTTAAAACAGAGAGTGGTATATCCTTCAGGAGGCCAATAATATCAGCACCATTAGCTAATCTAACAGATTCAGATCTAAAATTAACTATGTCTCTTTTCCATGTAACCCAACTTATACAAACTTCTCCATTTTCCTTCCTTCCTTCATGTATTTAATCATTCCCTCATTCATAATTATTGATTTATTCATAATGATCAGTACGTGCCAGGCATGGTTTTACAGCCTTCATATATTCTTTTAACTCTGAGAGATTAGTACTAATACTATGTTTAAATAGGAGGTGGAGAAAATAGGGCTTAGAAAATATCATTGACTTGTCTTACAACCATTAGTTAACAGAGCTGGGACTTGAGCCAAGTCTAACACCCAAGTTCACACTGTCAGTCTCTAGGGATGCTGATATTGTGTGCAGAGCACATGGCCAAATACTCCACATGTTGCCTTTGTGTCAGATGCAGTCCAATCCACACCCACCTTTTGTAGCTAACTGCATCATCTTTCATCAACTGCCCACACTGGAGATTTGTAATTATATTTGACCTCTCCCTCCCACTCAGAGAATATAGCTAGTCACTTGTTCTTTTGGAATCTACCTCTGAAACCTTCACAACTGTGCAACTCCCCATTTCTATTCCTCTTGCAGCACCATGGAGAGTTGACTTCTGAAACAAACAGGTGCTATTTCCACTCCGCCACTCTCCAACCATATGACTTTAGACAAATTATATAACCTCTCTCTGAGCTTCTATGTTGTCATTGGTCAAATAGCTAACCTGTTGGAATGGTGTTAGCTTTAGAGATAGGTATTTAAAATCGCTAGCATATAATAATAACTGTGTTGGCAGCTATTACTACCACTGCCCTATTTTAGGCCCCTGTCACCTCTTAAAATACAATGCCTGGAATAAAAAGAGGCATACACTAAATAGCCCACTGAAAGAATAAATTGAAAAATGGAAACAGATTCAATACATTGAAAGGATAAATGGTCTCAGATATGTAGATTACAAATAGCAACTAGAACTAGGTCTGTTTGACTCAAGCAGTTCCCCCCAGAGAATACTAGAAAAGATACCTGTTGGGTTATTCTTCACAATAAACAGAAATGGATGATTTGCTATAAATTTGTTTTGAGCCAGACTCATGATCACAGGAATGTGCATGCCTATGAAATAGAGACAATACTTATTTAGATGTGCACATTAAAGGATGAAAAAAGAAAATATATCCACAATACTTTTTGTAGACAGGAAAAGTCATTTCATTTGATGAGTTAACATGGAGAAAAATAATCATTTTCCAAAATACAGAGATATCTGGAATAAATTTAAAATCAAAGAGCAGAAGAATAAATAGTGGATTGTTCAAGGAATAATTCTAACTTCACATTTACGTTCAATGAAGAAGAAAGTCAGATACTAGATTCAATTTAGTGAAAGCAGTCGAAAAAGTTCTTCTTTTAAACAGTAATTTTCTGCTTACTTTTTATTTACTTTATATGATTTATTCCTATAATATTTCAACTCTTAATTCCATCCAGATATGTTTGCATTTCATTTCTATTCTCTGGGCTTGTGGTAATCACATCTGAGTTCAAATTTATTTTTTTTAACTTTTCCAAAATTATGCTGTGGGCTCAGAACTTTTAGGATTTGTGCTGTGAATGATTATGGGATTTTTATTATGTGGTTAGAAGAAGAGATTTGTTGCCTTAATAATTATTTACTATAATAATTTATATCATGTGGCTCCATTGTAGAACTTGCCAACATTTAAGAGTGGATAAACTTAAATGGCTGAGTTTTTTTTTTCTTTTTAAATTAAATATTTCTACACTCAATTCAGATGTTTCCTTTACCAATAATGCAATGATTTTGTACAATTTTTTTCAGACTCATGAAAAATCATTTTAAAAAATGCAACAGGAGTGATCAAAACTGAAGAATAATGGTAGAGAAGGAAAAATATTCTCTACACTCTTTGTTTGTGACTGGGGTATGCAAATTAAACTGACAAAAGCTAGATTAACAGAAGAAATGGTTTATTCTATATCCCCAAAGGAACTTCACAGAAAAGAAGTAAATATCCCCCCGCCCCCGCCTCCCGGCAAAATGTTAGGCTTGAGAGCTTATCTACCTTTTTAACAAAGGGTAGTAAATTGTGGAGAAGTGACTAGACCAAAAAAGGGGCAATAAATTGTGGGAAGGTAAATATATGGGAAAAATTAATAGTATAAGAGGGTTATTTAGTAAGGTTTGTTATGTAGACTCATTTCAGTGCCAACTTTCATCTCTTGTGATAAAGGTTATTCTCTTTCTGATACGCAAGAGAGGAGGAGAGACACCTTCACAAGGGAAATTTATGCCCTGCTTTTAGGCAGATTGTGGGAGAGTAGAGAGCTCTTATTTTTTTCCTGTGCTGTTTCTCCATCTTTTTCAGCTCACAACAACGCTTCGGACAAAGTGGCTTATCTGGGGGTGACATATTCTGATCGCTTTCAGAATCAAGCATAACCTTAGTAATATAAAATGCATGGCACTCTCCTACCTGCAATATCAGGGCTATGATGCCCAAATTACCAGTGAATAGAGACTTATATCTGAATTGGTGAGAGAATACAAAAAACCATAGTCAGTGTCATTCCCATTCTCACTTGGGTGAACACTTGAGATTTTTTTTATTCTTGAGCATCCACTGAGCAGATGCTGAAAGTCAAAATACTCACACTGAAAACTATTCTGATGTGTAACACATCAGGGTCACTGCTGTTCCCTTAATGATTATTAGCCCCTCTTAGAGAACTCTAGACTTAAATTAGAGGCAGTGGGTGATAGTCAAAAGAGCTCTGAACCTGAAGTCAGAGAACCTGATTAGAGTACAAACTCAGCTGTCAATTAATAGTATGACCGTAGGCAAACCACTTCATGTCGTGGGCCTCTTTCTTCACCAATATAATGAGAGAATCAGACGATGATCTGTAAAGACTCTTATGTAAAAGCAGCTGGAAAACTTGTCTACATAGACCAACAACTTCATCCAATGCAACTTTTTTGTTTCTCCAAGATTGAAATAGCCCATGCTCTCCAATCTAAGGTCCTTGAGCACAGTAACGCCAAGTCCTTTGGGAGATGACAGAACAGTAGCGGGAGTCCAGTGTGACCCACCCACGTGTCAAAATCCATTGACACTACATAGTATTACAAATTAACCGAGAAATTAACAACACGGATATACATTTATAGAAATTTATCAATAAGACCATTTAAAGGTGCATATCTTTTACATATTGGCTAAAATCACAAGAGTCTAAAGAATTAAAATAGACTTATGAGACATTCATTAAAGTTGCTTTTACATTTCTAATTAAATTTCCTCCAATTATTTTTTGAGGATTACTTGTATGCAGCATAGATACTATTCAAAATGCCATTTATTCAAGGAAATCTATCATAAAGGAGTGGATCGCTAACTGTGAAATTGTGCACAAATCACCTAGGAACCTTGGAAAAAACAGATTCTGATTAAGTAGGTCCGGTGTTGGGTCTGAGGGTTGGCATTTCTAAGAAGCTTCCAAGTGATGTTGCTGCCACGTCTACACACTATATTTGACTTGCAGTAGTGAGGACGGGCCGCAAGCCACCGCAGAGCCCTAGTTCTCGACCTTGGACGTACATGGAAATCACTTAGGGAAATGTAAGAAAATGCTAGAGTCTGGATTTCACCTCCAGAGATACTAATTTAATTAATTTACTAATTTAATTTTGGGGGATAGACTGTGCATAGGATTTTAAAAAGCTTTCCAGGTGATTCTAATGGGCAGCTAACTTTGAGAGCCACTGGTGTATAGATAATGACAAAAACCGTATTAGAAAAGTAGGGGCCTACCTGGTGTAATAAAAGAAGGAAATTAATACAATTACCTAAGAGTAAGCATTCCTGAATAATAATGATTTCATGTTTGAACAGGAAGTTTCCTCCACAGGTCCTATCTCCTGATTGGCAGGTAAAATGCAATTTACAAATAAGGCAATATTAGTAGGTAAGCCTCAAGTCCTAATCAAATCCCTTCCCTGGCTTTTTTTATTAAGCAGCACCTGCAGAGATGCAAAAATAGCTTATACAATCAATTTCTCTTTTCTTCCTACAGTGTAGTGGACAGTAGGAAGGAAACAGGAGGTCAGAGTCATGCAGAAATGCCGATGCCCTAACGCTGCACATTTCCACCCCCAGTCTTTCCTCTTGGCTGGTTGTGAAACCATTTGTCCTACCAGTCGATGTTGCGGCTTCACTGCCGTCTTCATTTATCTCAAAAAAAACATGTTGCATGACTTGGGAAACAAACACTTCAGCTGAATCTGTTGGAAAATAGGAAAGTGTATTTAAGGATTAGAACTCAGAGCCATTACTTATTAGGTCCCAGGTTAATTACATTTTCAAGTGAACAAAGAAATTTCTAGGAAAAAAACAGTAACAAATTCTTCCCAAGTTAGTTAATTTGCTAGAGATGGAAGGTAGTTTAGCTCTTGCAGAAATGATACAGAGACCCAGAGAGAGAGATCAAGTTTAGCCCAGATACAAAAGCAAAGATAGAAGGGGATAAGCCTCAAATCAGGTATCCCACTAAGTGAAATATTTGTATGAACAGAAGGTTTTGCCCCGCTTCGCCATGGTCTACAGACAAGATGAAAAAGGCTTTACAGATTTGAATTAATCCCACCCTATGTATTCAACCTCAAAGCCAACTTGCCTTTTGAATTCTGTATTAAGTTTTGATCTGACTTTAAAACAAAATTTACTTTTTTTCAAGACTGGTGAGGCTATGAAAGTCTAAAGAGCTTTTGTGTCATCTGTTACCAAATCACTTCAGAGCTATGCTTTAAAATGTGTCAAATTCCTCATGTCAGATAGTGTCTTACAACATTCTGTTCCAGTGTGGATACAAGCTGAGAGAACATGCTCCTCTTCTCCCCTTGGTGGAACTGCTGTATGTGTGAAGCGTTTCTGATCTTGTGACCTGCGGGGATAGTCTCCTTGAGAAGGGGAAAGTGAAGCCAGGAGTTCAGAAGCCATCAGCCACTCCCGCTGTGTCAGGACCACTCAGATCTGACAGTGTGCCTCAAAGAGACAATAAAGACATGCTCACGGGTTCAGTGGTGGCCAGAAAGTGGAGGAAGGACGATGGGCCTGGAAACTTGAAGAGAAAGAATAAAAAAGAGCTTTGTTTCTCTTGGGAGAGAAAGCTGATGGGACCAGGCAGACTCCACCAAAACCACCAGATTTACAAGGATTCGGGAAGAAATTCCTTACAATAGAGGGGAACCAGCTCTGGCACCTCACAGAGAAGTAAAGCCCCTCAGGCAAGAGAAAGAGAACTCTCCAAAGGGATATTTGCATAAAAAACGGCTTCCTGGGGCGCCTGGGTGGCTCAGTCGTTAAGCGTCGGCCTGTCTGCCTTCCGCTCAGGCCTGGGATCAAGCTCCACATCGGGCTCTCTGCTCAGCAGGAAGCCTGCTTCTCCTCTCACTCCCCCTGCTTGTGTTCCCTCTCTCGCTGTGTCTCTCTCTGCCAGATAAATAAATAAAATCTTTAAAAAAAATGGCTTCCTAAAAATAAACTCCAAATTGCTTGTGATCACTTTATCTGGGCCCCCGAATACCTCTTATCGTCATCTGCTACCTTCCTCTCCTCATCCAGTAGCTCCAGCTTAAGGTCAAGTATCAAGGCCTTAGCCCTAACTCTCCTTCTGCTTAAAACCCTCTTCCCCAGAACTTTCCCTGACTGGCTCCATTGTTCTTTAGGTCCCAACAAAAATGTTAACTTCCCAACCCAGTCTTCAAATTCTGCCTGTATCTGACCTAATCACCATTTATTCCATGATGCTGTTTTAGTTCACTTACAGCATCCATCACCTCTGCATTTAATTAACTAATTGCTTATTAATTATTCATCAGCAGATGTAAACTTCACTAGAAGCAGAACTTTTGTCCATTTTATGCATCCCTACAAAACTGCCTGGCATGTAGTTGGCTTCCAATAAATATTTGTCAAACAAATAAATCATGGATATGAATATGTCCAGCGACAGAAACAAATAAGATGGAGAAAAGGGAGAAGAGGTATGTGTGTGGAGAAGATGCCCCCTCTTCTCCACACACATACAAGAGAATGGTGTGCTACAGGATCAGGCAAGTAAGCATGTTCTTTCCCGAGGACTGCGCGAATAAGACAGGATTCACATATGGAGCCCAGAGTAGCTGACCTAGAGACCCATACCAAGCCAAGAGTGAAGAATAAAAAGCATGTTGGGGTGCAGTGGAAAATTTCACCCAGTTTAGCACTGATACCAGGTCAAGGGACTCCATGGCTATCAGACTGAGCCTCTGGTCTCAAGTATCTGGTCTTACCACGAAGAGGACCTGATCTTGGGAAAAGAATGGGACCTGACAGCTAATAGACTGGAACAAGGAATCTGGACTCCATAAAGCCACCGATTTCTTCAGGTTTGTAATAATTTTTCTCCTTTTCTATGAAAATTCCAAGTATGTCTCTGTCAAATTAAGAGGACAAAAACCTTCTACAGCTTTGCTAGAAGATGTTCAAGTAAATATTAATGTGCCATAGACCCACTTGTTTTTTTTTAAATATATTTACCATTTAGTTAGTATATATTATGTGCCAGATATGGAACAAGGTGACCTACATACATTCTTTCATTTATTTTCATCACAATTTATCTCATTTAACAAATTAGAAAGCTGAGGCTCAGAAAGCTTAAATATTTTACTAAAGGTAACCACAAGAAGTAATAGCAGTGTGAAGCCAAATATTCATCTCCAAGTTTCCAAAAGTAACTGTCTGAAAACATTTCATTCAAAGCTTGTGAATTATAGGAGTATAGGATAGTAGCTCCTGTGTAAATATCCCACAGCACTAGTGTTAGCCTGGTTCACAGTAGCTTTTAGAGAATGTTTACTGCATGAGTGATAAATAGGGATAGCAGGGAATTTACTGTTCTCCTAATGACCAGATGTAGTACCAGTGATGGCCCTGGCTATTTTATTTCTGGCAGGAAGATAGAACCAAAGTAGTTAAAGCAACTCAAATAGGCAACTCAGGAGAGAAAGAGCAGAAAATGTTGGACGTTTGTTTTTTGCTGTTTGAAGATATTCTCTTGCACAAATTCTCTTATAAAGAATTTTGGAGGGGGGCACCTGGGTGGTTCAGATGGTTAAGCCTCTGCCTTCGGCTCAGGTCATGATCCCAGGGTCCTGGGATCAAGCCCCACATCGGGTTCCTGGCTCAGCGAGGAGCTTGCTTCTCCCTCTGCCTCTCTCCCTGCTCATGCTTTTTCTCTCTCTCTCTCTGTGTATCTCTGTGTCTCAAATGAATAAATAAAATCTTAAAAAAAAAAACCCAACCTTTAAAAAAAAAGAATTTTGGAGGTATTTTTGTGATAAATCTGCCTATAAAAGGAGATTTTATAGAAGTCACCAGTTGCTGGAGATTTGTAGAGCGAGTGGCTGCTTGAAATGCCTGCTGTATAGTGAGTGAGCATCTGAAGGCCAGAAAGAAGGCTAACAGGAAGAAGTACTTGAAAAATGGGTTGGTTGATTTTAGGTTGGCGAGATGGCTGTGTTCCAGAGTACAATTAGATAGTGTGCTGTTGCAGTATTTAATGTTGACTGCCTCATTCCTGATGCCGATGAAATTGTCAGAGAAGTCAGATATCTCTGTCAGCGTGCAAACAAGTAGCTAAATCATGTGTGAAGGTAATAATGAACATCTGTCACCAGTGTACCCCACCCACCTCCTCCATCAGGAAAGCTCATTCTATTCGTTTACCCACATAATTGATGAGTGAATAAATTAATGAATACTTCTCCAAAGCCCAGATACTTATATAGGAATACACAATATTTCTATGTTATGATACAAAACCCCATCAGACAGACAGGCTTGCATTGTCAGGCCCGTTTTTGTTTTTGTTTTTTTTTTAATAAAACAGAAGACTGCATTTAAAAGAGGGTAAGGAACTTGGGGACAAATTGGCCCTCTTTGTCTATCATTTTTTTTTCTCCTTAGTTAGATATTTTTCAACAAGTGGGTACTGCCAAGACAAGAAAAAATAAAACACTGTCTTGGGCTTTGTTGTGTGAGTGAGCATCTTAGCCATGTGGTGTTTCCCAGGTGTGAGTTAGCATAAAAGCTCCATCTCCTCAGATGTGTTGTTAGTCTCAAGCTAAATCTTCAAGCTGTGGCATTACAATTTCTGGATTGTGTTCATCATCCAGCAGCTTGTTGATGCCTATTTCATGGGCTCCAATATTACCAAATTAACATTTGCAAATTGGTTTATAAGAGTTTTATTAGCTCTGCATAGATGAGAGCCTCAAAGTTGTAATTCCCATTATTCAGATAAAGAAATCCAAACAGGGCTGAAATAAAAGCCCGTATACTACTTAACCTACATAGTTTTATTACAAGAATGTTTAGAAGGCTTATCTAACATTCTAAAATGCTTTCTGACTTTCTTTAAGGAAAGTGACTTAAATACAAAATGAAGTGCTTGTTTACAGAGAGCTCAACATGACTCTGACATTTAGTCACTGGGTGTGTATATATTTTCTGGGGCCGAATGCTCTTTCAGATCAGTCAGTTGACAGAGTTACTAAGAAAACATATTAACATAATAATATAAGAATTATTTATCACACTACCTGTTATTCCAGAAAGGTCACAGCCACCACTAAATATCTCAGTTATATTCAAAGAATACAAAGCTTCTTTGAAGTCTAATTTTTGTTCTACTTTAAATCTGTTAAAAAAAAACAAATGAAGAGGAAAATTCTTGAAAAACTGTATACATTTGCTACCAAAATGTTTGCTACAAAATGGATGACTTGGAAGAAATTATAATGTGAAATCTTTTGTTTTTATTATCCAATTACATTTCCTCATATATATAATACCATTTTCCCCCAGCTCCACTGAGAAGTTCTGAAGTTGCTAATAACTTGCTTCCCAGTTAAATGGTTGGTGGGAGGAGGGAAGAAAATACTATATTTTCTGAAGTTATAATTATCTAACAAAACAGGGTGAGAGTTCTTAGTTTTCAATTGCTTGGCTCCTTCCCTAGAAAAGTAGTTTCCCTCCAGCAACTGTATATACTCTGGTTTTTCACACCATCAAAGATGGTTCCTGGCGTACATCCAAAATACTATGGAAGGGGAAAAGAAGTCAACAGCCCTTGGAGAAGATTGTTGGCTACTGAAGCACAGGGAGACGTTAATAATCTGCTATCCTTCCATTGTCACAGCTGATGTGACTTCTTTCAATTTATGGACATACCTACTATCTTCCCAATAGGTCCTGTAAAAAGGGTAAAAGAAAGGGAATTAAATTTCTTAAAACAAAATAAAAGATAAAAACTTATAGGAGGAAAAAAAAGGTGCTGGCCACTACTTCTTATGCAGGGCCCGAAGTTAGGACTCTAGCTTCCACTCAAATCTTCAAACCTCAATTTACCTGACTTGAAGACCCTAACCAGAGAATCTCAAAGACTCTCACAGGCTGATCTATGATTCCAAGTTAACAGAATACTGAATCTATTTATCATTTCACTAAAAAGGAAGAAAAAAGAAAAGCTAGTACTTACTGACTTTATAGATGCCAGAAGCATCAATGTGCTTTTTAAAACCAGATTGGAAACTTTATGAAAGAAAAGAACAGGGAGTTCTGTATATTTCCTCCATCAGTGAAATTCCAGGACAAGCCCTGCCTAAGGAGCTCAGTCTGTGAACTGATGGGCATTTGCCCCTGTGCTCTCCAGACAAGGCTGGTCAAGGACAGGATCCTTGCTTAGCTCAGAGCTAGGCCCATACCCAGGGCTGGAAATTAGCTCGAGCAATCAGTCCAATTAGATCACTGTTTTCGTTGCCAAATATTGAACAAGCTTTTTTTTTTAATGTTATGTTAGTCAATATACGTTACATCATTAGTTTTTGTTGTAGTGTTCCATGATTCATTGTTTGCATATAACACCCAGTGCTCCATGCAATGTATGCCCTCTTTAATACCCATCACCAGGCTAACCCATCCCCCCCGCCCCTCCCCTCTAGAACCCTCAGTTTGTTAATTATAATTCTTCAAAAAAAAATGAACATGCTATGGCAGAGATTTACCGGGCCTGAATTATATCTTGGTAAAATACTATGTACTTTTGGAAAATATTAACTTATTCAGAGCCCTGAGGATGGACACAACATGGGCATTAAAATCTACTGGTAGTGAAAATAGTTTGCTTTATTCCACTGTTTTCAACTTCTTTCTTTTCACTTCCAGCTAAGAAAGATAATGCAGCCTGATGGTTTTGACATCTTTCCACTTTTTTCCCTGTTTTTATTACTACACTCTTTTTTAACAACTAAATGGAGTGTAGGCATGTAAAAGGTGGAAAATAAATGTTCTAGTTCACCTAAAAATTGGCTATTTTTGGCAGAATAGTTTTAGGATAATGAGAAGAATACTGCAAGACTTATTACAACTTTTAATAATGCCTAATTATCAGTGGAGAGTCATTTAAGCTACAGTCCTGCTCATAATGTAGTCCAGCGAAACCTATAGCAACAGAAACTCATTCAACCATTTAATGAAAGTATAATATACAGCCAATTTCTAATTATCTGCAATTACTGGAGTCATGAATTGCCAGGTGTGTGAAGTAGTACTTCCATGTGTTAGACACTTAATACAGATTGTAGTTTTTAATCTTCACAAAAACCCAGGGAAGTTAGCATTATTCCCATTAATTAAGAAAGTAGAAGATTGAGGAGGTTGATTTCCAGGCTCAAGTTCAAGATAGGAGACAAAGCTGGGATTCAAATTCAGGACCATTCCAAGTCAAAGTTAACGTGCTAACCCACATTGCCTTCTACTCAAAATATAATTTGAAATCATAATCTCAATCAATATATACACAATGTTAATTATGTGCCTCTTTCAAATTTTGTGAGACTTAATATTTACTTTAGATGTGGTTCATTTCCCCTTTTCCTTGACCCTCATCTAAAATTGTCTAAAGAATACATCTAAAGATAAAAGAATAATCAGCAAAGAGACTGAATAGACAATTAACAAGTAATCATAAAATGAATGTTTTAGCATATGTATACAGTATCTATTATCAGTTTACGGCCATATGGAACCACTGCGCTTAAAGGGGTTTAACACAGGTAACAGGTGCAGAAAATGAAGACAACAATTTAGAATTTCCATTTTAAGATGGAGCCACTCCTGGTCTGTAGGCCCTATTGCGGATTGGTGTTGCCTGTTCCTTCCCCTTTATACCCAGGACTCTTACTTATTGACAGAAAGTCTTGGGTGGGTCTCCCTCGGGGTCCCTATCCTTAATACTTGGAATCCTGGTTTTGATTCAGTGGGCTTGAGTCATCCTTGGAACGTTCAGGTTTAGAGCCAACAAAACCAAATCTTAGGTCTGCCCATGAGGATAAAAATGTAACACAATCCCTGACAGTGGTGGACCTAGACTATTACATGAGTACATAGTAGTTTTTGGTCACTTTCTGACAAATTACCTGGAGTGTGTTTGTATATATGTATCTATATGTGTGTGTGTGCGTGTGTGTGTGTGTGTGTGTGTATGTAGGAAAAACTCTGTTAGCCTCAATGGCTGAGCTAAAAAATGCTTTCTGTCCCATACGAAACATATCTGGACACTGTTTAATGTAAACTCGATTCCAGTTTGTATCAGTGACCAATAGGTTGAAGTAAGTGAACATTTTCTAATCACTACTGCAGCTGGTCATGACATTTCTATTCTCATATTCAGCTTCATTTACCCTGAGATCACTTTTCTCCCCACCCATACACAGTTCACATTCAGTTGTTTAGAGAACCAAAGCTGGCCAAACCTGGGATTGATTTCTAGCCCAGTAAGAACATACTTCAGATCCTCAGGAAGGTGTTCTCTCTTTTCCAAAGTCTCTTTGGCACTGCTGCTTCACATCTCTTGCTGCTCATGTGTCACTGACACTTGCTCTGTTCTGTGCTCTCCCTCATGCCTGCCTACATTGCATCTGTTTTCTGACTCTTGCAATGTTGGCTCTGCCATGTGTTAGCTGTGTAAGCACGGGCAAGGTATTTACCGGTCTCTACCTCATCCATAATGTGTGTATAGAAGTTGATCTCTATCAAATTTATTTGGCAAATTAAAGGCTCTGTGGTAAAGAGAAGCAGCATCTAGAACACTGTTGGCACTCTAATGGATGCTTAATACATGTTAGAACTGAGTGAGAATAATAACAAAAATAATAAGAGATACTATTGAGTACTAAAAATGTTATAAACAGTACTTCATATAACCTTCACAATAACTCCATGAGGCACATATTATCATTGTCCCATTTAACAGTTTTAAAAAATCTTAGGTAAGTTGTTTAAAGTTATACAGCTTGGTCTTCAATATCATGCTCTATTTTCCATGATCTTGTTCAACAGTTGTTAAAGATACTGTGAGACGCCATATCAGTCAATATTTTTAAAAAATGATATCTCTCAGAAAGGCTATGGCTGTTGTTTAGTTATTACTATACCTTTGAATAGAACTGTAGCATTTAACAAATGTAAAGACCAGACCACTGAGAATTCATTGGCCACTATGAAGCCTCTCCGAAGGAAAATAAATATAAGACCTTACATATATAAACTTGCTAATAGTTTCAAGGGCTTCAAGGACTCTCTGAAGTCTACCACAGAACTTTCTAGAAGTCCAAAGTGCCCAGCTAAGGACTGCCACAAAAGAATAAGAAATCACAGTCTTCTCATTTTCCTAGTAAGTCAAATTTAGAACCTCCAAACAATCTATTTCTTTGTAACCCATATCTCGTTAGTCAATACTCCAATAAATGTCTTCCTATTTCACCAGTTCCTTACTATTCCCAGGGAACTTGTTCCCTTTAAACACTCCCTACTTCGTGCCAAATTACTGCAGGGGTTTCTTAACTGATCTTTTGGGCTTCATTCTTTCCCTCTTTAACACATCTTGGACATCACAACTCTTCAGATTAGAGCAACAATTGTTCAGTGAACAACCACTATTTTTCAGATTCATGCTTTGTGCTGGGGTCACGGAAAGGAAATATGCATAACTCTGACTGCAAGAAGTTTATTGTCCACTGAGGAAGATGAAATAATAATGTTAATATAACTGCTGTGCAGAAATAAACACAAGGTGCAAGGAGAAGTTTTCCCAGCAGGGAAAAGGGAAGATGTTATGTTATCTTCTTTTTTTAAAAGATTTTTTATTTATTCATTTGAGAGAGAGAGAGAGTGCGTGCATGAGAGTGAGAGCACAAGCAGGGGGCAGGGTCAGAGGGAGAGGGAGTAGCAGACTTCCCGCTGAGCAGGGAACCCAACTCAGAGCTTGATCCCAGGACCCCAGGATCATGACCTGAGCCAAAGACAGATGCTTAACCCACTGAGCCACCCAGGCGCCCCAGATACTGTGTTATCTTGAATGAAAAGACCAGAAAAGCTTTCTGAAACCCAAACTTGGTTTTAAGGACCAAAAGAAGTTATACAGAAATATGGGGATGGTGGTGGGAAGTGGGGAGAGTATTCAGACAAGTTATCCATCATGAACAAAGGCATTGTGACTACCAAATATATCTCTCTAAAACACTGCCTTAATCATTCCACTATCTTACTTGGAAATTTTCAACAATTCCCCTTTCCATATGGGACTTAACCCTCTTGATTCTTTTAAAGCCCTGTTCAAGTTCTTCCTCTTCCATAAAGCCCTTGTTTACAACTCCAGTTTCTAGTGTTCCCTGTCCCCTCTCTTTTTTTTCATGAATCTCCTAGTACTTACTGATTGTAACTTTCTTTTAATATTTACTGTCTACTGCTGGATATTGTTAGTAAATTTCTTGTGCAAATCTTGCACCACTCCATCTAGGTGGTAACCATCTTATCAGTAGGGAGCATGTATGTCGTTTTACATCTGTTTCAGTTCCTTGTCCATAGTGGGATCCCAATCAATCTGTGCTTTTCAACAGGCGATAACATTTCTAGGAAGTAGCAAACCAATAAAAGCATAAAGCTGTAAGACAGTAGACATGAGAGCTAATTCTGTTTCCCAACACTTAGTTGAATGTTGATCAATTCACTTTTTGAGTGACTCAGTTTCCTTCTCTGTGAAATGCAAGATGTAACCAAGTCAGACTGTAGAACCACAACATTAGTATTAAAATACTTTAAATTAAATGCTTTACAAAGTTAAACTGCTATATAAATGAAAGTTACTTCTTTATCTTCTTTGCATGTATTAAATAATCACTTTTGCCCATACACATAATCATAAAACATGTTCTCAGAGTGTTTCTTATATAGAGAAGATATGATATACAGAAAGTATGTGTCGGACTCTTCCACCTGAAGAATTTTGACTACTATGTTTCCAGGATCCCATATTACATTGAGACAAAGTAACATGATTATTTTAGCTGCTATCCAACATGGGTAATGTCCAAATTAGATATCTGGTATGTTATAAATAATAAACTCTAGAAAGCACTCTAGTATTTTTAGACTATATATACTCTATCTTATGGGCCTGATTCTAAACTAGGCCTACATCAAAGGGAGAGAAGAAATGTTTCTTAAACAGTAACAAAAATCTAAATAGGCACTCACATGTTCCTTCCTAGTGTTACTAATATAGAAGCATTCTTATGATTAATTTTTCTCTCTTTGGCATGCACTAAATTTTGCTACCAAAGAGGCTTTTATTTTGTTTTACATTAACAGAATTTAGAATAGTGGGGGTTACAAATTGAATTGTGCCCCCCACTACCCAAATTCATATGCTAAAGCCCTATCTCTCAGTACCTCATGATGTGACCTTATTTGGAAATAGGTCATTGCAGGTGTAATTAGTTAGGCCAAGGTCATAATGGAATACAGGGGGCCCTTAATCCAATATCATTGGTGTCCTTATAAGAAAAGAGAATGCCATGTGAAGAGAGATGGCCACATGACAACAGAGGCAAAGACTGGAGTGGTGCGTCTAAAAGCAGAGGAACACCAAAGATGATTGATTGCCACCAGAGGCTGAGTAGAGGCAAGGAAGGATTCCACACAGTCTGGGAGAGAATGGCCCTGCTGACACCTTGAGTTTGGACTTCTAGCCTCCAGAATTATGAGAATGAATTCTGTTGTTTTAAGCCCTAGGAAACTAACACAGCTGATTAAACTGTTTGGTTTTACTAAAATCTTTAGTTATCATTTTGAAAGCCTAATGCATTCATCCAGATATGAAAGAAACACAGCATTGAGTAATAAAACTGAAAACTGTCAGTCCACTCTAAAGTATTTACTCAGCCTATATAGCTTTCCCTCTCTGTACCAAACACAGATTTTAAATGGGTATTTTTCCGTTGTAAGGAAATTATTCATTTAGGGGAAAAGGTACTTCAGAACTTTCAATCCATGATCTTACTGCTCAGGAAACTAAATTCAATAAATGTGTCCTGATGGACTAAAATTGCCTGTGAACTTAACACATAAGCAAATCATTCCTTTAATAAATTAGAAAGCTCATCCTCTTGTG
Organism: Zalophus californianus; assembly: GCF_009762305.2. Classification (NCBI taxonomy): domain Eukaryota; kingdom Metazoa; phylum Chordata; class Mammalia; order Carnivora; family Otariidae; genus Zalophus; species Zalophus californianus. The sequence goes on from NC_045595.1 coordinate 120,106,317, forward strand.
AGAAGTGAATACATTTTAAATATAATATTGTGTTAATGTGATTGAATAATTGATAACAAAATTTTCAGTCTTGTGAATTTAAAAATCTCATGTTTATTTCTCTAGAGAGGTTTCCAAGAAAATGGTTGATGTCCTGTCTTTCATTATGCTGCATGTATGGGAAAGTTTCATCAGGATCCTCACAGGGAATGAATTAAAATGTGACTGGAAGGTTGAACTCTGATTTTGGGGGTATTTAAAATTAATAAGGGGAAACAACATAGAATTGTTTTCTTTGAAAATATTTATATAATGTAATTCAACAGTATTTGTTTGGCACTTACGATGTGCCACGAAATGTTGTAGGGACTGTGGAAACCAAAATAAAGGCGACATAACCCCCTGTTCCAGAGCTCACATCTTAATAGGATACACAAGAACGTGAGCAAGAGATGGAAATGTAATGTAACAAGTGCCATATGTAAATTTGTATGAAATGCTCTAGAAATAAAGATAAGGGATAGTTGATTCTAACTGAGCATGTTGGGGAAAAGTATACCGAAGAGTTAATTGTGAGGAGACATTGAAGGATGAATGAGAATTTACTGATTAGACACCGAGAAGAAGGAAGGGCCTTCCAGACAGGGGATAGGCAAGAGAGAGGAAGTCAGAGAATACTTTCTACTTTGGGATTGGCTGGGCAGTGATCTTAAAGATTTGTATGTATGTGTGTATGTATGTATGTATGTATGTATGTATGTATGTATGTATGTATTTAGAGAGAAAGAGAGTGAGAGAGAGAGCATGAGTGGAAGGGAGGGGCAGAAGGAGAGGGAGAAGCAGGCTCTCCGCTGAGCAGGGAGCCCGATGCGGGACTCGATCCCAGCACCGTGGGATCATGACTTGAGCAGAAGTCAGACACTTAACTGACTGAGTCACCAAGGCTCCCTGGGCAGTGATCTTAACAGAGAAAGAAAATAGCCATTACTTTTGAAAGAAAAATAGATATCACTTTTTTAGCACCTTCTATTTGCTACATTTTGTGCTATGAATGGAAGTATGTAATGAGGTACAGTAATTGAAACTGCCATCAAATTTTTAAAATATCTTTGGTGCCTGGAATTTGTTTGAGAAAAGGAAGTACAACTGCCAATTAATATTTCTGTTTTCATAACACTGAAGATTCAAATTCATCTTAGGACAAAGTGCTCATTTGTTGGGAAAAGCAACACAATGAACTTTTCATTATGCAAATAGAACCAGTGGGACAGAGATAGTGAAGTTTGAAATGATGAGGGTATAATCTATTCTGGATGAAATGAAAACGTTTCTACGGAGGGTCAGAATCTGCCACTATAGATTCTTATCATGACCAGGAATCTGGCCTTAAAGGGCATGGGGAAAAAAATGTGTGTTACCTTCTTTCTGTGCTGGGAAAATTTGGAGACCTCAGGATGCTGGGTAGGAGGGAGATAAAAAAGACTTGGGGTGAGGGTGGGTTCTGGCACCAGGACAGCAACGGACCAGACAAGACTCCCTGGTTACAAGAAATGGCCTAAACTCCAGGAACACTCATCCCTGGCACCTGGTTTTTAAATTACTTTCCACCTTATAAACCCCTTTTATTAACATAAAGTTTTCAGTAAAATGTGGTTAAACATTGAAATTGTTCTTACTCCTATTAGTTTGCCAAGGGCTACCTCAAAAAATTACCACAAACTAGGTGGCTTAAATAACAGAAATTTATTGTCTCACGATTGTAGCAGCTAGAGGTCTAAAATTAAGGTGTGGGTAACATTGGTTCCTTCTGAGGACTCTGAGGTGTGTTCCAGGCCTCTCTCCTTGGCCTGTAGATGGCCATCTTCTCCCTCTGTCTCCACTTAGTCTTCCTGCTACCTATACCAGCCATGGTGGACGAGGGCTCACCCTAATGACTTCACTTGAACTTGATTACCTCTATAAAGACTCCGTCTCCAGAAAAGGTCACATTTTGGGGTAATGGGTTAGGACTTCAACATATGAATTGGGAGGGACATAAATCAACCCATAATCATTTTTCTAGGAGGAATTAAAAGAGAAGTCTGTGTCCATACTGTGAGAGAAGTTGTATGAGAAATGTGGCCACAGTTTGGAGAAGCTGATAATAAGACCAAACAGTTAGGAAAAGCTGTCCAGACTGCAGTAGCCCGGAAGGATTTGTGGGCCATGCAGCATTCTTGAGGAGATTCCTAAAATGTTGGAGACGGGAATTCTGGCAAAAGGCTGTATTTACTGTTGCCAATTGAGTTTAGGACTTATGTATTATTATCTAGGCATTGGTTAACTGGGCTGATGATGCCAGAGCTACCTTGACCACAAGTATCACTATTCCACACTCAAGTGACTCTCCTAAGACCCCACTGCTAGTTTATGGCATGAACAGTTTTCAAACTCAGTGTTTTTGACCCCAAATAGTGACCTTTCCAAAGGAGAGAGAGAGAGAGAGAGAATGAAATTTGAAAATAAACAAGTTAATCCCCCAAATTGTTATTTCTGTTATTAGAAGATAAACTGTCACATCATTCGATCTCCAATGTTTCACATGTAGTAGTATTCAGTCTCATTGAAAGACTGAATAACATCCAGGTAGAGATATACAGATGCTGAGAAATTGGAAGAGAGGTTGGGGGGAAAGATTCAGATTTTAGAGACATGAAGAATAAGGGACAAAAGAGAGTAAGAAGAAGAAAATTTTGAAGACGAAATTCTAGTAAACATTAGTTGGGAGCAGAAAGAAAAAAAAAAGTAAGTCAGGGAGCAGGAAAATTTTACAGAGGAGAGAACAATAAACAGAAGCGAATAGTGCTCCAGGAGTTAAAAAATTCTAGATTTTCAAGAAAAGGGGGAGGGTCAATAGTATTAGGATCAAGAACCTAGAGTTAGGGTGAGAAAACATAGGATACCTCATTCTCCAGGATGTCAAGGAAGGTAAAAGATCTTCAAAGATGTACATAAATTTTGAGGTGAAGGGTAGAGAGGCAGGTTCGCTTAATGATAGGTTTTCTTTAAGGAACAGGAAGTTGAGGCACAAGTTGAGAGTAAGAGAAATCATCATAAAGTAGCACCTGGGGAATAGAAGTCAAGTTTTCGTGTGGTGTGTGTGAGTTTTAAAGAAGAAAGTTGAAGAAAAGTAAGGAGCCCCCCAGCTTAGCCTCAATGAGGCTAGAAGGGACTGCTTTCTGGGTTTTTGCTTAAGAAAATCAATAGTTGGGGAGCAGGAGTGGCTTTATGAGTAGACTGGGGGTTGAGGATGATTAGGGAGAAATTAGAGCAGGTTGAAGACCAAGTAACAAAAAACATTAAAAATATTTGGTGAGAATATGATTGAAATGACTGACTGGATCCCAGCTAAGTGGAAAAGGAAAGAAAAGCCAAGAGGTTTAAGTGACAAAAGCCCTGGAAGAGGGGTGTACAAACCACACAGGCTTTGATGAGTTTGCAGGAAAATTTAGAAATGAAAAGGACAGAATTATCATCTATTAAACATCTGTTTCTTTAAAAAGTTGAAGCAGAGTGTGAATTGAGTTATGTGGGCACAACTTACTCTGAAGTTTCTCCTGTCGGCCAGAAGCATGATACCAAGAAATTAGCGTCGATAATTATTGTTTCCTGAGATAAACTTTGCAATTTCCACTTTGTATTAACTATCTAAACTTGACTGTAGGATTCCCTATTTGTCATTCAATGACCATTGGAGCACCAGCTGTCAAAGTTGATTTAACATATCTTTTAATTGTCTGGTAGCATAAGTGGTTTTTTTTTTTGGGGGGGGCGGTTATTTTCTTGAAACGGAACAGAAGATAGATATTTAAAATTCCAATTAGGAAAAAGAATTAGAAAAAGATAAGATTATATAATAAAACGAACAAAAATTCTTTTTCATCTCAACATTCTAGCTTGCAGACTTACATTTCTTCATCTATTTCAGAGAATAGTGAGCCCTGAAATTCAGTTCTCCTCCTGGCAAATCATTGCTGGCAATGTTCAGACTTGCTTTTGTATCCATAAAGTGGAGTTACACTTCCAAATGCATTTTTTCTTCCCGTCGATAGCCTTTTCAAGTATCTGCTATCTTTCAACCAGCTATTCAAATGTCTCCATAAGTGAAAACATAAGAACCAAATAATAAAATGACATTACCAACCTAGGGAGGCCTACTTCAACTTCATCTTCTTGCATCTCGGAGAACCATTTCAGGATTTGATGAGCAGTAATTTGCTTTTCCATTTCTTCTATGTTCACATCTTCTGCAGGAAGTATGATGATTAAACTAAACTCATCACTTTTATAAGGTAATTCCAAAACCTGGTAGTTCATGGAGGATTCCGAAAAATAACCTGGAACAGAGAAAGAAAATATTAAATAAATATCCCTGTCAATTCCCAAAATCAGGCTTCAGAGGGTGATTTTTCATATTACCATATTTTGTTCTCACAAGAGCCTTCATCATTGGGATTTTGACTGCCACACCATCTTTCTTAGTAAAATTCATTAACTGTGTCTTCTCTTTTGTGAATTTCTGCTTCCAGTCGCCCTTGAAATAAACAGCATTCACCAGGACAAGCCGAGTCAGAGGGCCAAAGTCTTCCCCTGAAAACATGTCTTTAATTTTCCCTGTGATGCCGATGGAGGACAAAGCCGGAAGAGATACACAATAGTGGTTCAGAGGGACTGCTTTCTATAGCATTGAAACAAAAATTTCTTTTGCAGATCCGTTATAAACAAGGTGCTTTATCCTCTAACCTTGGCAATTCTGAGAGTAAAGAGGAGCACTATTAAACATTTCACTTAGAAACAGGTACAAACAGATATCACTAGGAAACAGAGATACAAGACTGTCTGAAGCCAATTTGGACAGACCTACTAATGGACTCTCTTCAGCAAGATTATTTGTGTAAATTGTTTTTCAGCCAGAAAGAACAAAAACTGAATGTCTCTTCCTGCATACTTACTGATGTTTTTCAAACTTCCTTTCAAGTTTCTCCACCAGGTCATGAGTTAACGGTACACTCAAACCTTCTACTCCCGTGGCTGGTGCCACTGACCACTGGGGAAGGGTCAAGAACGGAGCTGCTAGCACGATTTTCTTCTTCTAAACAACGAGCCTGCTATTCCTGTCTGCTGGCCATTCCAGTTAAGAGATAAAAGCATGACTGGGTGCCATGGAGCTGTCTAGGGATGTGCATTATGTGTCCCATTAATGATACTTTCCAGTGAAACTGCTCAAAACACCCATCTCACATTCTCAACTATGCCTCCATGTATGAGGCTTCCTATAAAGAATATGGTAACCACTTATGCCATCATAATTTTTTGTAGCAGAATGAATGAACAAAGAAACAAACTACTGTTAAACAAGGACCTGATACATGTTGGTTATTTCACATACATTATTATCAAACCTTCTAATAATCCTGAAATGTTTTAATAGTATCCTCATTTTAGGTAGGTCATAGCTTAGAACTGGGTGGCATTTGAACTCGGATCTGAATGACCTGAAGCTTGTGTTCTTTCTACAGTGTCACTCCATAGCCCCTGAAGGATTTTGGCTAGCTTGTACTGAAATTAAAGTTTAGATTATCATGCTTATGATAGGACTATCAACATTTCTTATTAAACATTAACCCATCCAATGAAGATGTGTTAATTATTTACAGTAATATGTGGGAAAGAAGGCACTTGAGGTTGACAGATCTAATTTTTACCTGGCCAAAGATATTATTTCTGTTGCCATAGATTAAAAACCTATGCTTAAACAAAAATTATTATTAAAGGTTTTCCATTAAAAATTCTATGAATAGATGTCTCTCATAAAATCTGTATGCTTTTCAAAGCAGCTTACAGTCTGTCTCAATTTTACAACTTAGTATTAATTTGAATAACAGGGAAGCAAAATGGGAGACTCCTCTGAGCCACAGTTTAGTAGGAAAAGATTCAACCATTCTTTACTTTAGGATATTAAAAACCGTGACTACAATGGCAAATAATGAGTTTATGAAAATGGGAAACTTTACCATCTGTTTTGCTTTCTACCCAGGTACTTATTGTCTCTGCAGAAGTCTTTGCATCCTGAAAATCCACCAGTTTTATGGCACTCTGAAGAAAGGCCTTGTTGCTATGGAGATACTGTTCTTTCACAGTGAATCCTTCTTGAAGGTAGAGGGCATTGGCAAGATTAAATGTAAATTCTTGCTTTTTCTCTGAGATGGCAGAGAAAAATGACTTCAGCACAGAAAATTCTTCTCCTAAAAAATAATTATAATGTAGACTGACATATTGAACAACATAAAAACAACAGCTTTTCAGCTTTGCTTCTAAGCGCTGATTCATATCACCATTTTTTACACACTTAGGTATAACTAACCGTCCTTTCTGAGGTAGTATAAATATTTTAAGCATTTATCTTCATAGAATATGCATTTTGTAAAGAACTTAGTTCATATATAGGAAGAAAGAATGTCCGTGTAAATTTGAAATTTGTCAAAAACAAGAATGTCCATTTAAACAGGCTGAAGGAAATTCCCTCTTTTTAGTCAAATTTAGCTCATTCTTACTTGTTGGAAATTTATCTTTAGAAACTCATTCTTTGTATAACATGCTATATTGATGGAAGGAGACTACTAATGAATACTGATGGGGGGACGACAGTGACGAGCAATCCTTTTCCATATTGCTTTTATTTCAGCTTAAGAATTGCTCTCTTGTGAGTGATGGCAACTGTCCAAGTTTTGAAATTTATGAAGTAACCCCTATGATCAGCTCTAGAGATGCACAAGAATCAGAATTACCTATTTCTTCAGGTTTGTGAATGTATATACTTTGGCTGTTACATGAACAATAAAGATCTTTAACCATTCCAACTATTGTCACTAGCCAAATGAGGCCACCAGAGTCAGCTAAGAATCACTGCTGGCCTATTATTTATTGTTGGCTCATTCTGACCAACTGTTGTTGGGAAGGTATATGTGCCTAGGAGAGAATTCAGCTTTGATCCTTGTTGAGGAGCTTCCTATTCATGACCAAAGGTATCGATGCTTTTCATTCCCTTCTGGCGTAATCCTGGGACTCACTGTATCTCAAATCAAAGCTTCTTTCAGGGCCTTTGTTATATTTTGAGTTAAATACTTAAAAAGGCCACTTTTATAACCTAAAAGTTGAGTATATACAATTAATCCTTATTGATGAAAACATAAATGGTTCATCATTAGAAGATGCCCACTGAATAAAGAGAGAAGTTTTAATGAGAACTTGCCTTGAGTTGTCCATTGGAAATAAGGCATCTGTGTGTGTGCGTGCGTGTATATGTGTGTGTGTACATTTTATCGGAGAGCTAGCAGCTATAGGCATCTTTGTGCAAATAAGAATATGTTCCCTTCCTGGCGGGGGAGGGGGAGGGCTTCAGCCCCATGACCTCTCATCTTGTCCAGCTGAGGGGAGCCCTCATTTCAGTCCCCACTTGTCTCCTTGTCCTCCCTCCCCTGTTCTCATGCAGGTACAACCCACATAACAATAACAGAGGCTCTGGGAAGTATATTTCATTATATTTCACACTCCATGGGGATTCTCCATTCTTGGGAATATAGATATGGACATAAATAATCTCAGCCATAAGAACTTACTGCCCTATGGTTGGATTTGAAGAATTTCAGTAAGTCTTTACAATCCTAGAATTCTTACATAAGGAAGGGAAGAAGGTTAATCTATTTTACTTGTTTCTGCAATGATTTTAGAGGCAATCATTTGCTCTTTGAAGCTGAGGGAACTATCTCAATTAATGGGAGGCCATAAGAAGACTTTCTGAGTGAAGACATGTAAGTGTTTTCAGAAGAATTAAATAAGGTCAGAAATGAAGTGGCAGAATTTGAAACTAATCTTCAGAAATGTGTAATTTATGAGCATCTTTAAAGGAATGGGGGAAAAAGGAGAGGGGGAGAAAAATAGTTCCAACTCATTTGTCAGAGCAAATAGATTTATGTCAAGTACTTAAGGTCTAAGACTGTGTGACAGTCAGTTGCCCTTTGATAAATCACTGGACTCAGAAGTCAATGAAAAATGTCATCAAGTAGCACAAGTTTGGAGGAGAATATAAAGTTATCTGCCTTATAAATTTGATTTAATTTACAGATTAATAACCTCTTTTAGTACAGATCAAAAAGAATATGTATACATGACTCCTAGTAAGTAATGAGAATAAATTTATTTCATTTCCTAAAACAGAGCCATAGGAAACCTATAGGTCATGGGGTGAATGTAACTTTTGGTTTGACTGTACTGGACCTCCAGAAAATGTTCCAAAATTCAGTACATGTTTACTTCTCCTGCATTTAAGACCCAAAGGCCAATTGTGTGTGAAATGTTAGAGATCCAAAGATGAAAACAAAGGCAGTCATAGGATTATAGATTATTTTCGCCGAAAGATCCATATAAATCACTTATTCAAACTTTTCTTTTTATAATGAGGAATCTAAAGTCCAGACAGATACAGTAACTTGAGAGGTGCCAGATCATAAGGTTATTTGGTTGCAGAGCTCGGACTGGAATTCATGGCCGGTTCTCTTTCCATTATGCTCTTGGAATAAGGAAGCACCTCCGTTAGTCTTTGATTAGTAAGCAACATATTAAAGGCAAAGCAAAAATGGAGCATTATCAGATGCTCAGTGGATTGGAGAAGGTAAATTCTGAGCAGATGTTTCGACAGTGGGGGAAAGAAGAACTGAGGACACCGAGAGCCCTGTGGGGATAGGATCCCAGGAGGTGTATGCCCATCTGTGGAACAAGGCAGGGGTTCACATAAAACAACCTGATGGCAGGAAACGTAAAATATAGACTACTTGAACAGATAGCACCTTTGATAATCATTGGGAATGGAAGGCAGGGTCAGGATGAAGATGAGTCAATGGGGGGACACTTATGTTGGGCATAAAATTTAAGGAGATGCCAACAGATTCCATAATCAAGAAAATATTTTGCTGTGATACTTTTTTAAATCAGTTTTAACACAAAGAAATCCATGAGGAACAAAATATAAAAATGTTAAATAAAGACAGAATAATTACTAGTGATTTTCCTTTGCATCGTGAGTTCCAATATGGCCCTACCAGGCACCACCTTCTGATCTGTCATACCCTTTGTCCCCCCTTAACACCATTTTGCTCTTCTTTCTCCAGACCCCCTGGGCCGTGTCTCCATTTCCTTGCCCTCTTCCACTCTGTTCCCTACCTTAACTGTCTCCTTGTTCCTTAATTCCCTCCTCTTTTTTATTTTCCAGAGTTTATTTTTCATATTTTCTCTCTCTGGCTCATCTTTCTTTTCCTTTTACAATTATCTTCCATCTGTGTCCCTCTCTCTCTCCCTTAACGAAGCATAATAGAAAGCAGCTTTAGTAGATTTCTGTTACACGTGTTAACATACTAATATTTCCTTGTCCATGTATATATTCTCCCAAGGAAAATGTAATATATTGCCCTTATGATCTATAATCCTCACTGAATCATTTTTGGAATTCATTCGAGACAGTTTGCTGAACTTTTCTTTGCCTCATCTAAGTAGCAGGGTTATGTCTACCTCACAGAATAACTGTGAAGATTGAGATAGTGGATACCAAGCACAGAAACAGTGACTGCTATACCATATATAGGATTGATACTGTCATCTTCATTATTACTATGATTAGCATTACATTCACAATCCAGAGTTCTTAAGATTTCTGTGTTTCTCTACAAGATATATCCATGTAGAGTAATTTAGATTTCAGAGGCTCTAATTTTGCTAATTTATCATAGAATCAACTTTACATATCTTTATAAATGCTTTATTACTTTTCAAAGCAGTATTGTGTGATTTAAATGTTTCTGAGATTGTGTAGTGGGATTTGCTGAAATTAATATAAACAGTCAAGACTAAATTTAGAACATAGTGGCTTCATTTTACATTATTCACCAAGGAAAATTCTTGCAATTAACTTCACCATCACCAACTTCTTTTCTACATAAAATTGCCTTTATTTAAAACAAAGCAAACAAGACCTTCTAAAAAAAAAAAATCCCTAAAATATTCTGTTCCGAGACAAACATACTGAAGTTAGTTATAGTAATTAAATTTCCATATCAAAAATCTGGAAATTTCCTCTGATGGTTAGGACATATTACCTGACTGTGATGTAAAAGTTTAAAATTAAGGGCACCTGGGTGGCTCAGTCGTTAAGCCTCTGCCTTCGGCTCATGTCGTGATCCCAGGGTCCTGGGATCGAGCCCCGCATCGGGCTCCCTGCTCAGCGGGAAGCCTGCTTCTCCCTCTCCCACTCCCCCTGCTTCCGTTCCCTCTTGCGCTGTGTCTCTCTCTGTCAAATAAATAAATAAATAAATCTTAAAAAAAGAGTTTAAAATTAAAATCATTATGGAAATTGAGAACACAGGTTAGCCAGAGAGGTGGACAACTACCCTTTTTCTTTTTAAAGATTTTATTTATTTACTTGAGAGAGAGGGCTGAGGAGGGGAAAGGCAGAGGGACAAGCAGACTCCCCCCTGAATGCTAAGCCCGACATGGGGGCCAACGCAGGGCCTATCCCAGGACCCCAAGATCATGACCTGAACCAAAGGCAAGCACTTAACCACCTGAGCCACCCAGGCACCCCAACAGGATGACAGCACTAAGGCTGGGTGACTCCAAAACAACCACCCTTCACACGCAAAAAGGCCTCAGATAGGTTATAGAAGTGCTTTTTAAAAAAGATTTTCTTTAAAAACTACTAACCAAACAAGCTTTGAAAATGTATGTGTACATTACTGCTTTTTCTTGGTCTCCATTAGGTGAAAAAGTTAAATTTTAATTAGAAAACGAATTTTAAAAAGCTAATAAAATAACAAACGAACAAAATAATGAGAGATGCACACAAAGGTTTCTGGGTGAGGATGCTCACTGCGTTTTTTATAAGAGAAATACTGGAAACCACCTAATAAAGAGAGGTTAAGTAAGTAACGGTATTTCCATAAGAGGCAATAAAATGCAACAATTAAAAACTATATTCTGAGGCTGATATGAGAAAATGATCACAACATAGTGAGAGTGGAAGAATAAACAAACAAGCAAACATACATACATACACATGCTCATGCACACACAACATAATCTCAATTAAAACTGGCTGAAACAGGCCAGGGGAAAATCTACTGGCATATTCACAGTTTTATATCTCTTTAAAAACATCTGTATTAAAAATAATACATTCTTTCTAATTTTCATTAGAAAACAATGAAAATGAATATTGTTTAAAATTTTCCATTTTATTACAAGTTTACACTTTTGATAACATCTTCCATGTATTTAAATTCTGGGACCCTGAGCTTCTCTCTAATTTGCAAAATAAACTTGGCCAGATCTTACCCAGTATAAATAATTATATGTAAGAATCTCACCAGCTGTGGTTTCCTGCAGTTTTAAAGTTTGTCTTATCTGCTCTTGTGCTTTTCCTTTCGCTCCCAGTTGTACCATCCCAAGACCCAACGTTGTTCCAAGGGGGGAGAATATGATGTTGTTCTTATGAGATAAACAAATGGCTTGATAAAGATCCACTGCAAATTCCATATTTCTTTGAGCCAACGGTCTTGAGGCTTGACTTCCAGAAAAAATCAACAGGAGACTCCACAACAAGATCTTATCCATTTTGACCTCTGTGCATTAATTCAAAATTCATTAGTTTTCAAAATAATCAGAGTTGACCAATAGTAAGTTTCCACAGAAAACTTCCTGCCTGGGGCACCTGGGTGGCTCAGTCGTTAAGCGTCTGCCTTCGGCTCAGGTCATGATCCCAGAGTCCTGGGATCGAGCCCCATATCGGGCTCCCTGCTCAGCAGGAAGCCTGCTTCTCCCTCTCCCACTCTGCCTGCTTGTGTTCCCTCTCTCGCTGTCTCTCTCTGTCAAATAAATAATTCTAAAAAAAAAAAAAAGAAAACTTCCTGCCTATTAGAACAGACTATTGTAAGAAGACTCTCATGCCAGTTTTCAGACAAAGCACCATCTATTAGGAGAAATAAGCCCTGTGCTCATGGCATTTTTATATTCCTTCAAGAACTAGACCAAAATATAAAGCAGTCGTCTAAAATCAAAGGAGAAATTGTAATTCTGGAACACTATCAGTAAGCAATACTGTCTCTAAATAGCTGCATGATACTTTTTCCTATTTTTCCCATGATTTTAAAGGGATTACCTCTAACTCTTTATCAAGGGAATCCTCTGTCCACTCTACTCTAAAACGGTTTGTAGATCAAAAGAGAAATGGAATAAAAAATGGAGACACTCTAATGTGGTTTTGAACCTATAATATTAGGAAGTTAATGTATTCTAAATCAGTGTGAGTAATCTGGCAAAGTCTTTGCAGTAGGAACTTTCACACTTTATGGAATCTCACTTCTGGAGGGTGAAATACCCCTAAATCTGCCTTGTATTTTTTTTCAAAGTGAGGAAAAACAAACTCGGAAAAATCATAAAGAAACACAATTACAATCAAATATACCTGGTGCAATAATAACAGAGGAAGAAAGCAATTTAAAAAAGAAAAAAAGAAAATTTTGACAAATTAACACATATAAGAAAGCTGTAATTGAAAAGTTTGGACAATTCACAACACTAATGACACCCTATTGAAGTGTTCTCCGCTAAAAGCGCAGGAAATTCAGCCATCTGACTACATCTTGACAATGAGTTTCTCAATATTACCACAGACTTCACGAAATACTGATTCTGAAATCCTTACAAATTTTAGTGACACTAATTTTACCTTACAAAAACTACATCTTAGTAACCCTTAATAACTCCTAGTTTAATAGGCTACTAAGAAATAACCATTCATGGGGGGTAAAGATGAAAGCCTCCAGAACAATGTATTGTTAGCTTTAAAAAATGAAGAACTATATTTCTGAAGTGTTTTACAGACCATTAGGAGGGTCATCACAACCCATAAGTGGGCTAAGAGTCACTATTACATATAAAGATTACTAATAGTCAGATATTCTCAAAAACTAAGATATGGAGTCATTAGCCAGCTATTTCAAATTGCTTTCTAATATTTGTAGTTAAACTCTGCTGAGATAGTCAATTTGCAAAGGAAAAAGACCTCAAAATGCAATAAAAAATGATTGTTAAAGAAAAACACAATTGTTTTGTTGTATACTATCAAACAAATGTTTTATTGAGGATTAAATTAGTACATAAGGTGGTGAGTGACAGTGCAACAATAGGAAAAGCCAGTAAGAGAAGTTTTATGTGCAAAATATATTTCCATGTATCATTTTCTAACATATTCAAAATCTCAGAAGATTTCTGATTAGAAACATCAGTTCGTAGACATATAAGTAGTCAAAATGTTATTAGTACTTTTAAGTCATCAAGTGGCAATTCATTAGGCACATCTTTATGTATTTGGTTTGTATCAGAATAATAATAAATAATATTGTGAAGGATACAATTTTTCCCTTATAGTAGATCTGAGGGGTATCCTCTCATTATTATTAATAATCTTAATAACTAAAATTTACATTATTTGAGCATCCAATTCTCCCAGAAAATTTCTAGGCACTTAATAAATTGTAAGTTCACACCAAAAAAAAAGGTCCTAAAGATTCACTTACCTCATTGGGTTTTGTATCCTATTTCATTAGAAAGCATGAAGTACTGGTGAACTTAACAACATGATGAATAGTCCTATAAGAATTTGACTTTCAAATTTATAATGACATCATGTAAGGAGAATAAAAGTAATGTGTTAATTTGATAAAAGTAAATAATATCTGTATCAAAGTGAATTGAAATGCCATTCCCCTACTCCATTAAACACTCATGATCAATATTATTGCATATGTACTTCATTCAAAAGCTATTTAATTTTAAGGTACTTACTCCAAATTGGCTTCTATATTCACTGTAATGTTCTAACTGAAATGTGCCTGCTGGGAAACCCTAGTACACAAAAGACCTGATCAGTCAAGGCCAACTTTATTTATCTTGAACACTGTATGATTAATTCCTCTAAACCCAAAGCAGGTGTGTTCACTATATTTGTATAAAAGGACTAACACAATCAGGTTAATGATCAATGATGCAACTGGCAAGAATTGAGAGAGAAAACCATAACAGTTTTTTAAAAAATCATTAAGCTTATAATATTTCATCCATTATTCCACTTCTTTTATAGTAGAATCTAGAAGAATGTACCAGGGTTTGTAAATTTGCTAGTAATTAGTTCTCTTTGTTTCTCACAGGACTCGAACATCAGATTACCAGTGTATGCCATCATAAATACTGCAGAATGCCTATGAGAAAAAGAATAAAGCTAAATCGAGTCCAGAATGCAGAGACAAATTGCTGCATTTACAGAGTTCTCAACAATTCATCAAATTATACAATTGTCACAGGAATTTCCTGTGGTTACATTTTAATCCTTAGGAAAAAGAGCGGATACTGAGAAATACACTTTGTTGAACAAAAAGGCTGTATTAGGATTATTGATTTACCAAATTATATGAATACTATTAAACATAGGTAATTTGATAATAAACATCGATATTACTTTTATATGCCTTAAACTTCTACATGGTTTTCTCTACCAACAGTTCATTAATAAAAAATGAATGCATAATTGAATGGAGTTTTGATCACATTCTCCTAGTTCAAATCAGTCACCTCAATGGCAATCAGATATTAAACACACTTTATTATTCATCAGTGCCTCTGAGAAGAGAAATGGAAAATCTGTTCCAGTTACTCTTAAATAAATATTCCCTATTGATAATTAAATGTAGTTATTTCTGATAAATTTATGAAAAAGAAATAATATGAATATAGATACCTTTTAAAGGAATTCATTAGAAAAACTTTTTCAAGAACCCTGTTAACCTCTTTCAATGTCCTAATGGGGCTAGAGCTCACTGACAGCCCTGTTGGTCGCTATAGGCCATAATCTCCTAATTCACTGAAATTCTTAATTGCCCATCTAAGCATCTCTAAATGTTTTCTAATTCTTGGGTTATAATAATATTCTAGCTCTAACATATGCAAATTCATTTCCAGCTTTTAACTTAACATTATGAGAGATCATTTTCCAAAAAGAGTTATGCAGCACAAGAGTACAATCTTTCTTCTTATTCTACTGTGCAATTCATAAATAAGTCTGAATGTCCAGTACTATCATTCAATCAAGGCTTTTCTACCCCTGTAGTGACACCAGCAAACATCCATCACAAGTACCCTTGCCTACCAAATTATTATTTCTCCAGATCATAATGTGATTTACCCAGGAACAGGCCATTACTTTTCTTTCCAATGACAGAGATAGACACTCTGTCTTAGTAAGATCATTTAATGAAGTTGTTCTGTAAGGACCTTATGTTAGAGCAGTTCAAGCAGAATATACATTTTCCTGTCTCTTAGGGAGTAAAAAAAGAATAGCTATGAATTTCTCCTCCCTGGTTGAAGCTCTTTTAATAGACAATAAAGATACCACAATTGTCCATAAAATACTCCTGCAGACCTTTTATATATTTTCACAAATCTGTTCCTTCTACAACTCTATTTTATCCCTAGGACATTAGCTATATACATACATATATATATGTATTCATTAGTGAGAGCCAAAGTATCTTGGTATAGATTTGAGCACCATCACTTCCCTACTGTAAAAAATAAACCTGGGAATATGTATAAAAATAATAGCAAGAGGTTATGGGTTCAATATCATCATCTTTCTTAGCATTTTGTAGTTTAAGTAAAAATGTATTTAATTCCAAACTTTAAAAACATACAAACAAATGTTCCCATTAATAAAGGACTGAAAAACTAATTCTTCTATTTAAGCATGGATTAATTTCAGGCATTTTTTTCCTCTGTCAGTTTGCTTCATTTATTTTGTGTGGTTAAGAGGAAAATGTTCTGAAAAGGTAACAGGTTAAATTATATTTAATGTAAATCTACATACTACAAAGTAGTCTACTGAAAATTCTGGCACATTCTATTTTAATGTGACAAGTTCCTCTCAATGTAGAAAAATGGATCTTAGATAATTAAACCTAAGTGTTAATTTCGGAAATAACTTATAAAGTCTTCAATTCTCTTAGCATTTGATAGGTGAGAACTACTACTTGCCTAGCACAATTAGATGCTATAAGATAGTAGAGTAAGACATAATAACTAAATGTCTTTTTAGTTTTTCCTTTTGTGTGCATTTTTGTTCTAGACTATTAGAAACAATAACATTAAAAGAGACTTTCATACCTTAAAAGCTCTATTCTCATCAAATATACTTGTGAGACAGCTCCTCTTAATTCCTTTCCCAGAAGAGGCCCTGAAGTTAATTAAAGATGGGATTAGGGTTACACCCAGCGCAGTGCCTTGCACAGGAGGTAGGCTATAGAGAGAAGCCTGTCTATATAAATGAGACTATTTCACACTCATCATTTCAAAGTCATTTCCAAGGGTAAAAAGAGTAAAATATATCTAGCAAAAGAGTTTCTCATTTATACCAGAAAAACTAGTGGGCTCATTCAACTTTGCTTAGTAAACCACTGCATTTTATGTGCCTTCACTCCAGAAAGCTGATGGCAGGAGAAGTGTATTCTATTGATATGCATATACCTGGTGTCTTTAACAGTCCCTTACACATGTCTTAAATAATTGGTTGGGTGGATGGATGAATGGATGAATGGATGAATGGATGAATAGATGGATGGGTGGGTATATGGGAGGGGAGCAGAGCCTACGCAAAGTATTTGGTACCCATATTACATCTCTTTAACATCTTAATATTCCTCTAAATTTCTGGAAATGTGACTCAAATTTCACTCCACTGTACTGTCATCCATCTATGATTCATAAATCATATGCTCTAAGTTTGAAATGATGGATTACCTAATCAAACCTCCCAACCAGTGCAAGAATTCTCTGCAATATCCCTGTGAGAGAGTTACTCGGCTTCTGCTAGAGCATCTCAAGAAATCCTTTGTCCCAAGGCAACCTTTTTCATTTTTAAAAAATAATTTACTTTGAAATACTTTCAGACTTACAGGAAAGTTGCTGGTATAATATAAAGAACTACCATCTCCCTCTCCTTCTGTGTTTCCCCGATTGTTAACATTCTGCCACATATGTGTGCTCAATCTAATACCTAATCTTTTTCTCCCTATTCCTCTCATATAGATACAAAAAATATAAAAACTCAAATACATTATATACATGTATTAGATACATATATATGTTATATGTGTATACACACATACATTATAATTAGTATTTTCTGAATCATTTGAGGGCAAGCTCTTTTTTAATCCCTCTTAAACATTTCTTCCTTCCTTCCTCATTTTTATCTCTTTTTTCTTTCTTCTTCTTCCTCCCTCCCTCCCTACCTCCTTCCCTCCTTCTTCTCTTTCTCTGTCTCCGTCTCTCTATTTACAACCATAAATTTACACTGGTGTCTCTAAACCCAATCTAAGATCTCTGGGTTCTTTCTAGTTTTCCTTTGAAATTTTATAAATACCTTCTATACAAATGAGATACTTGCCTCTCATCTTCAATATACCCACTGATTTATTCATTTACTTACTCAGTGTTGATTTGCTCAATGTAACCAACCTCTCTTCTATGCTGGCCATCTCCTCCACTTACCATCTCTGCCTTTCTACCACCTAAATCCCTCTCCCACTGTCCAGTCTCAGGCTCTTGGATCCAGTGAGTATATCTCTGCTAGGTCTTCTCTCAGTTCCTCCTCCTTTTTTTCATAGCCAGGCACAGGCCTGCCACCAGCTCCTCTGCACCAAGATGGGAGGGAGAGGGAAGATGAGACATCTCTTCCTGTTTTAGTTGGTATTACGAAGAAGTTCTAGAATCCACCTTCTGAAAACTGTGTCCACTGGTTCAACTGCTACTCTTTTTCTTCATGGCAGCTTTGAAATATTTGAGAATAGGTTATAGCTCCCATGAAGCCTCTTTCTTATGCCAGACTTCCCCATTTCTTTTCCTGTTCCTCTGCAACATGGTTTCCAGAGCCTTTATCAGTCTGATAACATTCTCCAACATTTGTTGATTGATGCATGCAAATATAGATTTCTTTTATATCTTTCCCATATGTGATTGCCATTCAAGAGGAGAGAAAAACAGTATACATAGAAGTCACGGTGCCTGACCAGGATGCACCTACCTGTAGCTGGAATAGGCAGTGCCTTCTGAAAACCTTTCCTCCACTACCCTCTCCACCAACTAAAATATTTGCTTCACTGCTGCTGGAAATTCTATTACTGGAGCTCATTCCATTGACTCTATACTAGTAAAAAGAAGTGAAGAGAAAGTTGAAGCGCAGAACCATGGTCTTTGGAGTAAAGCAGACCTGGGCTCCAATCTCAATTCTGCCATAGACACTTGGGCATTCTTCTAACAGATCCAAATCTCAGATTTTAACCCTATCATAGATATATGATTCTTGGGAGGCTTAAACACAATGAAGTTTTGAAGTTACTGAACAGAGTAGGTTCCTATATATTGTTATTTCCTTTACTTGTGTGTGTTATGGCAAAATTCTTCTTAAAATACCAATATTTTTGCGAGAACTCTTTAAAATGCAAATGTGTAGTAGATAATTAAAGTTATATGAACGAATTTATTAATTACTCTTACAGAACACAACAAATAAAGCACCATAAGAATACTGGTTACCTGGTAGATAATGATATTTATAAAGAAAAATGGATCAAAAAAGTGAGGCATTGTGTTTCAGAACCAAACATTTCCTACTTGAGCTTCTACATAGAACGTGTCCTATATATAGTCTCAGTCTCTTTGATTTTTTTTTTTTTATTTCCAAGCATATTACCTCTTTGGTTGTGCTATGCCACTCAAGAATATGGTAAAACAAAACATAGGAGTAGAACATATGCAGTAATTTCTCAGTAAGTACATGTAAGAATAGATGTTAAGTCTGCGAAAATAAATAGGAACAGCTGCTGCTGACAAGGTCTAACTGCATTATCAGAATCATTTAAAAGAAACTAGAGGGGCACCTGGGTGGCTCAGTCGGTTACGCATCTGCCTTCGGCTCAGGTCATGATCCCAGGGTCCTGGGATCAAGTCCCGCGTTGGGCTCCCTGCTCAGTGGGGAATCTGCTTCTTCCTCTGCCTCTGCCTCTCCCCCATCCCATGCTCATGCTCTAATAAATAAAATCTTTAAAAAAAATTACAAGAAACTAGAAAATGTGTAAATATATGGAAATGGCTCTCTCAGTTAAGTCTGTAGATAGTCACCGTGTTAGTGTTTTTCATATTTAACTTCAAGGCAGCTTTTACAATAAAAATTGATCAAAAATATTTGTCTATCAAAGCAACCAGAAGTGCAACTGGTTAGAATACATTGTTCTGAAAATGTACATTTTTACATAAAACCTCTTGGGAATAAACGATGCCAGTTGTTATTGCCCCCTCTTTAGTCCAATCTATTTTTTATTAAGAATACACAGAAAGTGAAAGGTGATGGATAAAAGCAACACTAAGACATTGTCTGAAAACAAAACTTCCTGAAGTTTAAATATAAAGTAAAAGGTGCAGAATTCTTGATTTCTTATCTGCCTTCTATATTCATACTTCATGCGACAATGAAATATTTATTTCTCTTTCAATTATAATTGCTTCTTATTTCTTTTTATCTTCACTTCACTACTTGTTTCTTGACATAATTGCTTGGCTCTTCGTTCCCGATCCAGAATTTCTTTGGGGAACAGGTTTTTCTCATCAAATACAGCTTTCAAAGCTACAAAATGATGAAGAAAATGACATGGAAATTATACTTGGTAGGAGACCCAATTAAATGAAATAGTGGGGAGAAAATTCTCGTTTCAATTCATCCAAAAATTCGTACGTTTCTAAAACCAAGGATGTATTTGGGGGAATTTTCTCTGAGGCTCCTGCTATTCCTTTTACATCATTTTAAATTAAAAAGCTAAATTTCAACATAGTTTGTTCTATTAATGTATTTATATCCTGATAGAGATCCACCATTTCACAGTAGAAGACTAAAGAAGCTTGTGTTTTCCATTTTTGCTTTTTAATCTACTTAACAGCTATCAAAGACTCATAAAAAGCCAAGAACAAATTATTCTGTATTGAAATAAGACAATTAAAATAATCAAAACACAGTTTGGCTGTCTGCATGACTAAAAAGTGCATCTTCAATCACGTCCTTGTAAGAGACTTTGATCTGCAGGGATCTGTGGCTTCAGAAAAAAAGAGCCAAATTATCCCCATGAATGGCTATATTATGCATCAGTGAGAAGTAGGAGGAAATTGTGCCATGCATTCAAGAAAATAATTTTGGCCTTTTGCTTAATTTTATCATTTCAACAAATGTTTACTGAATGTATATTATGCACAATGTTCTATGCTCAGGCGTAAGTAGGGCACAAATATGACTAAGTTGCAGGCTTTCTTCCAACCGGTAGAGAGTAGGAATAGTGCCCAAATAAACCAAAATATCAAGGACAATAAGATACAGTTCTAAGAAAACATGAGCAACAGAAATTGTGGCGAAACATATCAAGAGACTATGAGAATAGGCAGAGATCAGAGAAAAAGCTTTGAGAACTAGACACTATTTGAGGTAGATGTTGAAGTGGGTAGGATTTGAAATTGATAATAAGGACCATGGACGTGAGGAAGAGTTGGCAAGGGGGAAAGGAAATGTCAACTAGAGGGAACAAAGTAAATACAAGTGTAGAGAAACAAGAGCTACTAGTCGGGTAATTCTGAATAATTCAGTACAATGTGACCAAAGTTCAAAATATAGAGAGAACGAGGTTAGAGCAGGAAAAAGGAACACATTTTATGCCAAGCCCAAGGAATATGACATAAACTACATAAACGTTGAACAACTTCACAGTATCATGCCATCTTTATATATTTGGATTAAAAAAAGAAAACCCTCTTCACTTCCCATACAAACATGATTGTATAAGTCAATATCTTTCCCCTTTGTCTCTTGGATATTATACAAGAACAACTGGGAAAATGAGAAGAGTATAATTTGGCACACAGACTCCACGTGACTAAAGCCCAAAGATAGAGGTAACCTAAAGCCTGCAAAATATGAAGACAGGCAGCCAAAGACCTGACACTGGAGAGAAGTTACACAGGATAAAGTGATGAGTATGGAAAGTGTAAGAAAGCCAGCAGCAACAGCATCTCAGAAAGTTCTAGCAAAAAAAAAAAATAAAATACTCACTAAAGGTGAGGGGCTCACCCTGCAGTACAAATGCTTTATGTTTCATTCATATCCATGGATGTAAACAGAGGTGAACAAGGCTGGAAGCAAAAGCCCTCTACAACACCTCGTTGTGTTCAGAGAAACAGATGAGGCAGGACTACATAAATAATCATGCACATGAGCCATTTTTTGCTAACAACAGTCTGCCCCTGCAGGTTGTAAAAATTGAAGGCCATTCCAATCCTACATCACAAGCTCTCACCTAGGGACCTACTACAAATTTCAAGTCTAAAAAACCCAACTCATTAAGACTAAATAATTAAGAGAGGAAATAAAAATTAAAAAAAAAAAACACTGGCATAGCAGGGACACAGAGGAATATAAGCAATATTATAAACAAAACAAAACAAATTTTAAAAAGAACAGAACTAATCAATACACAGACCACCGCCAGAAAAATGTTGCCACTGGCCAGATATATATTGTTACTGAGCACTTTGTCACAAATTAAATTTTCAAACTTGAAAGAGCTCTTACCTCTGTAAAGAAAGATCACAGAGCAGAAGTGAAAAAAGTCAGGAAATGGCACAACAAGTGAGGAAAGTGAGCTGGCAGAACTCAGGAAAAATCCCTCAAGCGAGAATAGACTGTGGGGTAACAACGGGGAGCAGAGTTCACAAATGAGAAAAACAAATATAACCAGATGAAACGTAAGAGAAGAGAGAGGAAAGTGATACTGGAAAAGAAACAGATCCAACAAACACAACAATCAGATGAGTCCTTCTTTAAGAAAGAACACCAGAGCAGAACAGTTGAAGGCACCATGTATGAAGTTTTCCTTAGAGACAATCTGACATATATAGGAAGGACATACTGTGGCACCAGGAGGAAGAGTCAGAATAGTCCAACAAAGCATATCTTAGTAAAATAATTAGACTTAAAAGAGAATCATTTGGCAGCCAGACAAAACGATCGAGTCACTCAAAAGGAGAGAAATGGATATCTTACATTAGCTATCTTCATAGGAATGATCGGTACCAGAAAACAGTAAAGCAACACCAACAAGGAAGTCAAGGAAAGAACGTGTGAGGTGTGGGTGTGATACACGCCCAAGCTGTGCCGCCAATTTAAAAGTTACAAAGAGTTTCAGCATGCGGGGAATTCGGGGACTAGTGTTTCTAAGAGAACTTTTTGAGAAAATCACTACAAAATAAACTGATAAATGACTGAGGAAAATTCAGAAAAAGATGTAGTGGTGAGCCCTGAATGTTTTTAAATATAGAAGTGAGATTAAAATAACACAAAGTTTAAGATAACAAAACAGAAGGTAGAAGCCACATGCCTGACAACGTAGAAATGATACAATTAACAAAAACTGGAGGGGTAAGGGAGAAGAAGCTTCATTCATGATAAATCAGTGACAGTTAAGAGGCAAAGAACTTAAACCAACAAGTCAAGTAATAGCTACAGAAGTAAATGTAACAAAATAAAATAAGCTCAAAGAAAGATCGAATTATTGAATAAAATTAGGAAGTAGAAGAGGAGGAGAGGAATGAAGAAACATGCTCATTTTATCATCAGTCTGCATGAATGTAACAGTTACTGTTCTAGAAAACTGAAGGGCTAGAAGAATTATATAAACCTATGAGTATCAAGGTACCACTGGAACAAATATATAACACCCTTCTGAAATAAAAGCAACAAAAAATTACAGATCCAGTGAAAATTTTAAAAAATATATAAACAATATATGGCATAAAAGAGTGTGAGAAATACAAAACCAAAATATCTAATATATTGATAAATTTAAATGTGCCCAATTTCATGATGAAAAAAAAACATTTTTTTAGTTGGATCAAAAGCAAAACTCAACACACATCTAAAATGGAGCAATTCCAAAAATTTGGAATAGAACAACTGGATAAGCATAGCAAACAGATCCAAACCCAAAGAAAGCAGAGGTCAAAATAAAAAATCATCAACGCATACAGAAACACTCAGAAGATACAGATACACAGAAACTGGAAGAAGTGGGTGCCAGAAATAGATACTGGGAACTGGACAAGCCCATATCGTGGAACGGAGGGAGACTTCTCACCGGATAATTTTTTATATGTTCTAATATTTGATTAGTGTGTATTTTGTTTTCTAGCAATAGGACATAAATGAATAAACCTGGAACTACCTCTTAAGCAAAGCTACAAATGAAAATACTATGCATTTGCCTAAAAATTTGCCTAAAAATACTATGTACCTGCAGTACAAGGTCTATGGATTTCCCTACTTTAGCAGTTAATTCTGTCCCATATGACTTCAGATTAGCATTTGAGAATCACAAGGCATTCTGAATGCCTTAGAGCTCTCCTGAGATCCACTGTGAAAGGGAGACTGTTCCTTTTGAAACAAACTCTGTTTTACTGAGCTATGTCTCTCAAACTAGATGAGGAATTTTCATCATAACTGACTGGTTTCAGGGCAGTGAAACCAATAACTAACTGTTAGGCCCTTGTAGATCTAAAGAGAGGCAGTCTTACCTGAATAATTAATTTTTTGAGTTAAAAAAACAGATGATAAAAAATTCATATACAGGGGCAGATCCCTGTTTCCTGGGCCCAAAGCTTACAATTTGGGGACCTCTCTAAAAATATATATATAAAATAAAAAATACATAATTATTCATAAAACATAGCTATTTATTCAGGATGAGAAAATCAATCTCAGCAAACTACTGGAGTTTTGTAGCATTGGATCCTTTTCTTCTGAGATCTCTTTTTGGAAAGGCACCTGAAATGCTTACCCAGAAATGCTTCCCGCTTGCAGTCTGGCTTCCACTTTTCCCCTGGAACACTAAAACACCCAGAAACTACTAATACTCGCAAGGATCTTTGTAGATGAGGCCCATTAAGCAAACTTTTTGGCTTCATTGGCAAACTCTTTTATGTCACAAAAATGATGTCATTAACCTAACACCTTCTAAATGGATAATGGTAATCAATTCATCTGACTATTCAGAGTAACAACATCTGCTAGTTTAATGGCATAACGTTGTCATACGATAATGTGAGTGAGTCTGCAGTGTGATACATCTGAGAGATCATTAACCGTTTATTGAGCTTGTTTCAGGTTATAAAGGAATGTCTTTAACCTTGCTGTGATAACTTGCTTTCTTGAAGTATTAACTGGCAAGGCTAAAGTTCCCAGTTATTCAATCAAACATTAATCTAGGTGTTGCTCTGGAGGGATTTTGCAGATGTAATTAAAGTCCCTAATCAATGGACTTCAAGTAAAAGAGATTATCCCAGATAATCTGGGTGAGCCAGACTTAATCAGTTGGAAGGCCTTAAAAGCAGGGCTGAGGCTTCCCGAAAAGAGGGAAAAAATTCCACCATTGGACAATAGGTTCCGCTTGTGCCCATGGAGATTCATTCTGTCCTTTCCTGACTGTCTGTGGATGATAGCTTTAGTCTGTGCTCAGTCTGCCCATGATCTTCCCCTCCTGACTCAGCCCTATTCATTTTGGACTTGCTCAGCCAGCCCTCACAATCCCATAAGCAAATTCCTTGTCATAAATTTCAATATATGGCCCTGCTGGTTGTGCTTCCCTGAACCCTGACTGATACACTTGCCATAAAGTACATTGTTTACCTCAAGACAATTGTGAAGGGCAAAGTGTTCTCACTGAGACAAACTGGTGTGTCAAGGTTCTGGTGGTTTGTGACTAGAGTCTGTTGGATATTCCTTGTAAAAAAAAATTATGTTTATTCAAATGTATAATTTATCTTAAAGCCCTCTCAATTCCTGCAGAGGTGTTATGTGGGACCTCAAGTCTCAAACTTCTCGTTTTCTGGGCCAACAACTTATAATCTTGGAGAGTAGTTCACTTAGAAGGGCTAGTAACAGCTAATGTATATGGCCTCTGAAGGCTTCCCTTCACTTAAACTCAAATTCTTTGTCCAGGCTACATGGCCCCACATGAACTGATCCCTATCCCCCCACCAACCGCATCTTGTACTAGTTTCCATCTCTCTCATACTACCCCAGCAACAGTGACTTTCTTTCTGGCCCCAGAACACATCAACCCTGTTCTCAACTCAGTAGCTTTTACACTTCTGGACCCTGTCCTTGGAAAATTCTGCCCCTAATACTTTATGAGACTGCTTTCTTATCTTTCAGGATTCAGATAAAAAATCAGAGGGACCTTCACTGATGCTCCCCTAGTCATGTCTTACCACATTATTGTGCTTTACTTTCTTCATACCTCTTATTAGTATCACCATCCAAACTTATCTTCTTCTACTTATTTATTATCTGTCTCTCCCTTAGGTGATAAATTCAACAAAAGGAGAGACCTTGTCTGCCATATACCTCATATCCCCATAGCACCCAGCATTGCATCTGGTACATGAGAGGTATTCAAAAAATATATTTGTTGAACAAATGAACAAATGAATGAAGATACCTCCAGGAATATGAAGGGGTGGGCTTCTCAAAGTTTGGAATTCTTGCATTCCAGAGACCTAAGGGCTCCATAATGGTGAAAGAAAGGTGGTTCTCCATGTCATATATCCATCCACTTACCACAGTCCTTAAAAATCAACATCTAGCATTATTGGTAACCAT
This sequence comes from Zalophus californianus, assembly GCF_009762305.2. Lineage (NCBI taxonomy): Eukaryota > Metazoa > Chordata > Mammalia > Carnivora > Otariidae > Zalophus > Zalophus californianus. The sequence goes on from NC_045595.1 coordinate 120,132,184, forward strand.
TTACACTTACTATTTCCAACCTGGGAAAATACAACATTTATATATTTAAGTGATATCCATCACTTCGTTCTATAGCTGGCTTCCCAACAAGGTTTGTTATAATGATACCCAAAAGGTGTTTTAAAAGTAATGAAAATGAAAGACCTGGTGGTCATGAAGCCATTAAAACATTTTCACTGAAATAAAATGATTCAGTGAACTTAATAAATTTAATTTTCTGTCATCTGATGTGTCCCTTGTCCCCTGATTAGCAACCAACTGTATCATACAAACAATAGTGGCAAAAACCTCACGAAGCACCCCAGCAAGAAAGGACTTGATGGTCATCTAAATATAGCACTACAATGACCAACTGTTGTTCATCAATGAATATACAGTATTCTGAAAACTTTCTAATTCACATCCTCTATCCTACTTTATTCTAAGCCTTCTAGATAATTGCTTTTCAAAATTTTATGTGCGTAAGAATCACCCAGAAATCTTGTTAAAATGTAGATTCTGATTCAATAGATCTGAGTTGGGGCCTGTGATGCTACATTTCTAACATGATCCCAGGTGGTGCCCATGCTATTATTCACTGTCCACTACCCACATCCTGACACCAAGTTTGTAAGTCCTGAATCTAGACTCTAGAACAGTATTACCAAGTTGTCATTCAATTTCAGCCATCACTGAGTAACAATCAAGTAGCAAAACAACAGGCTGTTGGCAAGGTGGTGAGGACTGGTCAAAATGCTTTAACAGTCTTCCTATAATTCTTAAATAATTGTGGTCCAGGACTTGTTGAAACTTTTTTTTAAAAGGCTCAATTTTTTTCTAAATTTCACATTTTAATTTATTTGGGTTTTACACAAGGATAAAGACTCAATTTTTTAAGAACGGTTTTAGTTTTAAAACAAAATTGAAAAGAAGGTACAAAAATTTCCCATATATCCCCTGCCTCCACACATGCATAGCCTCTCCCTTTATCAATATCACCCATCCGAATGGCATATTTTTTCCCAAGGATGAATCTACATTGATTCATCATAATTGCCCAAAGTACATAGTTTACCTACAGGTTCACTACCAGTGGTATACATTTTATAGGTTTGCCATATACTACATTACTACAAAAGAGTAATGGCATATACCCCTCATTGTAATGTCATACCGAGTATTTCCACTGTCCCCAGAAAATCCTCTTTGCTCTTCCTATTCATCTCTTCTCTGGCAACCAGTGACACTTTTACCATAGTTTTGCCTTTTCCAGAATGTCATATAGTTGGTATCATCAGTATGTCCTTTTTCAGATTGGCTTCTTTTACCTAATAATATTTATTTAAGATTCCTCCACATGTCTTTTCATGGCTTAACAGCTCATTTCTTTTTAGTGTTGAATAATATTCCATTATCTGGATGTACCACAATTTATGTATACATTCACTTATTGAAGGACATCTTAGCTGCTTCCAAGTTTGGGTGATTATGAAAAAAGTCGCTTTAAACATCCATGCACAGGCTTTTGTTTGAACATAAGTTTTCAATTCCTTTGGTTAAATACCAAGAAGCATGATTGTTGGATTATATGGTAAGAATATGCTTCCTTTTGTAAGAAACTGCCAACTGTCTTCCAAAGTGGCTGTACCATTTTGCATTCCCACCAGCAATGAATGAGGTTTCCTGTTGTTCCATATCGTCATTAGCATTTAGTGTTGTCAGTGTTCTGGATTTTGGCCATTCTAATAGGTGAGCAGTGATATCTCATTGTTTTTTACTTTGCATTTCCCTGATGATATATGTGGAACATCTGTTGAACATTTTAAAAAAATGTTTTTCACATATTAATGATGTCTGTCTTGTAGGATCCAAATTTTGGTGTGTGTGTGTGTGTGTGTGTGTGTGACTTTCAAGATGATTTATGCTATCATATAAAGATAAAAATAATAGGAAGGAATTCCACTTCTAAGATGTTTCTGTTTTATGCTCATTCTTTAGTTATCTAAAATTTCCTGGAGTGCATCACATGACACAATTTCTCATTTCTTACTTAAAATGAATATATCTATATTGCTTTCTTTTTGTATTTAAATGATTTATTCCAGTAAGAACTTTTCAATATCAGTGATTTTCTTTCTTTATTAGTACTAGATTTTAAGATTATATTCTAAAGTAAAGATACAGTAAGTTAGATTTTACTAAAAGTCTATGTGCATATTTTCACCTGTAGTTTAAGAACTACATGGAGAATTTTGTGTTGCAGTGAAAACCATGAATTGTCAGATCCACCATTTTTTAATTCTTTTGCCCCTCATTGTAAATTGCAGGTTACCAATGGATACACAAACTCTGTCTCATCTGGTAGAGTTTTAATTGATTTCCTCTCCTTTTTGGAAACACCAGTTTTGGAACCTACCTGCAGACTGGACTAGAGATTATTAACATGAACAACTCACCAATTCTTACAGATTCTTTCAGTTCCCTTCAGTATCTGACTACAATACTCCAAAGTAAGTTTCCCTAAAACTGAGAACCAAAACTTGACAGCTCAAATCCCTATCTAGACCCTACACTGCCTGCAGCTGTTCTTTTCTCTCAAGATCTCCAGGACCCAGAACAACTGACCTTTCTCAACAACTCACAATGCATGGTTCAACTGGTTTTACAGAAGCAACACCAACAAGAACCCTTGAGAGCCCACTTCTGAGACCCTGCTTTGTCCCCCCAGGAGGTTTATGATCACCTCTGGTTTGTTCCATGATGAGCAATATTCCTTCCTCTTGAACAAAAGTGGGGGGACTATGTTGAACTTTACCTGAGCCCTGTACTCCTGGAAAGCAGAGACAGTTAAGAAATCCCTCTACTCTTTTGTGTTTTGGAGACAGAAAACAGCAAAGGATGACTCTGCTCTCAGACTCTGAGATAAGACCCTCTGTACCCTTCCCCAGAAGTCTACTAAGATTCATGGATTCACGAACCTGCCTCTGTATTGGCTCAAGCCCACTTCCTTTTCTTTGAGAGTTCCTCTTTAACAAATACTCTCCCTGTGCAATAGCCTTCAATAAAATCATCTCTTTAATTGTCCCACTCATTTTGTCTCTGGCGGAACAACAACAACAAGAATCAAACAATTCACCCGAGGTACCACTAATGCAGCATTTTCTCTACACTGGAAATTTTAAAGATTTTACAGATAGAGTGGGAATGGGTTCTACGGAATTTGTTGGCGAAACCTGACCCAGAGACACTTCTAAGCCCTCGCCAGGTTTTTGAATAAGGCATATCAAAGAGGGGTTTCAAGCTGTTTGGGAACCCACAGGGAACAACTTGGAAGCTAAAGAGAGAGTATGAAAGATGTTTCAACTTTAAAGGAAAAGAGAGAGAATACAAAAGGACATTAAAAACCCAGTAGGTAAGACTAAAAAGTCACCAGGGGATTACGGAGTGTTTGAAAACTGTCCTGAGTTCCAAAGTGATAGTTTAGAATATTGAACGTAAGTCTGGCAGAATGCCCCTCATCATACGATTGCCAGATAACCTCCTGCATACTGTAATTAAGGGGATTGCAGAAGTGTGTGTAAAATGCAGCACAAAGATTTAAGGTAGACTATTGTGATGAAAATGTGGAGGGGGGAATATGTTGGTAATTGAGTTTTTTTTTTAAGTGCTTTTTACAATAACATTTTTTTTTTAAATCCAGCAGCATCCTCCTGAAAAGGAGATGAACAATTTTCTTTCTTTTTTTTTTTAAAGATTTTATTTATTTATTTATTTGAGAAAGAGAGAATGAGAGATAGAGAGCACGAGAGGGAAGAGGGTCAGAGGGAGAAGCAGACTTCCTGCTGAGCAGGGAGCCCGATGTGGGACTCGATCCCGGGACTCCAGGATCATGACCCGAGCCGAAGGCAGTCGTTCAACTGACTGCGCCAATGAAAGTGATAAAAATGGGTAATACTATAGTAAAATGGCTGATTTCAGAAATAAGCATAAGAATAAGCTGCCTAGGTGATTCCTTCCCATTCAGTTTTCCCTCCTTTCCCCTCTGATCCTCTGTGCTGTTTTATTCCACATATGAGTGAAACAATATAATTGTCTTTCTCTGATTGACTTATTTCACTCAGCATAAGACAAACCATGAGAGACTCTCAACTATAGGGAACTAACTGAGGGTTGCTGGAGAGGAGGTGGCAGGGAAGGTTGGGAAAATGGGGAGACGTGATGAGCTTTGGGTGTCATATGCAACTGAACTCTACATCTGAAATTAATGATATGCAATATGTTGGCTAATTGAATTTTTAAAAAGGCTGCCTAGGGAATATGATTTGAATGCTATTTGAACAAGGGCGATGGCACCTAGAAATATTAACAACACGGACAACTGAATAACATGGACACTTCTCATGGAGGGCCCACCTCTTACTAGCTACGTGAGACTAAGTTATTTAAACTCTTTATGTCTGTGCCACAGATCCTTTATGTCTATGCTAGAGTTTATGCCACAGACTCCTCTTGTAGAAAATAAGGACAATAATAATTTCTATATCATAGAGCTGTTTAGTGGAATAATAATGGAATAATAAGAATAAAATATTATCAATAAAGAAAAATGTATCAAATTCTTATTAGGTGTTAGGTTCTATGCTAAGGGCTTCACCTAAATTATTTCATTTAATGTTCACAGCAACATTATGAGGATGGTAACTAATAATTGCCCATTTTTAGTTGAAGAAACTAAGGCACAGGGAGTTTAATTGACCTGTTCAAAATCATATTGCTAGCAAGTGGTAGAGTCTTGATTTGAAGCCAAGTGTATGCTTGAAATTTTGCCTTTATACCATTATTGCTTTGAGTCTCCCAAGTTTTATTCCCTTTATAAGTAGAAATTCTCCCAAAAGACAACCATAGCCATTGACACCTTATAACTTAATGGGAATACTGACTTCAAGTTCAAAAAATACAAAATAATGTAAAGGGCCAGGAGTGGGGTGGGGGGGAAGCATGAAAATACAGGTAAGATGATACTATGCCAGTTATCAATATATTGCCCCTCAGCTCCAAATCCATTCTTCACTGCTTGCTTTGGGATAATAGGCTAGAACCCTGTAAATATCTCTTTTGCTAGCTGGTTGATGTTGATCCCTGACACGAGAGGACACTAGAGGGACACTGGAGAGGTGGATTTCTCTTCCAAGCAGGTGCCCCTCTCACCATGCTCCTGCAGTGCAGTTTCTCTAGCACTAGACTCCTATAGCATGATTCCCTGAGTACCAAGTCCCCACAGAGGCTTTTCTGGCTCCAGACTCCCATGATGCAAGCATGGCTACTCCAGAGCCCAGAACTAGCAGCTTTCCTTGTCACCTGTCTGGCACCACCTGGTGAATGGCTTTCCTGCTTACCCCAAGAGGTAAGTGGAGGTCTGCCAGTGTGACTCCTCTCTGTGAACAGCCTCCCCTGTACTCTTTTGGTGTCTTTGTAGTGAGTCCAGAGATGCAGCACCTCCCTGTGAATGGCTTCCCATGTCACCCATGTTCCATCTGCGGCAGCTCTGCCCACCTCACCATCCAGTGAGACACGGATAAGCCCTCTCCCGTGAGGTCTGGGTATCAGCCCTAGCTGGGATGGGCATGTTCCTTGGTCTCTCTCGGGTCTGAGGGTGTAGTGGCTGTTCTTTAAATCTGATATTCCTGTGTTCTTTAGAGTTCTCTTTACTTCCTACTAGCCAATTTTCTATAATACCCATATATTACATCTAAAATCAGAACAAGAAAATGAACTTAACAATAACATAAACTCTGAAACATGCCTATACTTGCTCTTCAGTTACCACTCTTTCTTTGCTACTATAGTCAGTTTCTTGGAAAAGTGTGAGCTTTTCTTGGTTAATGTGCCACAAGCACCTCTATCTCAACATATTTCGAAAACCAACTCTAAACCATCTCCTCCTCCTGTAGTTCCTCTCTTAATAATAGTCTCCTTTTTTGGACATAGTTTTCCAAGCTAGAAACCTGAGAGTTATACATGTGTTCACATCTCATCAGGGCACATAACCCTTTAAATTCGATCTCCCTAACATTTCTCAAATTAGTTACTTCCTTTCAATGAACTCCTTATCAATTTTTTTTAAAAAAAATATTTATTTATTTGACAGAGAGAGACACAGCGAGAGAGGGAACACAAGCAGGGGGAGTGGGAGAGGGAGAAGCAGGCTCCCAAGGAGCAGGGAGCCCGATGTGGGACTCGATCCCAGGACCCTGGGATCATGACCCGAGCCGAAGGCAGACACTTAATGACTGAGCCACCCAGGCACCCCTAGGGTCTCCTTGTCTTCAAAATAATAAAAGATACCATTTAATGAATGTTTAGTTATGTACTATTCACTGTGCTAAAGTTAACCCACACAACTTCAAAATCAGGCATGGTAAGCCCCATTTTATACATGAGAAAGCTGAGACTTAGTAGCTTATGTAATTTGTCCAAATATAAACAACTAGTGGAAGGCAAAGTAAGGATTCAAAAGCAGATAGCCAGCTGCAAACAACAAGCTCCCACTACTATAATATGCGGCCTTCCATCCAGCCCCATTATAATGCATCTACTACACAGTTTCCAGAAAGTTTTCTAAAATGCAAAATTAGTCATGTCACTTTCCTGTTTTAAACATTTCAATAGAAATGTTTTTCTGAATAGGATTTAATAGGTAGTGGTAGGTCATCTTTCTCATTGTACTAGACAGAAAAACAAAAACAAGTAAATTACAGAAATAATATTTTAAAACCTATCAGAGGGTGGTGGAAGCAAAAATTATCAAATTAAAATTCTGGAGATGGTAGAACCCTTCTTAGATAGGCTAAGATTGCCAAATATTTTCTTCCCTCTGTGGATTTATCATGCCTGGGCATTGCTAAGAAACAGGATTGCCATAGACAAAGAGGCCTTTCTAGGCGCGCCTGGGTGGCTCTGTCATTGGGCGTCTGCCTTCGGCTCAGGTCATGATCCCAGGGTCCTGGGATCGGGTCCCACATCGGGCTCTTTGCTCCGCAGGAAGCCTGCTTCTCCCTCTCCCACTCCCCCCAGCTTGTCTTCCCTCTCTCGCTGTGTCTCTCTCTGTCAAATAAATAAATAAAATCTTTAAAAAAAAAAGAGGCCTTTCTAAGGGAAAGTGAAATCAGAAGAGTTTTGATGACTATGTAGGTTGGTGTAATATACTGGAATCTAGAGAAATTCCATAACTATGGCCAGTATTCCCCACAGGATGTTTTCTGAATACTAGGGTGATGGGGACTGTGGATTGGACTGGAGAGGCAAAGTAATGTTTCCTGTAATCTTGCAGTACTTAGGAGACAATATACCAATAAAAGAAGAAGCTTAAAACAGAATTTGAAATCAGAAGTAGACTAAATCTAACTAAAGCTGTGACCAAGCACTGGCCAAGCTCAATTCCTAACTGAATTCTTGTGATCTGCCCTTCTTTTCTCTGCCCAATTAAGTAAAGGGTAAGCTATCTCTGGGAGAAAATAACATTAATTTTAGTATCTATAGATCTTATATACATAATTTCTGTCATACAATTAAAAAATGTACAAAAATTACAAGACTTGTAAAGAAGAAAGAAAATGTGACCAGTAACCATGAGGAAAAAATAGACAGTAGAAGCAGACTCCAAGATCATTCAGATATTGATGTTAGCAGGCCAGAGCTTTAAAATTACTATTATAAATATATTAAAGAAAACAGAAAATTTGGACAAAATGGATGAAAACATGAATAATTTCAACTGAGAATTGGAATCTATATACAAAGAGATTCAAATGGCACTCTAGAACTAAAAAAATATATATGCGAAATCTGAAATTGGGAACTGATCACGAGTTTAAGAACAGACTGGCAAAGACAGGATTAGTGAATGCAACGACAAGTCAATATAAAGTATCCAAAAGAAAACCCAGAGAGTAAAATAAAATGGAAAGAAGAGAAGACTAAGAAACATTTACAATGTAAAGAATGTCTAACATATGCAGATTTGCAATCCCAAAAGGACAGGAGAGTGGAAATTGGAAAGAAACAATATTCAAAAAGATAATGGCTGAAAATTGTCCAAAATTGAAAAAAGATTTAGTTGAGAATTCCTATCAACCCCAAGCAATATAAATACAGAGAAACGTGTATTTATATCCATCATGATAAAACTGCTCAAAACTCAGGATAAAGAGAAAAATCTTTAAAGGAGCCAGATTAAAAAAAAAAAAAAAAGATACTACATTCAAAGAAGTCACAACAATATATTAAGAGCTGAATTTTAAACAGGAATTATGGGAGCAAGGAAACAATGGGACACTATCTTTAAAAAGCTGAAAGGAAAAAAAACAACAACAACAAAAAACCAACACTACTATTTAGATTTTTAAACCCAGTGACAATATCTTTCCAAAGCCAAATGAAATAAGTGCATTTTTCAGACACATAAAAGCTAGCGTAATTACTCACCAGCCAATCCACATTATAAGAAATCCTGCAGGACATTCTTCAGACTGAAGAAAAATAATCTTGGTAGAAGCCTACTATTACAAGAAGGAATAAAGGGCACAGAAAAAAGTATTGAAACCTCTGGAGCAATCACTAAAAGAATAATACAAAGAGATATAAAAACAGAATTAATAGAAGAGATGAAATGGAATAATTCAAAGTACTTGACTTAAACATTCCAATGGGTCCTCATTTCTGATAAAATAAATGCCAAGAGCTTTAGCATAGCATGATCTGGCCCCCATTTACCTCTCTAGCCTTGATTCTCATTGTGCCCCTTCTAGAACCTAGCCACTTGGAACTATGCGTAGCTCCCTTAGCACTCGTTACTCATACCACCTTACGTTTGCATAAGCTACTCCTTTGCCAGAAATATCACCCCCCTTCTTTTCTTAACTGACTAATAGCAACTTGACTTTTAGTGTCTAGCTTGACCTAATAAGGGTCTCCCAAAAAACCATCTATGAATCTCCATGTGGTCACACGGTAGCCAGTGCATATCTCTATCACAGAGCTTGGTGTAAAACATGATTATTCATTTCCTTACCTATTTTGCCCACTAGTCTTCAAGATTTTTGAAGGCTGGGCCTCCACATGTTAACTCTTTGTCTTCAGCCTCCAGCACAGAGGCCAGCCTGTGCACAGAGGCATTCAGTATCTACCTCAGAAAAGGCTAAACACATAAGTAAGTGAACATTATTGCAGTATCTTCAAGTTGAAGACTCTAGGATATTATACAAAGGCCATTACAGTCCTCTGCCTTCCTCAAGACCTTTATTTCTTAAAAGCACACCAGTACCTCAAACTCAACACATCGTAAATCCAACTCTACTCATGTCTGTCAGACTCACTTCCCTAACGTCTCCCACGGCAGCCAACTCGGAATCACGTGGACTTCTGCCCTACTTCATCCCTGATGTGCCTTTCCTTACACTATTTCCTTGATCTTGACTTCCCTTCCACCCCCTTCACCCTGCAGACTCCTGCCCTTCCTAAGTGTGTGACCACCACTCTGCATTGCTTCCTATGCCCCAGTCACAATTCATCTGGCTTCTCCCTTGGTGCATCCACAGAACACAGTGTCACGTGTCATGCATTCCGTTGTCCTCAAAGTCTGCATCTGTCTCTCCCTTACATTGGTGGAACGTAAAAAAAATAATAATAATAATAACTATTTTCCCTTGCAGAGAAGGCAGGTAAGTGGAGATACTGAAAAGAGAGCAAAGGATGAAAAGCTGAAGAAGAAAATTTAAAAAAAAACTGTGGAAATTACAGGAAAAAATTATATTGCAAAATCCAGGAGAAAAAAAATTTCTTTGAAAATGTGTTAGAGTATTTCAGTATGTCCATCCAGCCATCTACCCCCTCCAACCACCACCACCTCTCCACACACACATCTACCTTCCTGTAAGGAAGAATTCTCCAGCTGCGGACTGTACAAGGCTCCTCACAGGAGCTCAGGAGTTTACACCGCTGAGGAGAGGTGTTTGCTGCCCTCACTGTTGACCTCTCCCACTTTCTTGCTCCCCAGCGTTTGCATATTTGCATACTCCCTGTCTTCTATTTCTCTTCCTCAGTTCTGATTGCTTCATCTTGGTTTCCTCCCCTGGGCATGTTCTATGTCCCTACTTTTTTTTTATTTTAAGATTTTATTTATTTATTTGAGACAGAGAGAGAAAGGGATGGGGAGGGGCAGAGGGAGAGGCAGGCTTCCCGCCTAGCAGGAAACCTGATGGGGGGCTCGATCCCACGACTCTGGGATCATGACCTGAGCCAAAGGCAGACGCTTAACAACTGAGCCACCCAGGCGCCCCTATGTCTCTACTGTTTTTACATTTTGTCCTGGCTCTGTGGATCTTTTCTTACTGTCTGTTCCCCAGATTTTCTTCTGTCTGTGACTCAAGAGGATAAGATAAGTACTTCCCATATTTATTCTTAAAAGACGAATCATCATGGCGTGGGGGAAAAATTAGGATGACAGACTGAAAGCCCTGTCAGATGCATAAATGGTTACGTAGAGCCCCGAAATGTTCATGGTTTAAAATTCATGGTTTTAAAAGAAGCGAGCAGAAACCATTAGATGACCCTCATGAGACCAAATAAATGATTATAAGTTTAGAAAAGAAAAACTCTTGAGTAAAGGCAAAAGGAAGCTGAAAATAATTAACTGGAAACAATGGCAATGAGGAATGACAGCTGTACCTTGCTCCCAAGTGGAATTTCAAAAAAAAAAAAAGTTGACCAACTGTTCTCCTTTCCTGGAGGGAACCAAGTGAAGACAAGAGGCTGAAACTTCCTCCAGTGTGGACCTACAGAAACGCCTTCCTCCTGCAAGGGTTATTTCTCTCAAGGATGATGTTGAACCCTCATCTCTGAGGATTTGAAAAGTTCAGAAACCACAGATCTCAGATGGTTCAAGTGTAGTTCTGATCTTTTGACTGTGACAAGTTGGAAATATGCACTTTTCATTTATTATTTTAAATGAGTTCCCTGCAGTGTCCATATGCTCTCTGAGTGCCTCACTGAGATTCAGGTTGTGCTTCATGCACTCCCGTAGGGCCCCTCCATGCGGGTAGGATTTCTGTACAGACCCTGTTCTTCAAACTCTTAACAACTTGGAAGCCTATAACCATCTGAAAAAGAGAACATTCTTCTGCACACCTTGTTTCTGAATCTTCAGAGATCATTCACTTCTATTTTTCTAAGCTAAGCTTTCTTGTCCTTTCATTATCTAAGCCTAGCACTGCAGCTGGGAGTCTCTAATACAATGCACATTAAGTAGCCTCTATTTATAATGTTCCATCTGAAAAGAACAAAGACCAGATTGTCAGAGACTCTGTTCTCAAGCAGTCTTAGGATAGCTCTGTCTCCGGTATCAGTTTTGAAAATGAAGATTATTTGGGGGAAGGGGTTTTCATCCATGGCAGGCTCAGGCTATATATTCATGGCATTCTAACTTCAGAAAAGTGACAAAATGAAAATATCCTTTTAATGTATTCCAGACTGTTGGCTGCCCTTTTTGAGAGCACAGATCAACAGCTGAGCTATAAATCTTAACAGTCAAACCACGCTTTCTTCCACGGCAACCTACAAGGCAAACGTGTTACTCCCATGCTCTCTGGCACTGGTGTTTGTTTTTTTTTTTTTTTTTTTAAGTGGTTGAGTTTAATGGGGAGAGAGGACTGAAGGGGATGACGGCTGAGGACTCACTTTCAGAGAGCAATGGAAGCTCTGGAATTTGGGAACACTCCTCCTCTGGCTTTTCCCTAAAGTATGTCTCTGGGTCCAGAAGAAAAGCTGGTTTCTTCACTTCAGGCAACTCTTTCAGGGCTCCGATGCTTAATGACCTAAATGTACCTTCGTAACAGTAGGTTTTAGGGGAGGCTAGGAAAAAAGCACAGTGTCATTAATTCCTCAGAAGGAGCTAGCACATTTCCAAGTTAACTTTTGAAAATTTAACCTTCCTGTCCCTTGCTGCTACAGCTGCAGCGTTCAGCAAACCCTATAAACACAGCTGTTCATTACACATCCACGGCCCTTTGATTCAAAGGGACCAAAAGGAACTCAAGGCTCCCCTTTCATTTATTTTTTATTTTGTATTCTTTTGCTATTTTCCCTTGAAAATGTGTATTCTACAGTTTTGGAAAAGCTCCAGTTTCTCTTTTACCTACCAGGAAACTGCATCTTTTGTAAGATGGAATCTTGTTTTTAGCATTTCACAACATATCTGAAATTTTGAATTTGCAGGTACTTTTTAATTTCGCTAGCATGTAAACCATTGTACTGAAGATGCACACAACGAGATGATGAAAAGGAAAGCTCGTTTGTTCCTGCACTTGAAAGCAAAGTCTTGGACCATGGGAAAAGTTTTCTTTTTGCTTCATGGCATAAAATGGAAAAAGCTTCACTCAAGATGTGATTCTAGGTTTGTTTGTTAGCCCTGCAAAGGTAGGGACTGTGCTTTTGTCATCGTGGTGGCTCAGTATCTAAGGAAAGTGAACCAATACATATTCAGCACTCGCTATGGGACAAATCATGTGCTGTCAGTGGTTCTCAAATGTAACCAGGCGTCGCAATCCCCTGGAGTGTTTGTTAAATCATACCCTGCTATACATCCCTCCCATTTCCAATTTAGTAGGGTAGGGATGGGGCCCCAAAATGTACGTTTCTAGGTTCCAGGTGATGCTCATGCTGCTGGCCATGGAACATACTTTAAGAATCAATGTGTTATGAACTGAGGGTTGCTGGAGTGGGGGGGGTGGGAGGGATGGGGTGGCTGGGTGATAGACGTTGGGGAGGGTATGTGCTATGGCGAGTGCTGTGAATTGTGCAAGACTGTTGAATCACAGATCTGTACCTCTGAAACAAATAATGCGATATTAAGAAAAAAAAAGAAGATAGCAGGAGGGGAAGAATGAAGGGGGGGAAATTGGAGGGGGAGACCAACCATGAGAGACGATGGACTCTGAAAAACAAACTGAGGGTTCTAGAGGGGAGGGGGGTTGGGGGGATGGGTTAGCCTGGTGATGGGTATTAAAGAGGGCACATTCTGCGTGGAGCACTGGGTGTTATGCACAAACAATGAATCATGGAACACTACATCCAAAACTAATGATGTAATGTATGGCGATTAACATAACAATACAAAAATTAAAACAAACAAACAAAAAGGAATCAACATGTTATGTCAAACCAAAGGAGAAATCTTCACAACCTGTAAAAGTATCATTATTCCCTTCTGACAGATGAGGAAATTGAGGCTCAAGATACTTTAATAACTTGCCTGAATTTGGTTATCTAGCACATAGCAGCTTGGACTTAAGCTCAAGTATGTTTCACTCCAAAGATCATGCTCCAAGGTATAATAGTAATAACAATAACATTAGTAATTAGTAAGTGTATCAAGTTTCCATAATATGCTAGGCACTGTTGTAAGCACTTTACACATATTATCTCATGTAATCTGACAAAACCCTATGGAGTAGATTAGTTTATAAATGTGCATTGTGGGGTGCCTGGGTGGCTCATGGTTAAGCATCCGCCTTCGGCTCAGGTCATGATCTCCAGGTCCTGGGATCGGGTCCCACATCAGCCTCCCAGCTCAGTGGGGAGTCTGCTTCTCCCTCTGCCTCTCCCCTTGCTCGTGCTTTCTCTGTCTCTTTCAAATGAATAAATAAAATCTTTTAAAAAAATAAATTAGGGCACCTGGGTGGCTCAGTCATTAAGCGTCTGCCTTCGGCTCAAGTCATGATCCCAGGGACCTGAGATTGAGCCCTGCGTCAGGCTCCCTGCTCGGCAAGAAGCCTGCTACTCTCTCTCCCACTCCCCCTGCTTGTGTTCCCTCTCTTGCTGCCTCTCTCTCTCTGTCAAATAAATAAGTAAATAAATCTTTAAAAATAAATAAAAATTAAAAATTAAAAAATGCATTGAATATTAAATAATGATGTACATTTTGGCAGCAAAATTTCAGTAGAAATTCTAAAATTAACATATCTACCCTACAAAACTACAGCTACCCCTTGGACATAAGTTTAAACAAGATTGGCAATGAGTGAAATATTTTCATATGATGGAGTTTGGGGAATTATTCTCACCACACTTCTGTTTTATAAGATTTGCTTATTTGTTTGAGAGAGAGTATGAGCGTGTGTGGAGTGGCAGAGGGAGAGAATCCTCAAGCAGATCCCCCCTCCCCCTCGCCCTGAGCATCACTCAGCGCTGGATCTCATGACCCTGAGATCATGACCTGAGCTGAAACCAAGAGTCAAATGCTTAACTGACCGAGCCCCCCAGGAACCCCCCTCAGTACACCTCTGAACAATACCTTTCAGTATGATAACAACTCTTTTCAGTTACTTTTGTTTTATAATTCTTTTTCTGGTTAGCCCAAACTAAACTCATATTGGGCTTCCTTAGAGCAAAAATAGTTTTTATTCATCTTCATCTCTTAAATGCTTATGGGAGAGAATTGACGTTCTATGCTAACCCTATTTTGGAAGCTATAATGGGCACTTTACGTGTGTTTTCTGGCTTAGACCTTATACTTCTGCTGTTTATATGCTGTGCAGTCTTGGACAAATCACTGATGTCTCTGAGCCTCACTTTCCTTCTTTGTTAAACAGAGATCACAGGCTCTTACCTTCACATTTATTAAGGAATACCAGCATTCCTGGCACACAGAGTAGCTATTTGTCATATTCATGCCAATCTATAAAATAATACTATAAAACATATGTCAAGAGTGATTACTTACCTGGTGATTTTTGCATAACTTTACCATTGTAAAGGTTATGTGTTTTTTTCCTAAAGATATTTCTTTCCTTATATTTTATACCTAAATTTATGACTTCTGATGGTCTGACACTGGAAGAAAATAATATATGATAAAATAAAATATCAACCACAAATAGGCACTTTCAAGCTTTAAAGACATATCTTACTTTGACAAAAGAAAATAAACAAACAAACAAAAAAACAAAAAAACCCAACCAGACAAACAAAAAGCCCTCTATACTGTGGACCTAATTGATGACATTTGTTTATACTAATGAGGCCATATCTTTGAAGAAATGGCTGCTAGCCAGGTGATGATATATAAAGGTAAGAGCCAGAGAGGCCAAGAGGCTAGTTAAGCAAAGATTCCCATAGCAACTGGAAGGTCAGAGAAAAAATTATGCAGAAGAAAATTTCACAGAAGCACACACTATTTTTGCCCTGGGTATAAATTAAATGGGTTAACTAGTGGTATGTGTCAAAAACTTATCCAGTGTGAGGCCTGGATCTTCACTTATGTTATCCAAAATGCAAAAAAATGTTCAGTTTTTTTGAGGCTTATCATATGAATCTATAGGAAAACTTCAGACTAGCTTGAATCCATGGAAAAAAGTGTTATTAAAACAGAGGGAGTGAAATCATTATATAGTTGTACATAATTCCTGTCAGAAAACAGGAAATGGTCTCAACTATATTTAACGTTCACTGTACAGAACTCTACCTCAACAACGACAAGTTGTGTTGTCCAAAATCATTATTATTCTCTTGGAGGCATCAGGTCAGAAAACACACCCATTTTTCACACAATTACTGGGAGCCCTGGGGCCTGCCCTCTCCCTGCTGCCTCCCTTTCTTGCATCTGTTAGCCCTCCTGCCGATTGCTCTCCCACCCCCTAACTTTTATTCACAGTTCTGCTGCCTCCAGAGTAGCTGGAGAACCTCTAGAGGTTTCCTATACTCTCAGCCCCAATTTCCTGCTCTACACAATGAGATTCTCATTGTGGTTTTAAAGGAGAGGAGATGGATGGTTGTTTGGCTATGTGCCTAACAAAAAACACTATTCAATAAATGTTCATTTCCCTCCTTCCTTTCCCTCTGCTCTATTTGGACTGTATTTCCCAAACTCAAGAGTTTAAAATATCAATACAAGTGAAATTCAGTCAATGTATCTCAAAGTTAATATTGTGTGCTATTTGTATAGCTTTAAATAGCAATTTGTTGATTGCTTTTTTATACATAAATAAACTTTTCATTTTAGAGTTATTTTAGATTGTCAGAAAACTTGTGAAGATAACATAGCACAGAGTTCTGGTATATGCCCTCACCCAGCTGTCCCTATTGTTAACATCTTATATTATTATTTATCACAACTAAGAAGCTAATATTGGTACATGACTATTAACTAAACTCAATATTTTATTAGGATTTCCCTAATTTTTTCCTAATGTCTTTTTTTCTGTCCCAAGAAATCACATTATATTTAGCTTTCTGACTCCTTAGCTTCCTCTGGTCTATGACAGTTTCTCAGACTTTCCTTGTTTTTTATGACTTTGACAGTTTTGAGGAATACTTGTCAGATATTTTTGTAAAATGCCCTTCAATTTGTGTTTATCTGATGTTTTTCTTAGGGTTAGATGGGAGGAAGTCAACGGAGATGAAGTCCTATTCTCATTACATCTTATCAAGGGTACATACTATCAACCTGTCTTATCACTGTTGATGCTAAACTTACCATTGGCCAAGGTTGTGTTTGCCAAGCTTCTGCCCTGTAAAGTTACTTTTCCCTTCCTTTCCATACACTACTGTCTGGAAGCAAATTTCTAAGCACAGCCTATACTTAACGGGGGGATGACAATGGGAGATAAGCTCTATTTCCTCGATTGGGTGAAGTATCTACATAAATTATTTGGAATTACAGATTTTTTTTAAAGTGAATCTTCAGCATCCAAAGACTAAAGCAGGTGGCATTTTTTTCCCCAAAGCACACTGGAATGTCTCTCTCACAATGTGCAATCCCTCATGAATCAGAACATATTATTTAGTCACTATCTGGGCTTGGAAAACCACTGCGATGGCATCCTTAGTCATTTTAAGATAATCTGTAACAATAAGAAGTTGGTGGTGGGTACAGGAAGGGTAAAATGTAGTACAGTTATGCCTTATAGTCGTTAGGTTAATACTGTTTTCCCCCCAGAAAAGTACTATTGTTATAAACTGACATACAAACTGTTGAGGGAGGCCTAGAAATAGGGAGGTCTACCTTTGGACTAGATAACACTAGACCTTTATTTTTCCAAGACACTCTGAACTCTTTCCTGCTTTTAGGCCATTTGCTTCCTGGCTCTCTCAACCAGTGATACTAAAATCACTTTGCTTATCTCCACTTAAGAGTTAAATCCACAAAGGGAAAGGGGTAAGCATAAGATAGGAGAGACTCTCCTGGGAATCACACTAAACTACACTACTGAGATGACTACCAAGGAAGGACAGCCATAGTGACAAAGCTCTCAACTCAGGGCAGTTCTATGAACCACTAGACAGCAGGATCAACTTCATATTCAAAGCCCAACTAATTGCTTCCTTTCCTGTAGCTATTTGACATTTCGGGGAATGGTTACTATGAAAATGCGCACACAACTAGAAAGAGGTGAATACTCTCAAAATTCCAATACTCTTAATGGGCAAAGATAAAAATGCAGAATAATATAATAAAGGGCTTAGAGCCAGAAGAGGGCCTACTATGGGCTCTGGCAAACTTGCCATCAATTCTATGAGAAAGAGAGGCTCTAAATGATCTCTCACCTCTTGGTTCAGGATATAGAAGGGAAGAATGACATGTGACAAGTCTCCAAGTGCCCTACTAGGCATTAAAGGAAAGCAAAGGTGCCTAGAGTAGTGGCTTATACATAGCAGGTACTTGACAAAATGTTTGATCACCTGATCAGAAACCAGTAACTTTTCCATATTGTCACACGATGCTTGTTGGGCAGGCAGTATGGAGTGGTGGCAAAGTGCACTGGCTCTGGAGCCAGAAGGACTGCTTTGGGATCTCTGGTTCACCTCGTGCTGGTGGGTTGACACTGGGCAAATCACTTAACTTTTTTCGGCCTTGCTCTCCTAGTTGTGAGATGGGGATGAAATTGTAACCATTGCCAAAGATTACAGGGACAATTAAATGAGTTAAACACCTAAGGACCTTAGCACAGTGCCTGGAATATGGTAGGAGCTCAGTAAGTATTGCTTACTATCACTTTAAGCAAGAATAAGAAAATATTTTCCACTCAAAGTAGGGAGTTCCATCACCCCCTATGGCCAGCCCTACTACTCTTGGGAACTCTCAGAAGGATGAGACAAAAAATAAGGAGATGTGGTACTTTCAAAAATAATAATTTGCTGTACTAGTATTTTTAAGATTTAAACTTTAAAAATTGAGTAGACTTTCATTTGCTTTCATTTGTTATACATGGGCAAAGGATGATTATTGCCACAGATTGTTGGTAAAAGTAGACTGTCAATCCTTCACGTGTTTTATGTCATATAAGGCCTAATTTAAAATGCGATTTTAATGTTAGTGTATTATTTCTTATAGCTGTCCATAAATTCCTAATTTAATTTCTAACAGATCTCCTGACAGGATAATTAGGTAATCAACAGCATATAAATAATATTAAATATCTATTCCCTCCTAACCATAATAAGGATTTAGAACATTATAATTTCTCATCTCTAAGAAACATCAATTTTAAGTGTGCCTTCTGTCTTATACAACTTACTGAGAAATTAATGGAAATTTCTGTTTCATTTCCCATCTGATTCTTTTATCCTGGTTTCTGATAATTAACCCTTTCCCCACTTTTGAAATGGCAGCCAAAGTGAAAAGTGTCAGATAACAGAAGGTTGAGTAGACTTGCTCTTTGTTGCCCTAGAATAAGAATGAAGATCAGGGCGCCTGGGTGGCTCAGTTGGTTAAGCGACTGCCTTCGGCCCAGGTCATGATCCTGGAGTCCCGGGATCGAGTCCCGCATCGGGCTCCCTGCTCGGCGGGGAGTCTGCTTCTCCCTCTGACTCTCTTCCCTCACATGTGCTCTCTCTCTCTCTCTCTCTCTCTCATTCTCGCTCTCTCAAATAAATAAATAAAATCTTAAAAAAAAAAAGAATGAAGATCAATGAGAGAGAGTTCTACACATGAATAGATCTGACTTAACATTAGAGTCATTCTATAATAAAGACTGGTTCAATAACAAAGAAGACCATATTTAAGATGGTGAGCATCCAATAGGAATTATGGGATGTGGTTCTCTGAAGGATGTGACAGCAATCGGTCAAGTCTAATACCTCTAATACCTCTTTCAAGTTCATTATTAAATTGTTAAAGATTAATAAACATGTGGGGAAAAAAGTTCACTCTCGCAAATAATCAAAATAATCAACTGAAAACAATGATGAAATACCACGGCAACAGTTTTAGGACAATGACAACATCTGTTGTTGGTTCCAAGGCAACCGTTTCTATGCACTGCTGGTAGGGGCACCCACAGGTCTGGGGACAGCAACTTAGCAAGATAAAGGCCTTTGAAACTTTGGAATTGGCAACTCCATTTTGAAGAATTTATGCTGATGATGAATGTGGTTGGGTCTTCTAACATATATGCATGAAGGTGTTCTAAGAAATGTTTTCCCAAATAACATTTGTAAACAGTCTAAATGCTCAAAAAAAGGAAATGGTTACAAAACTCCTAAGTTCCTAGGATGTCATTGCAGATGTGGATGTCTGCGGCCACCCCTGTTAATTCGCACAGAAATGGACTCCCTGTGTATTTTTTGAATGATAAAACAGGTTATAAACTATGTATGCTAGTCTTCATTTTCATAAGATGTACTTTTGTTTATTTGCTTATTTGCCTGGAACTGGAAATGCCTAAGGGTCAGCAACAGTTTTGCAAAAGGTGATTTTTCATCTTTTTCCTTTTTGCTTATTTGTACATCCAAAATTTCTCCTAAAGAACATGTATTTTTTTCACAGTAGAGAAATACTCTAGGAGTAGGAGGAGCAAGATGGCGGAGGAGTAGGAGACCTAAATTTCGTCTGGTCCCAGGAATTCAGCTAGTTAGAGATCAAACCATTCTGAACACCTATGAACTCAACAGGAGATGGAAGAAAAGAAGAGCAGCAACTCTCTGAACAGAAAAGCGACCACTTTCTGGAGGGTAGGACATGCAGAGAAGTGAATCCGAGGCAATATTCAGGAAGATAGATGGCGGGGGTGGGAGCCTCCATCAGCCGCTACTGGCAAGTGATAAAGCAGCAGAGCACAAAATCGGAAATTTATAAGTCGGCTCTGCTGAGGGACGTCACTCCAGTGGCTAAGCGGAGGGTGGAACACTCGCAGAACAGTGTGGTCTAAGCACCCTCAGGGTCACAGAAAGACCGGGGGTGCCTGCATGCAGCAGAGCTCCCAGGTATCAGAGTGCGGAAGCCGGCTGCAGAGACAGAGCTGAGGAGCGGGCTCTCAGCTCCGGGTTGCCATAAACCATGATCCACAGCACAGTCAGGCCACTGCTCCTCCAGCAGGGACCCAAAAAGCGGCAGATCAGGGAGACTCCCCTTCCTTTCCTGAGAGGAGCGGCACGGGAGTGCACCGCAGGGATCTGCTGGGTTTGGAGACTCCATGCACGGTCGTGCACCAGAGAGAGAAATGCTCCGTCACAGGCCGGGTGAGCACAGAGTGCGGCCAGAGACCAGGGAGACGGGAGTGACTGACTGCTTTTCTCTGGGGGCGCACTGAGGAGCGGGGCCCAGAGTTCTCGGCAGTTCCGGGGCGGAGATTGGGAGGCCACCATTTTCACTCTCGTCCTCAAAAGCTGTATGGAAAGCTTGCAGGGAACAAAAGCTCCCGAAAGCAAACCCGAGTGGATTCCTTAGCCCAGACCACGGCAAGGGCAGGGCAATTCCGCCTCCGGCAAAGACATTTGGGAACCACGGCAACAGGCCCCTCCCCCAGAAGATCAGCAAGAACGGCCAGCCAAGACAAAGTTTACTGATCAATGAGAACGGCAGAACTCCAGAGCTAGGGGAATACTGCACATAGAATTCATGGCTTTTTCCCCATGATTCTTTAGTCTTTCAAAGTTAATTTTTTTAACTTTTTTTTTTAATTTTCTTTTTCCCTTTTCAACCAACATGTTATCAATCCCTTTTTTAAAAAATCTTTTTTATTTTTCATTTTTAGAGTCATATTCTATCCCTTCATAGTAGTTAACCTTATTTTTGGTATATATATATAAGTTGTTCTCTCTTTAAAATTTTGGGATACAGCCTCTTCTAACAGACCAAAATATACCCTAAATCTCTAGCATATGGCTTTGTTCTAGTCTCCTGCCTGATCACATTCTCTCCCTTTTCTTTTCCTTTTTTTTTTAAATTCCTCTTCTTTCTTATTTCAACCAACATCTTACCTTATCAATTTCTTTTATAAAATCTTTTATAATTTTCATCTTTATAGTCATATTCCATCCCTTCATTGTATTTACCCTTATTTTTGTACATATATAAGTTTGTCTTTCTTTAAAATTTTGGGAGGCACTTTCTTCTAACAGACCAAAATACGCCCAAAATCTAGTGTGTGGCACTGATATATGCACCAGCCTGATCATATTTGATCATATTCTGTTTTTTTGTTTGTTTGTTTGTTTTTATCTTTTTCTTTTCCTTTTTTCTTTCTTTCCCTTTCTTTTCCCCTGGTTTCAGGTCTCTTCTGATTTGTTTAGTGTATATTTTTCTGGGGTCGTTGTTACTCTGTTAGCATTTTGTTCTCTCATTCATCTATTCTCCTCTGGTCAAAATGACAAGATGGAAAAACTCACCTCAAAAAAAAGAACAAGAGGCAGTACCAACTGCCAGGGACCTAATCAATACGGACATTAGTAAGATGCTGGAAATAGAGTTCAGAATGATGATTTTAAAGATACTCGCTGGGCTTGAAAAAAGCATGGAAGAAATAGAGAAATTCTTTCTGGAGAAATAAAAGAACTAAAATCCAACCAAGTCAAAATCAAAAAGGCTATTAATGAGGTGCAATCAAAAATGGAGGCTCTAACTGCTAGGAAAAATGAGACAGAAGAGAGAATTAGTGATATAGAAGACCAAATGATAGAAAATAAAGAAGCTGAGAAAAAGAGAGATAAACAACTACTGGATCACGAGGGCAGAATTCAAGAGATAACTAATAGCATAAGGCGAAAAAATCTTAGAATAATTGGGATCCCAAAGAAGAAGAAAGAGAGAGAAGGGCAGAAGGTATATTGGAGCAAATTATAGCAGAGAACTTCCCTAATTTGGGGAAGGAAACAGGCATCAAAATCCGGGAGACACAGAAAATCCCCTGCAAAATCAATAAAAATAGGTCAACACCCCGACAGCTAATAGTAAGACTTACGAGTCTCAGAGACAGAGAGAAAATCCTGAAAGCAGTTCAAGAGAAGAGATCTGTAACCTACAATGGTAGAAACATTAGATTGACAACAGACCTATCCAGAGACCTGGCAGGCCAGAAAGAATTGGCATGATATCTTCAGAGCACTAAATGAGAAAAATATGCAACCCAGAATACTATATCCAGCTAGGCTGTCATTGAAAATAGAAGGAGAGATAAAAAGCTTCCAGGACAAACAAAAACTAAAGGAATTTGCAAACATGAAACCAATCCTACAAGAAATACTGAAAGGGGTCCTCTAAGCAAAGAGAGAGCCTAAAAGTAATATAGACCAGAAAGTAACACGGACAATATACAGTAACAGTCACCTTACAGGCAATACAATGGCACTAAATTCATATCTTTCAGTAGTTACTCTGAATGTAAATGAGCTAAATGCCCCAATCAAAAGACACAGTGTATCAGATTGGATAAAAAAACAAGACCCATCGATATGCTATCTGCAAGAGACTCATTTTAGACCCAAAGACACCCCCAGATTGAAAGTGAGGGGGTGGAAAACTATTTACCATGCCAATGGACACCAAAAGAAAGCTGCAGTGGCAATCCTTATATCAGACAAATTAGATTTTAAACCAAAGACTATAATAAGAGATGAGGAAGGATACATATCCTACTTAAAGGGTCTATCCAACAAGAAGATCTAACAGTTGTAAATATCTATGCCCCTAACATGGGAGCAGCCAGTTATATCAGGCAACTAATAACAAAAGCAAAGAAACACATTGACAACAATACAATAATAGGTGGACTTTAACACCCCCCTCACTGAAATGGAGAGATCATCTAAGCAAAAGATCAACAAGGAAATAAAGACCTTAAATGGCACACTGGACCAAATGGACTTCACAGATAGATTCAGAACATTCCATCCCAAAGCAACAAAATACACATTCTTCTCGAGTGCCTATGGAACATTCTCCAGAATAGATCACATCCTAGGTCACAAATCAGGTCTCAACCAGTACCAAAAGATTGGGATCATTCCCTGCATATTTTCAGACCACAATGCTTTGAAACTAGAACTCAATCACAAGAGGAAAGTCAGAAAGAAGAACTCAAATACATGGAGGCTAAAGAGCATCCTACTAAAGAATGAATGGGCCAACCAGAAAATTAAAGAAGAATTTTAAAAATTCATGGAAACAAATAAAAACACAACTGTTCAAAATCTTTGGGATGCAGCAAAGGTGGTCCTAAGGGAAAGTATATAGCAATACAAGACTTTCTCAAGAAACAAGAAAGGTCTCAAATACACAACCTAACCCTACACCTAACAGAGCTGGAGAAAGAACAGCAATTAAAGCCTAAATGCAGCAGGAGAAGAGAAATAATAAAGATCAGAGCAGAGGGCGCCTGGGTGGCTCAGTCGTTAAGCGTCTGCCTTCGGCTCAGGTCATGATCCCAGGGTCCTGGAATCAAGTCCCACATCGGGTTCCCTGCTCGGTGGGAAGCCTGCTTCTCCCTCTGACCCTCTCCCCTGCTTGTGTTCCTGCTCTCGCTGTCTCTCTCTCTTTGTCAAATAAATAAATAAAATCTTTAAAAAAAAAAAAGATCAGAGCAGAAATCAATGAAATAGAAACCAAAAGAACATTAGAACAGATCAACAAAACTAGGAGCTGGTTCTTTGAAAGAATTAACAAGATTGATAACCCCCTGGCCAGGCTTATCAAAAAGAAAAGAGAAATGACCCAAATAAATAAAATCATGAATGAAAGAGGAGAGATTCACAACCAACATCAAAGAAATACAAACAATTATAAGAACATATTATGAGCAACTCTATGCCAGCAAATTAGACAATCTGGAAGAAATGGATGCATTCCTAGAGATGTATCAACTACCAAAACTGAACCAGGAAGAAATAGAAAACCTGAACAGACCTATAACCACTAAGGAAATTGAAGCAGTCATCAAAAATCTCCCAACAAAAGCCCAGGGCCAGATGGCTTCCCAGGGGAATTCTACCAAACATTTAAAGAAGAATTAATACCTGTTCTTCTGAAACTGTTCCAAAAAAATAAAAATGGAAGGAAAACTTCCAAACTCATTTTATGAGGCCACCATTACCTTGATCCCCAAACCAGAAAAAGACCCCATCAAAAAGGAGAATTACAGACCAATATTCTTGATGAACATGGATGCAAAAATTCTCACCAAAATACTAACCAATAGGATACAACAGTATATTAAAAGGATTATTTACCATGACCAAGTGGGATTTATCCCTGGGCTGCAAGGTTGGTTCAACATCCACAAATCAATCAATGTGATACAATACATTAATAAAAGAAAGAACAAGAACCATATGATCCTCTCAATAGATGCAGAAAAAGCATTTGACAAAGTACAGCATCCTTTCTTCATCAAAACTCTTCAGAGGGTAGGCATAGAGGGTACATACCTTAATATCATAAAAGCCATCTATGAAAAGCCCACAGCGAGTATCATTCTCAAAGGGGAAAAACTGAGAGCTTTCCCCCTAAGGTCAGGAACACGGCAGGGATGTCCACTATCACCACTGCTATTCAACACAGTATTAGAAGTCCTAGCCACAGCAATCAGAAAACAAAAAGAAATAAAAGGCATCCAAATTGGCAAAGAAGAAGTCAAACTCTCACTCTTTGCAGATGATATGATACTTTATGTGGAAAACCCAAAAGACTCCACCCCAAAACTGCTAGAACTCATACAGGAATTCAGTAAAGTGGCAGGATATAAAATCAATGTACAGAAATCAGTGGCATTCCTATACACCACCAAGACAGAAGAAAGAAATTAAGGAGTCAATCCCATTTACAAGTGCACCCAAAACCATAAGATACCTAGGAATAAGTCTAACCAAAGAGGCAAAGAATCTGTACTCAGAAAACTATAGAATACTCATGAAAGAAATTGAGGAAGACACAAAGAAATGGAAAAATGTTCCATGCTCATGGATTAGAAGATCTAATATCGTGAAGATATCAATGCTACCTAGAGCAACCTACACATTCAATGCAATCCCTATCAAAATAACACCGACTTTTTTCAATGAAATGGAGCAAATAATCCTAAAATTTGTATGGAACCAGAAAAGACCCTGAATAGCCAGAGGAATGTTGAAAAAGAAAAGCAAAGCTGGCGGCATCACAATTCCGGACTTCAAGCTCTATTACAAAGCTGTCATCATCAAGACAGTATGGTACTGGCACAAAAACAGACACATAGATCAGTGGAACAGAATAGAGAGCCCAGAAATGGACCCTCAACTCTATGGTCAACTAATCTTTGACAAAGCAGGAAAGAATGTCCAATGGAAAAAAGTCTCTTCAATGAATGGTGTTGGGAAAATTGGACAGCCACATGCAGAAGAATGAAACTGGACCATTTCCTTACACCACACACAAAAATAGATTCAAAATGGTTGAAAGACCTAAATGTGAGACAGGAGTCCATCAAAATCCTAAAGGAGAACACAGGCAGCAACCTCTTTGACCTCAGCCGCAGCAACTTCTTCCTAGAAACATTGCCAAAGGCAAGGGAAGCAAGGGCAAAAATGAACTATTGGGACTTCATCAAGATAAAAAGCTTTTGCACAGCAAAAGAAACAGTCAACAAAACCAAAAGACAACTGACAGAATGGGAGAAGATATTTGCAAATGACATATCAGATAAAGGGCTAGTACCCAAAATCTATAAAGAACTTATCAAACTCAACACCCAAAGAACAAATAATCCAATCAAGAGATGGGCAGAAGACATGAACAGACATTTTTCTAAAGAAGACATCCAAATGGCCAACAGACACATGAAAAAGTGCTCAACATCGCTCGGCATCAGGGAAATCCAAATCAAAACCTCAATGAGATACCACCTCACACCAGTCAGAATGGCTAAAATTAACAAGTCAGGAAACGACAGATGTTGGTGGGGATGTGGAGAAAGGGGAACCCTCCTACACTGTTGGTGGGAATGGAAGCTGGTGCAACCACTCTGGAAAACAGTGTGGAGGTTCCTCAAAAAGTTGAAAATAGAGCTACCCTATGACCCAGCAATTGCACTACTGGGTATTTACCCGAAAGATACAAAGGTAGGGATCCGAAGGGGTATGTGCACCCCAATGTTTATAGCAGCAATGTCCACAATAGCCAAACTATGGAAAGAGCCAAGATGTCCATCGACAGATGAATGGATAAAGAAGATGTGGTATACACACACACACACACACACACACACACACACACACACACACACACACACACACACTAGAATATTATGCAGCCATCAAAAGGAATGAAATCTTGCCATTTGCAATGACGTGGATAGAAATGGAGGGTATTATGCTGAGCAAAATAAGTCAATCAGAGAAAGACATGTATCGTATGATCTCACTGATACGGGGAATTCTTAATCTCAGGAATCAAACTGAGTGTTGCTGGAGTGGTGGGGGGTGGGAGGGATGGTTTGGCTGGGTGATAGACATTGGGGAGGGTATGTGCTATGGTGAGTGCTGTGAATTGTGTAAGACTGTTGAATCACAGACCTGTACCTCTGAAACAATAATACATTATATATTAAAAAAAATACTCAAGTTATATTGTCTGAGTTACTCATTTTATCTATTTTCTAGATAGAATAATTTCGTGTGAGTCCAGAAATCAAACATTGCTATAAATGAAGAAAAATGCATGTCCACTGTTTTTTTACCTGTTTTTACCTATTTTACCTACCTATTTTACTCTTTCATTTATTTCTCACTTTTTTTTCACTTTTGCTGAATATAAGGAAGGAAAAAATCCATTTCTCTGTATCAATTGTTAACGTAGCATTAGGACTTTCTATTACCCTCGTAAATTCTATATTCGTCTTCATCTCCCCAAGACTTAAATTGAAAATGACATTTTACCACCTACCCACTTCTCACACGTAATATTACAATACCTTAAGCACTACGGAAACCTGTTATTTATGTATAAGCCACAAGATAATATATGCCAAGATTTTTATCCTGGAGAGAGGATCTTAGGAGTTAAGATGAGAATGTAGCTTTAAAGCATCTGATTTTTCCCTTTATTTTTCCTGCATCTTCCACTTTGTTGGCTTTTCCTTTTTGCATCTCCATCTTCCTTACTGTTTTGCCTCCGTCTGAACATACCCCCACCTGCACACAGACTCACCAGCTGTGCTTTTCTCTCTTTAGTTCCCTTAAATTCTTTCATGTATTTTTAAAAATACTTTTGCAAATGGACCAGAACTGGCATGATTCCCTCCTTGTATTTACTAATCTGATTAGGAATAGAGCATGTCCTTGAGAATAATATTCTCTTAAGGAGAAAATCATCAGTAGCCTCCTCAGTATTGGATGGAGGCCACAGAGGACATTTTTCAGCTAACAATTACATTGCACTGGTATGTTTTCCACAGAGGATCTCTGGTCGTGTTCCTGAGAAAAGTGAAGGATGTACCTACCAAGCCAATTCTGAGGATATATTTTTCGTCTTTTTCTTTCAATTAGTTCAATAATTCCAAAGTGGCATTATTCTGTACTATCTGCTTACCATAAAGTCCTAAAATTATTTCAATCCAGTCATCTGAATTAGATAAAACAGAAATTTTAAAGATCACAGGCATTTTTTGATGTATTGTTGTTTGAAAAGATGCAGTGTAATAGAGGAAACTTTGCTTCTTACTGCTGGAAATTTCACAGGAAAACTGATTTAAAAAAAAGAATAATTGAGTGTGTCATTAAGGAACAGGAAATTAGTATAGAAGCTGAAATACTTTTAAACAAGAATGTGTGATGATACTTGCCTTCACTCTGCTAGGAGTACGACAGGAAGAGAAACAATGCTTTCTCTGTGTTACCCTGGGTAACTGTAGTTCCTCATCTATAAAATTGAGTGGGGTGGCTGGGTGGGAGCCTTTTATCATGTCTAAAATCTTTCCATTCCCAGCATTCTATTATTGTACAGGATTGGTCATGCTATATTTCTAAATTGAAAAGATCCTTCTGTCTGAAAGTAAAATGCCACTTGACATTTCAGCAAGCTATAATTCAAGGAAATGGAAGAACAAATACCAAAGTGTAATTTAGTGTAACAGGATGTTTAAAGGGGGATTTTTTTCTTCTATCTCCCTGTCAGCAAAGGTCCAAAAAGTCTGAAAGCAAAATAATTCATTAATTAAGAGGCAAAATGTATTCTGAAAATTCTGAGTAAGGTGCTAGATTCCATGTAAAGGACAAGGAGATAGCTCTACAACCAACCTGCTGACACCCAGGTCGACCAGCACTCTAGGATATAAACAGACCGAAGATGGGATAAGAGAGGAGAGAGTTGTAGGTACGCATTGAGTCCCACTGCCCTGGGAGAGGAAGGAAGCTTCCCCTTCAGTTCTAGCTTCCGCTCACATGGAAGAGTCAGAATTTAGTTTATGGCCTCATTAGAGGGACAGAATGGAGCAACCATTAGGGGGACAGAATGGATCCATGAGTCATCAATACCTGCAAAAGTCAATAGGCAAAAAGCTGTGACTGGAGCTACCATGTGAGTAGGGAAAGAAGGGGCAACTAGGCAACAGTTGGTGTGGTAAGAATGTGTGAGCCTCCTATGGGCCAAGCCGAAGTGGACTCAGGAGGGGAGGCCTGCCATTGTGAGGGACTGTAACAGAAAAACACTGGATGTGTATTACCAAAGGTAATCCCAGTTAGCAGGGTTGAGCCACAAGAGATTGGCCAAAGCGTGCCTTAATTTGGAAATGGGCAACTCAGAGGTCCCTGAGTGTAGTCATCAAAGGACCTTCCACCAAACCTCCTTAATGTAAACCATGCACTTTAGCTAATAATAAAGTATCAATATTGGTGCATAAACTGTAACAGATACACCAAACTAATGTGAGACACTGTGTGGGATGGGAATAGGGTGTGTACTTTCCGTGTTCTTCCTGTGCAATTTTTCTATAAAGCCCAAAAGTAACATTATGCACATGGTAAATTTTTTTCACTTGTATAGAAGAAAATACAATGAATAAAATCATCCTCTCAAAAAAATATGTGTTGAGTATGAAAGATGAAATTATGTGAGGGGTGCCTGGGCAGCCCAATCAGGTAAATGTAGGACTCTTGATTTCAGCCTGGTTCATGATCTCAGGGTCCTGGGACTGAGCCAGGTGGGGCTCTGTGCTCAGTGCAGAGTCAGCTTGTCCCTCCCCTATACCCCACCCCCAACTTGTGCACTCTCTCTCAAATAAATAAATAAATAAATAAATAAATAAGATCTTTTAAAAAATTATGAGAGCATGTGTTAACGAAAAGAAATAACTAAAACTGTCTGGCATTAGAGAGTAAGAGGAATAGAAGAATGGGATCTAGCAGAGTGGGGTAAAGAGAAGAAAGGGCTTCATTTACAGTGAAGAAAAGGTGAGAAGAGTTCAAAGGAGAGTCATGTCTATTATTCAAACTTAAGTCTTTGAACTTTTGTCATATAAACCCCTGTGCACCTTACCAAAACCAGGAGTAAATCTGACATACATTTTGAGGTAGATACATACATACATACATATATACATATAGTATATTGTTTTTGAGGAAAGGGGATAATTTGCACAATTAGGTTGATGATGGAGCAGAAACAGAAGACTAGAAGATCCTGAATAGAAATCAAGAATTCAATGGAGGCAAGAAATTGAACTAGATACAATGACCCTGGGAATATAAATTCTCCCTCCACCACACACACCCTTGAAATAGTCCCTGCGTGTTCAATGGAGCACATGAGGAAGTATGGGCCAATCTTGTTAGGTCTTATCTTGACTCCAGTTGGCATCCAGGTAACACTTAAAATTACTTACTTGAATGTGGTATCATCTTTGTTTTTCTTATCAAGTAGAGAATGTTCTGGTAGGTCTAACCATGATTCCTTCTTAGAAAGTAAAGGAATTTCCCTTATGCTTTCTTCTTGAATGTCACTTTTCATTAAGTTAGTATCTCTTTTAGGAAGGGAAAACCAGTTTTCAGTTTGCCAATGCTTTGCCTGAAAAGAGAGACTTATTTTATTTTTATGACATTTATTTTCTTTGAACATTTATGTGCTACACTACTAACTGAAGTCCTGGGTACACACACAGAAATAAATGAAACATGGTTCTTCAAAGACCTTATAGTTTTATGAGGGAGATGAGACATATATATGTAACTTTAATAAAGGTAGAAAGTAGTAAATGTCATAAGAAACA
The DNA here is from genome assembly GCF_009762305.2 of Zalophus californianus. Taxonomy (NCBI): domain Eukaryota; kingdom Metazoa; phylum Chordata; class Mammalia; order Carnivora; family Otariidae; genus Zalophus; species Zalophus californianus. The sequence continues at coordinate 120,162,666 of NC_045595.1, forward strand.
CAGATTCTCTGAAAAGATAATAAACTACAAAAAATTGATATTCCCACTTTAAAATCTGGAATAGTAAGATATATATTTACTAAAAACAAAGCTTTTGCTTAAAAATTAGCAGTTAATTTTTCATACAACTACTTTCTTTGCCTATAACTTCCTAGGAAAGTCTCAAAAAACAATCAACTCATTGAGCATTTTTCACTGAAAATATGTGTGGTACATAATAGTTTTCACAAAACTTGGCTACAACTCTTAATATCTAGCAGAAATTCTCATTGACATTTTATTTTATATTTGAAATACAGAACCAATGTCTTTGTCTTATGTCAATTCCCATCATGTACACAGGAATGGAGGAGGAAATACAGCCTGTGTGATATGAGGGAGTTAGGCATCCCTAGGACATCTGACTGGCCTACAAACTGTTAATCTTGTCAGAAGGGACTACAGAGGAAAATGCCTACAGGAGCTGGGAAGATCGAGTCAATGAATGAATCGAGCCTCCTATAAGGTGATAAATAGCAAATGAAGTTCAGCCCCAGCGTTCACTGGCAATAGGGAAAGGTGGGGACTGCGGTGAATTAGAAAGAACCCATTTTACAGTTACTCTCAGGGACTGATGTGTTATTTTTCAAGAGAAGCAGGAAATCTGGATCTTATGTGAAATCATTAATGTTTAAATATAGGCAACTAAGTCAAATTTTAAACACTGGGTGAATAAGCACAACCCACAACACAGGCCCCCACAGGACCAGGAGGAGAGGTGCCAGTGTCCACTCTGCCCAATGCGACAGTGGTTAGTGTATAAAGAGGGGCACTGAACATATGCATGCGTCACTAATTTCCTTTGATAGCACAATCATCTGATAGTTTCCTGGGACAAGGCTATCTCCATGGATAAATCATCTCCACCCCCATTTTTCCAACTCCAGAAATAGACATACCACACTCTAACTTTTAAAAAATCTAACTTGGAAACCAACCTCAGATCCATAGCTATGTTATAAAAATTATTTATACTTATTTAAAAAATAACTTCCTTCATGAAATATATTGAATCACATGGCACTACAGTATTTTAAATACTTTCATCAGACTGCATGTGGTTAGAAAATTAAGTCTTAATGTAGGAAATTAAAATACATTATTGCTTTTCCTCCTGTTTTTATAACTGCCAGACGAGAATTAATTCAACTAAAGAACAAATACAACATTCAAATGTAAGGCAAAACTCATGACACTGTACACATCAAGTTTGTTCAGCAAAAATTGTTCTGATCTGAATTATGTTTACTAATTGGGTCTCTTCTCCTTCTTACCTATGTATTACCATCTGCCTTCCATAACCTTCTGTTCTTTCTCTAAATGAGTGTCTCTTCTTACACACCATGAGAAGGACATTCACTGCTGCTATTTTCCAGTATCTACTAACTTATTCTCGTCCCTTCCCCCTCCTCTCTCTTCCCCTAAGCCCAACCCCACCCCCTGGGACCAGCAGCACCTATATTCAAGACAGCTTGATCAAAGTGAGTCCTCGAGGGGAAAAAAGAAAAAAAAAAAAAACTCAAGCAGAAAAAACTAGAAAACCCAGCTGTCCCCAGTTGCCCAGCCTTTGCTTTCTAAGACTTCCCCAGCTATGGGGGCCCTTTCTCCTGTCTTGAACATAAGGGGAAAAACCAAACTATTTTCACACAGGCTTTTTGAGGCTAAAATCTTTCAAAATACAAAGACTTTACAAAATAGCTAGGGACAAATATCAAAGGCATAAAAATGAACAGTTTTACTAGCACATGCTGCTTAATTAAAATTTAGTTGCAGCTACTGTGTGGTGGGCACCCACACCTAGAATGGTGCTATTTCTTGCTTCAGCCGCCTCTAAGGAACTTAGCGTCCAGATGTCACCCAATTGATGATGCTCTGTTTCTTTACCTGTCGCTCTAACCTCCACTTCAACTCCTCAAAGCCCATGAGGCATGACCATACGGCAATTCAGCATTACATTAACTCCTTCACTTACAGAAGCATCTTTCCAGCTCAGCTTGTGCTCAGAACACCAGTTGTGGCCCTCCACCTCATTCTTCACACACTTACCCCCCCACACACACACACCCATGTGACTTACCACTCAGAGGCTCTTGTTCCCGACTGAGAAAAGTCGAGCACTTGCCTTATTTACAGAGCAGAAGAGACTGTACAGCCCTTGAGCGCTACCTTGAGACTCCCATACTACCTGGCCAAACATGGGCCCACCACCCCAGATTATTTTCTGATTTACCATTGCCCTTTGTGTCCATAGGGTTGTATAAAAGTCTTTCAGGACAGGCTGACATCAACAAAACAATTCAAAAATAGAGCAACAACAGACTTTGTCTTCCAACACAAAGTTAGTTGCTGTGTTCTCAGGGCATGAGTGGCAACAGAGTCTGCCGAATAGAACCAAGTCAACCAGCCAGACCGAAATTGAGGTTTCAGCGCAACCTCTTGCCACCAGCCTGACCTCATGCCCCCATGCCTCCACAGTAGTGGCTGAAACTGATCAAACTGATATTTTGTCCCTCAAATCATAAAGGGAGCAAGAACCGAGGTCCCATGAAAACAAATGGAAAAAATAAAATAAATGTGAGATATTGAATATTTCCTTTCTATCATGCCTCCTACTTCCATTTCCTTTAATAGACAGGTATAAATGGGAACTTAATTTCGTGGGAGGAAGGGTTAAAAGCATGAGCTCTGACATGAGCCAGCTTGAGTTAAAAGCCAAACTCTACTACTTATTAGCCTCTGGGAGCTCAGGAGATTGATTCAAACTTTCTGTGCCTCTGTTTTCCCATTTGTAAAATGGGAATAATGAAGAGCTCCTTCCTCATGGGATGAGGAATTGTGATTATATGAGATAATTCATGTGGAGACTGTAGAACAGGGCCCTAGCCATACAGGAAAAACTCAGCAAATGTTAGCTATTGTTATTTGGGCAGGAGTAAATCAGACAATGAACAGGGAGGTTTTTTTTTTTTTTTTCTTTTCTAAAATTTTCTATATTTGATTACTTGAAAGTCATTGTCCTCTACTTGTTTAAGAATAACATGGTAATTTTATCCACACTGTGTTTTTACTAGACATTGAAATTGAAGGAGTTTTAAAGGAGAAAATTTTCTCAGAAATCCTGAAACATTTTGAGGTGCATAGAGCCGCCATCTTTCCATGTATCTAGAGTCTTCCACTTGATGGAACTGTCATGGTTAACAGTAAACAGGACAAGAGATACCTGGAGCTACAGCTCCAGGAAGTGGAAGTCAGTTCTTTCATGACTGATGAACATTAACAGCTGATGAGATTCAAATAGAAATCAGTCCAAGTTCATACTAAATGTCAAGTAAAGACTAGAATAATGAAGAAGCAATATTTCTACCTGACCGAAGATCCAGACAGAAGCACCACAGACATCAGTCACACAAATGCTGCAGTCTGCCGATGAGGAGATAATCAGTAAGTGGCCACCCAGCTTACACATCTCTAAGGAACTTATCTGGTCTTCATGAGGTCGGAACGATCGTATCAGAGTTGGGGCCTGTGTGATTTTGCTCTTACTGGAATTAAGACAGTACTCCTGAATGAAAAGAAATGCTAGAATTCTAAAAAAGTCCAAATATTAAATTAAAGTATGGTGACATAACACTTTTTCTTAAAATGTCTGATACGTAAATGAAAAAAGGTACATTTGGGAACAATACTCTGTTCTCCAAATGCAAAAGAATAGTTCATGATAACAGAGTTTAGAAAAATCATATTAATGTCAAAAAAAGTTTTCTAACTGCTTTGCCTAACCCAAGAAGTGGAATGAAAGGAAGAGGGGAGGGGAAGAATAAAAAACAGAAAGAGTGAACAGTAAAGTCAGTATTTGAAAGAGATTAACTTTATCATGTGTAGATAGTTGCATATTATAAAATTTTATAATATTATTAGAAAACCGAGCAGGTAATCACTGACACAAAAATCCCAAACTAATTCAGGATGATAGTAATGTTGGAGGAAGGGCCAGTACTCTGGTTAAAATTAGGTTTACAGTCTCATTTCTTTTTTCTTTTTTTTTTTTTTTTATTTTTAAATTTTTTATTCTTATGTTAATCACCATATATTACATCATTAGTTTTTGGTGCAGTGTTCCATGATTCATTGTTTGTTCATAACACCCAGTGCTCCATGCAGAACGTGCCCTCCTCAATACCCATCACCAGGCTAACCCATCCCCCTACCCCCCTCCCCTCTAGAACCCTCAGTTTGTTTTTCAGGGTCCATCATCTCTCATGGTCTCATTTCAAATAAGCATATCCTAATTATTTATGCTCAAACAATGCTGCAGAACCTTACTGACAATACTGTATTCCTAAATTGGGTGACTGACTTGACTACATACACATATACATATATGTATATACATATGTATGTGTGTATATATATGTATGTATACCTATGTATGTATACCTATGTATGTATGTGTGTATATATAAATATATATATATATAAAATTTATTTATTTGAAAGGGAGAGAGAGCACAAGTGCCCATAGAGAGAAGGGCAGAGGGAGAGAGAGAATCTCAAACAGACTCCCCACTGAGTGCAGAGCCTGATAATGTGGGGCTGGATCTCACAACCCATGAGATCATGACATGAGCTGAAACAAAGAGTTGGCTGCTCAACTGACTAAGCCACCCAGGTGCCCCTGACTTGAGAAGATTTTCATACTGAGAACAATCTGGTTTTCTCCATAAATTATTTAAGAGATGTCCCTGCCCAATACATGTAAATATTTCCTTTACAATACTCAGACTGATCATGTCTTCCCTTATCCAGGAGATAGATAAGAGCAGATTCATAGTTATCTGCAACACAAGGCAATCAAAATTAATAAAGATATGAGTATACTTTCAATTTACTTCTATATCCCAGATTTTCAATCGTCCATCCAGATCTCCTGTGGCAAGGTATTGGTTTGACTTATCAGTAGACATAATAATGGATCCAACTCCACCATGAGCCAAAAACTCAGCCAGAAGTTGCTTCTTACGTGTATCCCAAAATCTGACATACCCAGATCCTCCACATGACACCAGGTTAGCTCCTCCTAATGTGTAAGACAACACTTAATTAGGAAAAATGTGACAACAAGGAGCCGAAAAAATTGTCTTCGGTGGCTTGCCATGTGGAAAGCATATGAATATCAAAGAGGCAGGTAGCCCTGATATCAATTTCCAGCACTTTGACTCTCTCCAATATAAAATGGAGATGATGCTATGATAACCTTACTGGTTTGTGTTGAGTATTAAATGAGATTGGAAATGCGAGATGTTCTACTACATTGAATTCCCTTTCCTTATTTCAATATAATTGGGTTTTGAAAGTTAGATAGAATTAATTTGTTCCTCCAAATAAACTTATGAAGTATTAATTTCAATATTATGATGATATTCTAATTACATAAACCCATCTTTCTTAATAACCCATTGGACACATATACCAAAGAAGTAAAATTCCTCCTGCATACAACTGGGTGCATATATGCAGTTATAGCAGCATAGCTATTAATTTCTCTATGTAGCATCATGCTTAGGATTCTATTTATGAGCTTGTTTTTAGTTTTTCATCAAGAATTCATTGGGAGCCCTTATGGAACGCTTTTTTGGTTCATAGGCCTAGAACACACCTTTTCATTTTCTATTTTTATATGCTTTGTAGAAGCATTCTACCTAAATTATTCTTCTGTGGCCAAGTTCCTATTATTACTTGATAAATCTGTAGAAGACTTTCAATTTACTTCACAAATGTACTGCCGATTAACAATCATATCTGTTTAAGGTAGAAATAATGGCTTGTAGTCGCTTCAGTGGAAACAATTTAGGAATACTGATAACATTAAGAAGAATTAGTGTTGAGGAAATGGGAGCAATTTCAGGATAATAGTTCATTTTGTGAATAGAAGGGAGTTCTGGAAAATAGAAAATTTTAGAATCTAACCATTTCAAAGTCTATTCTAAATACTCCACAAGGTTTCTAAAACTCTATAAGGGTATACCTTTATTGATTTTTAATGTGGAAAGTTTTTATATAAAAATTATGCAGATCTTCTATCTGCAAACTGAATGTGGGAAAGCAAATATGAAAAATGCGGTTCGGATATGTTTTTTTTTTCACACTTATAACACCTATATGTCTAGATTGCTCATACTAAGAAAAAATACTTTTAAAACACAATTTTTTAGATGAAAGGTAAAACACTATGCATTATTCTCAAAAGCAGGTTTTTATTTGGGGAAGATGCTGGCAACGTCAACACCATGTTAACATAGCCATTGAAAACAAGGCAGAAATTAAGCTAATGGTTATTTCATCTACATAATATCAAATGGCTACAGAAGTGCTCTGGTGGCAGCAGTCTTAGCATACATCTCAGCAGAAGCACTAACCAGGACTCTGACGTATTCTGGAAAGTATGCATAACTGGTAATAATACTCAAACCATAGAAAGAAAGAAAGAGAGAAAGAGAGAGAGAGAGAGAGAGAGAGAGAGAAAGAGAAAGAGAAAGAAAGAAAGAAAAAAAGAAAGAAAGAAAGAAAGAAAGAAAGAAAGAAAGAAAGAAAGAAGAAAAGAAAGAAAGAAAGAAAGAAAGAAAAAGAAAAGAAAGAAAGAAAGAAAGAAAAAGATAGAAAGAAAGAAAGAAAGAAAGAAAGAAAGAAAGAAAGAAAGAAAGAAAGAAAGAAAGAAAAAGGAAGGAAGGAAGGAAGGAAGGAAGGAAGGAAGGAAGGAAGGAAGGAAGGAAGGAAGAAAGAAAGAAAGAAAGAAAGAAAGAAAGAAAGAAAGAAAGAAAGAAAGAAAGAAAGAAAGAAAGAAAAAGGAAGGAAGGAAGGAAGGAAGGAAGGAAGGAAGGAAGGAAGGAAGGAAGGAAGGAAGGAAGGAAGAAAGGAAGGAAGGAAGGAAGAAGAAAGAAAGAAGAAAGAAAGAAAGAAAGAAAGAAAGAAAGAAAAAGGAAGGAAGAAAGGAAGGAAGGAAGGAAGGAAGGAAGGAAGGAAGGAAGGAAGGAAGGAGGAAGAAAGAAAGAAAGAAAGAAAGAAAGAAAGAAAGAAAGAAAGAAAGAAAGAAAGAAAGAAAAAGAAAGAAAGAAAGAAAGAAAGAAAAAGGAAGGAAGGAAGGAAGGAAGGAAGAAAGAAAGAAAGAAAAAGAAAAAGGAGGGAAATGAAATTTAAAAAAAAAGCAAGCAGCTCTCTTGATCTGGAATCAGTAGTTATTTTAAATTTTGCTATTGGCCCAATCTCTAAGTTTGTCACTATTTTCTCCTAGCCCATTTTGAGACTCGGTGCCAGCACAGTCAGACTCCACCCTTCTGGCACATGTAGTCCTAAGCCTTGGCACATATATTTGGAGCCTATTTCTTGCTGTGCCCTCTACCCTACCAAACCTCTTTATACCACAGCTGGTACACCAATTCTGATTGTCACCCACAGCAAATAGTTTGCCAGAGTTTTTTCCACTCAGATCCTGACCTGTGCGGCACTGTGTAAGTCACTGCTGGGGTCGAGTCTGGCACCTGCTCCTGGACCTCCCACCTGATCCCCGACCTCACTTGCTGTGGCCCGTGGCCTCCCGTGACCCAGCACTGACTGTTAGCTACACCGGGTCAAGCTGTACAAGATCTACAAAGAAACAGATTAAACTGTCTTCCTTGCTCCCTTTCCCAACGTTTTACAAATATATCAATCTACAGTCAAAATGGAAATGTATATTGTACCTGTCTTTGCGGTGGTTTTTCTTGCCTCCAGGAAGTGGAGCCCCACAACAGCATCATTGCCCTCAGTGTGGGTCTCCAAGGAGTGGGCTCCCAGGGCAGCCTGGTTTGGGCCGGGGCGGGGGGAGCGGCTCCTCCCAGCGCCCAAAAGCTTTTGAGGCTCTGTATCTGTGATGGACACAAAACTAGGTATCTTAATGATGAGAAACATCTGCTTTTCAATTGAGTGCTTATGAAAAACAACCGGCCCGCCTCCATCACCGTTTCCGGTGACTCCATCAAGTCTGACATCAGGCTTCCAGTCAACATCCATTGGACCTTCTGCTATTCACTGCTTCAACGCCAACTTGAAGGATCGTTTGATTCCATTTTTGCTTTGCACATTACATACACACTATGTTTTACCTTGATATGCATTAGTAGGGACTTCATTTTGTTGTCAGTGTTAATGTCTTAGAAATCCTGCTATGTTTAAGACAAATGTGATTCTTATACCATGACATTTTCAGCTTATTAATCATTAATATTAATCTTGCAAATAATATAAGGAACATGAGCTATAATGGCTGTTTAAATATATTTCAATGATCATTTTTAGCAGCAATATTATTTGCTAGCGAGTTACCCTGGAGAGGACATTCCTGGGGGCACTTCAGTTATCTCATGACATCAACCCTCAACCACACTAAGAAGAACTGGGGATACTCAGAATCTATGAATAGTCTGCACATAGTTATGAAAAATCTACACTGGCAGGACCTTCAAAATCTCAAAGCAAGACATATCTAGCAATGCCTCTCCTGTCTTTCAGAAGTTTGCTATTATCCATTTTTCTACCTCTCTGTGGTTTTAATCGTAGCCACAATTGGGCTTGCTGTAAGAGCAAGATGTCACTCTCCTGCAGGCCAATATAAAGGAAGAGGCAGGATCCCACCCTCTCCTTGGAGGGTTCAAATGAACCCTAATGGCCAGCTCTTCATATATATAGCAGGTCAGACCTTTGTGCCTGCAGACAAGTAAGCCCTAAATCTCTAAGGGCTTACTCTTAACAAATTACTCCCTTAACTTTCACACAAAAAAGCTGTATCGGATGACCTGTCCTTTGCTATGGTCCAATTCAGCTCTGTGAGTTTATCCAATTGAAACAACAGAACCTCACTGGGCCATGAAGAATGATATTCATTACCTAAATAAATAATCCTAAGGAAAAATCTTCAGTATCTAAGGAAACTGAAATAAAATGTGAAAGGCAATTGTCAAGACATTTTGCTTAAGTATAAAATATTCATGTGCTCGGCTAGACTCTCATAAAATACAATATACTCCTATCTCATGCTCCTCACAGGTTTCTAAAGCAAGAAATAATTTAAGATTTCCAGGTGGCGTAATATTTAATACAAGCTCTAGACGGAGCCTGAGCAGCCTATCAAGTGACCACGAGCTCCTATCTTCCTACCAAGGGGTACCAAGGTTCATTCAAAGGCAATTTGGTGAGGTTTATCGGCAAAAACTAAACTAGATGGAAATGATAGGCCTGCTCCCTGCTGTCGGTAATTCAGAAAGCTGATGTGGCATAAAGACAAGCAACAACACTCCATGGAGAATTTGCTAAGCCAAGTAAATCTCAAGGTTCTTTTTAGTCACTTTGACAAGACAACGGTCTCACTAATCCCTGGTGCTTATAGCCAATCATCTATAATTTAGAAGCAAGCTGCTAACATGAATAAACAACATGAATAAACAACAAAGCCTACTGTGGTTTGACTCAGCCACATTATTTTAGTTTCAAACTTGCACTCACCCGATTTTGATTTTAGCAGCCTCTGATAATCAGGGTGGAGGACGTAGTGAGCCTTTTCTGTGCTGTTATTCCACAGAACGATTTCTCCATCGTAACTCCCTACATGAGCCAGGATGGAGAATATAAATTGCCAGAAAGTTGGAAAACATGAGCAACAACAATGGGAGAAGGAGTCACTATTCGTGAATACCTTACACGGAATCTGGCACATAATAGGTACTCTCTGCATTTTTGGAAACATGAATAATAATAACTAGTATTTTTATCAAGCTTCAGAACTTACAATCTTCATCGCGTACCTGTGTATTCAGTGTGATAGAAATAACTGTCATATCTTTTTCTTTTATAGTAATAAGGCATTCAGAATAAGGGCTTTGCTACTGAACAACTTGAGTTTGATTCCCAGCTCTGCCACCTACTGGCTGTGTAAACGTAATTATTTAACTACCTGAGGCCAGAGTTTCCTCATCTATAAAACTGGATTAAAATTTTATTTCTTTCATAACGTTGTTGTGAAGAATGAAAAGTACTTAGAGTAGTGCCTAGCATATTGTAAGAACTAAAAAAATGTTCATTATAATTATACTTTTTTTATTATTGAGGGCAAGTAAATCAAATCCTTCTATTTGTGCTTCCCATGTCTAGTCTTGTGTGTGTGTGTGTGTGTGTGTGTGCGCGCGCGTGTGCGTGTGTTCTTTTCATTCCCTCCCTCCTGTATTCTTTATTGTATAATGCTTTCTCCAATTCTAAAATTTTCCCTATAGAAAGTCCTTCCCTACTGCTCATCACAGAGACTACAGAAAAGCCCAAATAGTGAGACTCAGCCTGACCAAGCCTGTCCTGGGGAGGAGCAATGCATGCCCAGACTGCTGCTCTCTCCAGTGAGGTGAGGAGAGCTCCCCATTGAGCAGAGTGTCAGCGTCGAGTGAAGAGCAGAAGGGAAGAACTGAGTTTGAGTGCAATGTACAGATGGAAATTTTCTTGAGATTTTGAGAAAGAAGAGAGGAATCCATACTAAACTCCATATTGTTCTGGAAAGAGCAACCTGTGTTAACTCAAAAATTGGCCAAGAATGATGGATTTGCATGGATTAGCTGTACATGGGAGTAGCCATCTGCCCCTGTGATTTTGAAATGCTTAAGTTATAAAGTGCCTGATCAAACATTTTCACATAGGACTGGTAGGAGGAGAGTCAATGAAGAAATCATCTATCTACCTGTTAACAAAGGTAACTTATGACACTTTTGCAATAACAAAGATGCAGCCTTATAGTTTGTCTCCAACACATTTCAGTATGTGATACTCCCTGCAGGGGTAGACTTTCAGCAGCTATAAAGTAAATTCAACTGCAGAGCTGGCCCTACTGGAAAGTAATCAGGTAATTCCTGAAGACAGTGGAAATGTAAGTATACACAGAGCTGTAAACTGCTTATTGTAATGCTTCACGGATACCCTGGCTCTTTTCCTGTAAGTTTTCATTCCTCTTAATTGATGACATTTTGAGTTCTATTAAAAAAAAACACAAAAAACTTCAGTTGTCAAAATATGGACTCTCTAATTTCATGGTGCAATCTATCTTTATAAATTGTTTTCTTTGGCCAGAAATAATATAACAATATCTGATCCTCTTTCATATGTCACATCAAAGTATACCCATGCATCCTTTAAGGGCTTGAATTGGTAGGCATTTGGTGAGGCCAGTCTTTAACCAAAATTACTTAGACTAAATTGTGCCAAAGGGTTAGTATGTTCCCATTATGAAACATCTGAATGCCACAGAAGTATGATTTGTTCCCATCATCCCTAACGCTGTTTCTGGGATAAAAAGACAATAAAAATGAAAGCTAACATTTACTGATGAGCTTAATGGGTGTCAAGCGCTGTATTAAACCGTTACAGGGATTATCTTACTCAATCTTCACTATAAGCCAAGATATTGATATATTCTTATTAGCCAGAGAAAGCCATGATGGACAGTTTCAATAACTTGTTCGCTATAATGCACTGGACAATGGTGGCACCAGGATCTGAAGTCAGGTGGCCTTGCTCCAGGGCTGACAGCCCTAACCACTAATGTGCTACCCTGGGAAGTAAAGACCAAGAGTAGCTCTCAGTGCAAAGCCTGATTCTTCAGGAAATCTGTTCCTTCTGCAGCTCAGAAAAGGCTTTTTAAAAGTTACTATGCCAAAAGAAACCAAACGTTCACCACTGATTGTCCAGCGAAGGTTCAATTAACCTGTAACAAGAGTTTGTGGAGGTAAAAATGCAGCGCACAAGATATCACCGCGGTGCTCTATTCCTCCTTTCCATTTTTCAGGCTGGATGAAGAAGTGATTGAAGTTTTGTAGTCGAAACACCGTAATAGCCCTAGTAAAAAGGAAGTCAAATTTAGCTGTGGATCTAAACATAATATAGATCTTGAGTCGCCAGCATCCACTTGGCATCCATAATCCTGAAACTCCCACACTAAACTTTTTATTATTATTATTATTTCCTCTCTGAATTCCCTGGCACATTGTGAATATTTAATATTAGAAAGTTAATCATCCTTTCACAGCCATCAACACCAAACACATATGCACTTATCAGATTAATTATCCATCACCAAGACTCCAAAGCAAAGTTTTCCCATATAGGTACCATAGATCCACGAAGACTTTTTGAGAGTAACAGTAAAAAAGGAGATGGGTCTGTGAAGAAATAATATTTGGTAGTTTAAACAAAATTAGTAAGGTTTCTTTTCATGAGAGGTTCCAGAACCGTTCACATGTCAACATTCCCTCTGGCATCTTCCAGACTTACCTGACCACAGTGTCCCAGGTCAGATAGCATCTCGAAGAGCTATCATTTGTGAAACACACTTGGAAAATGCCACTCCAAAGGAACAGGACTCTGGACAGACACATTTTGAGCAGAAATAATAGTTTTAAAAAGACCGATATCTCGGGGCACTGCTGTGAATTTGATAGGGCCAGGATAGGCAGGAAATGAAATGCCTGGGGCCTGGTAAGGAAGGGAGGAGCATGATTGTGGGGCACCAAGAATACCACCTTGTTTCTACTTGATGATTTAAGTTCTGGCCACCAGACTATACTAGACCTCTCTCTCCTGCTAGAGGCATACACATCTCAAATGAGCATTAGAAACCACAGCCGTGGTGTCTTCACCCTCACCCTCACTTCACTGACCCGAAATCTTGCTTCTATTCCCACCACACCACGGGTCTCCAAATTGCTCCAACACTGTAACTCCTCACTCTCTGAAGGATGTGGCTTTCTGCTCCTGAAATCTTTTCTTTCTAGTACATACTTCTTCTTTTCCTGCCTCCCTGATCTTTCATCCCCTATTTTCTATTTTCTCTTCCCTTTTTTCTTCCCTTCTTTCAATATAGACATTCCTTACTGTCATTCCTCTATTCCTCTCTCTCTACTCAAGTGGGCTCATTCAGGGATTCTATCTACAACCACAAATTGCAATCTTGCTTCTATGAAAATGGTTCTTAAATTTATCTACATTCATAACTTTCCCCAGTGTTGAGAAGTTCCCACTTGCCAGGTGACAATTTTATATAAGGTTCCCATCACCAACATATCAAGAAATCTGAAGTTTTCATCTTCCGTCCACACCAGGCCTCAGTTCTCAATTCCCTAATTTGGTTACCAGACCAGCAGTCCAGCTTCCTGTGTGTTTCTCTTCCTCGGTCACATCAAATACTTAGATTCCCCCTCTGCTATGTGTTGCCATATTCCTTCCTTCCTTTATATTTTAAACAGCCAATGACATCTTCCTACTTCGGTGCTCACTACCTCATCATTGAACAATTATAACAGCCTCTTAACCAATGTCATTGCCTTTAGTCTACCCATCTCTAGTACATTTTTTATTCTGCCACTAAATTAATCATTCCATTTGGGGGTTTTTCATCTATATTCATTTTACAAGCATTTTTTTGTTTCCACATGGAAGTCCATATTCAGGTGCTGCAGGGGATAAAGCCATGAGCATAAAATGACTAAAATAAAAAGTGAAATGTGGTAAAAGTCAAGTAAATACTGATCAATTGCCAAGGAAGCTCAGCTATAGAAATCAAGAAGGCTGAATAAGGGGTCATATTTGAATGGACCATAGCAGATGAGTAGGATTTGGAAGAAGAAGGCACTTTAGGCAGAGGAAACAGCCTGGGCAAATATAAGGCTAATGCCTCACTAAAAAACATTTATTAGGGGTGCCTGGGTGGCTCAGTCATTAAGCGTCTGCCTTTGGCTCAGGTCATGATCCCAGGGTCCTGGGATCGAGCCCTGCATCAGGCTCCCTGTTCTGCGGGAAGCCTGCTTCTCCCTCTCCCACTCCCCCTGCTTGTGTTCCCTCTCTGGCTGCCTCTCTCTCTCTCAAATAAATAAAATCTTTAAAAAATTAAAATAAAATAAAATAAACGTTTATAGTTTTCTATTCTCTACATGGCACATTTTAAATGTGTGGGCCTATTATTCAAGACCCAGTACTATTTGGGTTCAATCTACTTTTTTAAAATTAGTTCTTTTTATTCTTCTACCCTTGATATTCAAAGTAAAATATGAATTCCCAGCTAAATATTTGACAGAGCAACTGGAAGCCATAGGGTAAATATGGTTCACTTTCCTAAGTGTTAATTTTATTTAAAGAGTTTGGGGACAATATTTATATTTTAAAATAGGATAGATGAATTTATGTAATAGAATGCAAAATTCACCTGGACTTAAAAGGTAGACTCCAAGGCTTCAAATAAGCTTCTTGCTTGTAGGAGCTGGTTTTGAACTGCTAGAGGTATTCAGAGGCTGAGTTTCCAAAGTACCCTTTCTTGTTCAACACAATGATACCTTTATTGTTCCCTAAGCACCCTTCACATTTCTAGCTGCTTTGTTTTCACTCATGATGTGCTCATCCATCCCTCTCTGGATTTCCTTTCACATACAGTCCCACGTTTATCTATCCATACACCCATTCTCTAAGGTCCATCTTATTCTGGTAGACTTCCCTAATAACTAGAATTGAAAGAAATATTTCCTTCTTCTCATCTATCACACTGTTTTCATTTTATTATAACATTTAATAAATATATATAGCCACACTCCTCTGCTAGATTATAAATTCTTAGAAACCGGGGATCTTGTCTTATTCTGTAATCTCCTAATAACAATAACATAACAACAATAACCCGCTATAAGCATTGTGACCTGCTTATAGTGGGTATTCAATAAATATTTGTCAAATAAATGAAAAATTCTCTGTCCAAATGTCACCTCCTTAACTGAGCCTTCTGTGACTACCCTATATAAAGGCTCTCCCTTGAGGGTTAATATCCAAAATGCATAAAGAATTTATAAAACTCAACACCAAAAAAAAAACCCACAAATAGTTCAATTAAAAAATGAACAGAGGATATTAATAGACATTTGTCCAAAGAAGACAACAGGCACCTAGAAAGATGTCTAATATCACTAATCATCAAGGAAATGTAAATCCAAACCACTGGATGGCTCAGCTGGTTGAGAGTCTAACTCTTGATCTCAGCTCAGGTCTTGATCTCAGTGTTATAAGTTTAAGCCCCGTGTTGGGCTCCACGCTGGGTGTGGAGCCTAGTTTAAAAAAAAAAAAACAACCACAGTCATATAACACCTCAGACTTGTCAGAATGGCTAAAAACACAAGAAATAACAAGTATTGGAGAGGACGTAAAGAAAAAAGAGTACCCATGCACTGTTGGTAAGAATGTAAACTGGTGCAGCCACTGTGGAAAACAGTATGGAGGTTCTTCAAAAAATTAAAAATAGAATTGCCATATGATCTAGTAATTCCACTACTGGATATTTATCCAAGAAAATGAAAACACTAACTCAAAAAGATATATGCACCCCTACGTTTATTGAAGGATTATTTACAATAGCCAAAATATGGGAGCATCACAAGTGTCTATCCATGAGTGAATGGATAAAGAAGATGTAGATAAAAAAGATACATACACACAGGTATAAGATATATAAGATGCATAAGATATGTGTATATATGTATATATACACATGAATAAAAAGAGAATGAATAAAGAATGAAAAAAGAATAAAATCTTGTCATTTGCAACAACATGGATGGATCTGAAGGGTATAATGCTAAGTGAAATAAGTCAGTGGGAGAAAAACAAATACCATATGACTTCACTCCTATGTGGAAGTTAAGAAACAAAATAAATGAACAAAGAAAAAAAAGACACAAACCCCAAAAAGGCTCTTAAACATAGAAAACAAACTAGTAGTTGCTAAAAGGGAAATCGGTGAGGGGATGGTCAAAATAGGTGAAGGGGATTAAGAGAAACAAATAATACATTATATGTTACAAAAAAAAAAAAAAGAAGATACTAGGAAGGGAAAAATGAAGAATGAAGGGGGGTAATTGGAAGGGGAGATGAACCATGAGAGACTATGGACTCTGAGAAACAAACTGAGGGTTCTAGAGGGGAGGGGGGTGGGGGGATGGGTTAGCCTGGTGATGGGTATTAAAGAGGGCACGTACTGAATGGAGCACTGGGTGTTATACGCAAACAATGAATCATGGAACACTACATCAAAAACTAATGATGTAATGTATGGTGATTAACATAACATAATAAAATTTTAAAAATGTAAAAAAAAAAAGAGTACATTTATTGCGAGGAGCCCTGAGTAATGTTAAATATACTTGAATAAATAAAAGAAAAGAAAATTTGAGGTGGGGAGCACTATTACTTACTTGGATATTTCAATCAGAATAAAACTTGATTTAAATTAAAAGATAAAGTAAAAACACTCCCCCTTGAGACTCTCATCCCTCACCCTAGATCATTTCTCTTTATTATACTTACCACTAGGTGATATTGTGGTCTATATTTACTTGTCTGTTTATTTACTGTCTCCCCTACCAAAATAAGATCTAGGAGAGCAGGGACTTTGTTCATTTCCTTTATGTATCAGCAGTGCATAGAATAGTACCTAGCACATAATAGTCATTTAATAAATATTTGTGGAATATTTTAATATATTTATGTATGAGGTATTCTTTCTTTAAAAAATCAATAATTTTAATACTAATATTCTTTTAATAATATTAATATGAGGCTTAGTAAGTTACTATAAATAAGGTACTTTGCAGTTCTGAATTTGCCATGAATCTCATAAGAGCTTTACATGTATTTATTTTTAATTTTTTCTTTACTGAATAGTAAGTTTGGTTGAGATTACCCTCTGGGGATGGAGAGAGTAGGGCGGGAGTGAGAGGGAAGAGGTGAATCCTATATCTCTTTTATTATCTCTCAGTCAAAATTCAATGTCAAATGTCTTTTTGCCAAGATACCCATATTAACTAGATATATTTAGGTAATACAAGTCAAAGGCACAAAATGCTTTTCCTAAGATGGTATAAAAACTATCCCTTCTGATACCTGACCTTGTGTGTCAAAATGTTGAGAAACTAATTAGCTGTCACCTTTCCCTTAAAACCTAACCTGAAACTTTCAACTGAAATGACAGTTATCCTTAAAATACCTTAAGAATCCACACTGTATTTCTCACTTTGTCCATTTCAAAGATAACTTTAAGTTTGTACTCTTGCCAAGAGTTAAATTGAAGTGCAGATTGAGCCAATTTTCAGGCATTTTAGGAGTCTGAGAGATTTGTTCTTTTGACATTGAAGGAGTTTACTAGTTCCATTCCACACCTCCCATCAGAGATCCTGAGTCACTGTGTCATCTGTGAAGATGATCAGATCTCTCATTCAGAATGTAGATATAATGACCAATACTGTGAGAACAAAATTAGTTCACCTGTCAAGTACAAAAAAAAAAAAAAACAAAAACAAAAAAATGTTTAAAAAACAACCTTTTTTAGGATGAATGAGCTGGGAAAATAACTTTCACCAAAACTTATCACGTAGTAATTGTCATGGAGAGAACAAAAGAGCACAATCAACTATTTGTTCCCTCAGAGGCTAATTGTTCATGTGTTGTTAGTCCAGTTATCATAAGAATCTATCCTTGTTCAGTCCATTGTGCTTTTCAGGCTTAAAAGAGGTATCTCAAAGGCAGAGAATGAGTTCAATATAAATCAGTTCATTTTTATTCTTTTTCCTAAAATTCTTGGGAGTCAAATTTTGGACACCAAAGCCATCACGAAATTAGGTTTGAGGGTTATTTGTGAATTTCCAAAATACCTGCCCCCTCCTGAATCCCAACATGGTTATTCAGAATAAGTTACACTTTGGAAATGTTCATTCTGCGTCTCATCCTAATAACAGAAACCAATTGAGTCACATACAATTATAGTACCTTAGTAAAGCAATTATTAAGAATTTAGTATCTTGTGATAGATAAGTTTTTTTGTTGAGGAACTTCAAATTCCTAATCTAATATCACTTAAAAAATACTTTTAGAAATCAAGTTATATCAACATCTATTTATTGAGCACCTACTTTACAGAGCTTTGTGAAAGATGCAATCAATAATATTTTCAGAATTACTTGAATTGATACAAGTGATTCTCTTTTTTATATTTGTATAAGCCTAGCTATTTTACAGAGATAAAATCTTCATAAATAGAGGTTTTTCTTTTAACAGAAAGGAAAGAAATACAGTGGGAGAAACTAAAAGCCTGAGTCTATTTTTACAAAGTATAGAATCATAGAATTTTAGGGCAGGATAAAATCTTAAACTATTATGATTATTTATTTGATTTTACCAGAACTATACATATTACATGCAAATGCAAAGTTAACTGATAATCTATTCATTTAATTTTACCATTGTAAATATGACCAGGCATTTAACCAGGCATTACTTAGTTGGCCCTAAGTTAATGTTAATTCACAATTTTGTCTCTAAATATATTTTGCTTAAAATGGTAAGAAGCATGTTTCTAGAAGTTCTGAATTTGGGGCTTCTTCTTTTTAACAGATTTGACATATTCTCTAGATATTAATGAATGCATTTCTAGAAAACCAACATGGGCTTTCCAATTCAGGTTTTGCTTAGCACCATTTCATAGTGGCATTTATCATATCCTGCCTTGTGTGAGTTGACTCCCCAATTAGAATATGATGCCCACGAGAGCAAGAATCATGCTTCTTCACATTCAGTCCAACATAGTTCCTAACTCAGTGCTTTCTACCTAGGTGCAGTTTAAAAATATTGGTGGGAAGGAAAAAGGAAAAATAATAGTAAGCTAAAACTTTGAGGTATTAGTTTTTTTTTAATTTAATTTTAATTTAAAACATGTTTTTTAAAATTTATTTAAATTCAATTTAGTTAACATACAGTGTATTATTAGTTTCAGAGGTAGAATTTAGTGTTTCATCAGTTGCATATAACACCCAGTACTCATTGATAAAACATGTTTTTTATGTGTTTCTTCAAACACACAAAACTGATTTCCTAGCTTTGATTGACATAACCAACCTATTCAATCAGATTACTTGTTTAAGAGAATATAGTTGCTCTCCCATGACTTAATGATTACATTTGTAACTCAGGAATGGTGGAAAGAGCGTGGACTTTGGCAAGGGAATTCTAAATCAGCTGCCTACTAGCTTTGTAATGTTGTCCAGGCTACCCATTTTCTCAAGCCGCATCTTCTCCCTTGTGAAAGAGGACTGGTAATACTTAGATTCCTGGTTTATTGTGAAAAGAGAATAGTTTTGAATAACTATCCTGCTTGCTCCCTATTCAGAGTGTGATCATGAGTAATTAATCTAATTTTCAGATTTCCTGTAATTTAATAAACATTAATTAAATCATTCAACAAATATCATTGAGCATCCACTAAGAAACAGACACTACACACACACACACACACACATACACACACACACATGCACACACACACACACACATTAAATGCTAAAATCTGGTTCTACATTAAATAAAGTACAGGAAGCTAGACAGCACAAAGACAAATAGGGGGCTTATTTCCACCCTGGGAGTAAAGAGAGATGTTCTGGTGGAGAAGATGAATGAACAAGACCTGAAACAGGAATAAATGTTGCCACATGAACAATGTTTAGAGAGGAATTTCTAGAGAAGGGGAGAAAATAAAAGCAAGGGGGTATGGTTTACATGGGAACGCCCCAACAGCAGGTTCCTATATTTGAGTTTGGAAAGTACCCAAGTGGGCACCAGGCTCAGTCAGAAGAGTGTGCAACTCTGCATCTTGGGATCATGGGTTCAAGCCCCACATTAGGTGTAGAGATTACTAGAACATACCCAAGAATGGGTAAGAATGATACTAAGAATAGGTCCAGGCCAGGGCAAGCTTCAGAGTATTTTATAGACACTCTGAAAGGTGTTAAACAAGGAAGTGACATAGATAGAATGTATTGTAGAAAGAAATTATTATAGCTAAAATGTGTAGAATCTACTCAAGAAGTAAAATGGGGGCATTACTACAGAAAAGGACCAATTAGAAGGCTGTGACATTCATCCAGGTAGAAATGATGCCCTGAATGATATAGTTGTAGTAGTAATAGGAACACGTTTGAGAAATATTTAGAACATAAAATAGGTAACACTACTTGGTTGTGACGTTGAGCGAGAAGGAAGAACCAGGGTGGATATTCAGGTCTCTGACTGTTGACCAAAGCTCTGAAGCTAAGAGGAAAAAAATGGGTTTTGAGGAGGGAAAAAATAATAAATTCAGTTTAAAATATGTTGGATTTGAGATTGCAGGCAGATGTGTCCAGAAAGCAAATGGATAAGTGAGCTTAGAAAGATAAGAGCTGATGATAAAGACTGAGATATCTACAAAATATTGCCTACCTTTCAAATGAAGCTAAGGATTAAGTTAGATAATGTATGTAAAGGGCCTAATGTTACAAAGCACTATAAATAAAATAAATCAGATGCATATTTAGGTACCTCACCCAATAAATGTACTACCTCTCTTATCCTGGGCAAAATTACTAAACCAATCTCTTTATTTAGGTAGAGCCTGAAGTTAAAGTGACAGCTTAACTTAAACAACCTCCCTCTAGGTTTTAAAAAAAGCTTAATAAGCTGTCAATCTTCCAGTTATTTCTTCTCTAATCACTAAACTCTTAAGGAATTGGCTTAATGGACCATCCCTCCCCCGCTATAACCAAACAGTCAACCAGTCCTCTTGCTACTTTGTTAAATGCCTCCTGGTATAAAGGACCCTGCCAAATTCTGGTAAAATCTGTCCTAACATAAGGGCTTTGACTTAGGAAATATAATTTTTTAAAGACTTAATTAATTTATTTGAGAGAGAGAGTATGCGCACAAGCGGGGGGAGGGGCAGAGGGAGAGGGACAAGCAGACTCCCAGATGCCGGGGCTGGATCCCAGGACCCTGAGATCATGACCTGAGCCAAAGTCAGAGGCTTAACCAACTGAACCACCCAGGCACCCCAAAAATAAACTTTTTAAATCTACCAATATAAAAGTGAAATAATACAATTGAGAATGCATTCCTTCAACTTTCAGTTCCAACTAGGGATCCAAATCCTGACAACCTCTGTGGAAGATGGAAAAGATGGGGAAAGATGGAAGGAATGGTAACTGTTCCTTCTCTCATTTCAGTCTCCACAAAGCTCCCTCTCCAAGATTACAGAAAGTTACCACCCATCCAGAGAGAGCAGAACATCAGGCATTTCCTTCCTTCCACCCTCCCACCCTCCCTTCCTTCCTTCCACTCTATGCCTAATGTGGGGCTTGAACTCACTACCCAGATATCAAGAGCCACACACTCTATGGACTGAGCCAGCCACGTGCCCCAGGTGTCCCTCTAAACCACTTCTAAAGGAGTCTACTCATTTAATCTTTTAAAACTGACCTGCGTAATCAAAAAACCTTACTTTTAATGCTAATTTCTAACTATGGATATCTTAAAAATATAATTAAGAAAACAGTATCTCCAAACTTTTGACTTACACTGATAAATTCTTAAAATTCTTTTTTTGTTATGTTCAAAATTTAAGTTGGATCAGCTCTATACTTCACATCTACCATGCCATAATATTTGAGAATTAAACTGACTTATTGCCACAACCCGATTATAGAAATACTTAGTCCATAGTCTGTTGAGTCATGATTGTTCCTAGGATGTGAAGAAGCCTTGTCTTTCAAAGGTGAGGCTTATTCAATTCATTCTTTATATCAAGTAGAATAATCTGGATTATACTTTCTTTCCTTATAGTCAAACTACCCCTGAAAACTAAGCTGTAAGTAGCACTATGTTTTCTAGTCTGCATATGCACATTTGCATTAGAAGAAAAAGCCTTTCATGTGATCAATAAAAGTCCCCAAATATATACCACTAATTTTCTAGGTATAAAATCTGATTTGGATCCTAGCTTCAAATCATTAAGATCAAAATTCCGTAGTGAATAATGTTGGGCAAATTACCTATTAGAGCCATATTTTGTGAACTGTTGAATTTATGGACACTTTAATTTTCCTAGTGCTTATACAATGCCATAGAAAAGGTCCTGTTTATGATCCCTTGGTTCTCTCAGGAGAAAAAGAAAGAGAAATAATTTTCTTTATGATAAAATGGAAGAATTCCTCCTTGAGAACAGTAAGCAGGCCGTGAAAGACCCCTGTCTGCACAGATATGAAGGAAGTGCTAATACAGAATTCCATGACCTATTTCCCTCTTTGCTGCAATTTAAAATAAGCAACAAGGGAGGAAGAAATGAGAGTTCCCATTATAGTTGAAAGAATATAATTTATACATTAGGAATTTATTGACTATAAAATTTAGGAAACTTTTGGAGTTAATACTCAGGAAGTGGTATTATGATCCTGTCTGGAAAGATTAAGAAAAAGATTCCAAAATCCAGAAGAAAGCCTTCTAACACCTCTCTCAAAGCCGCTTGAGCTACGTGATCTTACCATGCTTTAGTCACTAAGCATTCAGTCAATCCGACCAGTTTCACTCACCTAGCTTACCCGCAAGTTAATGACTCAGAATCAGTCAAGATTTCTATGTTCTTTTATCTTTTAGATTCTGATTCAAATACAAACATTCTCTTTTTGCCTTTCTACAGTTTTGCATGAAGCACATCATACCTCTCCCAGCCTGTAACCAGTATCGTCTTCTTAAGAACCAGGATCTGTGAAATATCCACAGCGCCTTCTCTCCCAACATTTAGTGTGTGGTGACAGTATCCACTGAAGTCCCATACCTTTAAGAGAAAAACTTACGTCACCTTTGAGACAAGAACAGAAAATGTCTTCTTCATTGAGTAAAGTAACACAGTGTAATAGGATTATTTTAAACTTTTGTTCTGGACAAGCGCGGATTCACTTAGGGTGTGTCATAATTAAGAAAATCCTCTCACCATTTAAATTTACCCATTGTTTTTTGTTTGTAATAATCCTATTACACTGTGTTATTTTACTCAATGAAGAAGACATTCATATGACTCAATAGCCTAAATCAGCTATTATTAGAATAGATCGGGTTACAAGTAGAATAACAAAACATAATGGGTAAATTTAAAAGGTGAGAGGATTTTCTTAATTATGACATAGCCGAATTATATATACTCAGATAAAGGTTTTAAATGAGTATGCATTTTTAAGGGGAAGACTATAAAATCATGCAGAGCCACATTTTGGAGTCTGTTGAAACCCTGGTTCTTTCTCTAAGTGTTTATCTCTAAATTTCAGTTTCCTCATTTATGACACGGGACACTTACTCCTCTGGGACATTTGGAGGATTAAACATCTAATACAGAGCCTGAAACATAGTCCTTATGGATAGGTTTCCCATCTTCTCCCAGTAAAATGTCCTGTTGATAGTGGATGCCAGACCCCGTCCTACAGAGACACAAGCACTTTGAGTTTACTTCCTCAGGCAGGTGGTGAGGACCCAGGCCCAATGGGTGAACTTTACAATAGAACATCATCCGGTCACTAAAACTAAGCCCTGCCATGAAACATCATTGGTGTATCATACACAAAGAGCAAGTGGGCACTATCAAAATTAAATTGCATACACCCTTTGACTAGACTCCCTTGACTTTCAACTTCTATAAAAATCATCTCACAGAGGCACTTACATGTGTGAAAAGACATATTTTGAATATTTTTATATTCTTCAAGCAGTTTATAAAAGCTAAATGCCTGAATCAACCCAGCTGCTCATTAATAAGGGACTCAACAGTCAGAATATGGAATATCTATACAGTAGCATACAGTGGAGCCATTAAGAAGAATATGTCATTTCTGTATTTCTAAGCTCAGTCAAAACTGAACCAGCTATGGAACCTTAATAAGCAATTTGCTTTATTTCCTTGGGTGTTAGTTTCCTCCTCTGTAAAATCGCCATATAGATATATATGTGGGGGGATGTGGTGGGGGTGTGCATTTGTGTGTTTGTATGTGTGAAGTGCTTAAAACAGTACCAGGTTCTTAGTAAGCATGCAATAAAAGTTAGCTAACATTATTATTATTGTATGCATTCATATGACTCAATGTCCACGATAGAAAAATGCAAAATGCAGAACAACATATATATCAGGCTGCCCTTAAGAAACAGATGCTGCCCTTTGGCTAGAAGGATGTACAAGAAACCAGTAACAGTGGTGGTGCTACAAGGGAGGAACTGTGAACAGAGGTGAGAAAGAAACTCTTCTCACTGTGTAACTCTTTGATATTTCAAATTTTATTGAATGATTACATTAATTATTCAAAATGCTAATTAATTAAAAATCAGATACCTCAAAACCATGATAAACAGGGCAATACTTTTAAATCTTAGATGACATAGGTACTGGTTTTGGATCCTAAATTATAAATGACTGGAAAATGTCATTCATTCTTGTCTCTTCATAGAACATGAACAGCTCAACCCAGATTTGTGCATCTTACACAGAGGTTGCCAAATTTAAGAATTCTGTTGTGCTATTATGATAAAGACAAATATACCTTCAAAAACTTGTGATTATACTACTAAATTCACATTAACTTCGACAATGCAAAGCTTGAGATGTTGAAGGGTGCACATGCTCTTTACCCATATCATTTCGTTTTCCTCTAAATGTGGCCCTTAGCAAACCCACCTAAAATAATACCCACAAATAGGTACTGTAAAGATCTGATTGTCCCCAGGTCCAACTAAGTCCCTTAGCTGGGACTATCTGCAAGCTTTTAGCAACCATCTGCAAGTCTACTCTCCTCTGGATTCTATAACGTTACTGTCCAAGAAAGAGGTAAAAGGAACCTAGTCTACTCATCTCATTTCTCAGTTCAGTCTCATGCCCCAGGACCCGTAAGTGGGATACTCACTTGCTCCTTTTGCCTAAGTCTGTCTAAAACTCCAGTTCCAGTTATTCCCGTTTTATTCCACCTTGACTACTGGGGTTGGAATTGTCCCGTAAGTTCTGTAAACTAGATTACCTAAACCCAAGCTCCCAGTTCTTAACTCATGCCATTTAACCTTCCCAGAGGCCCAGCTCTGTTGATTTCCAGAGATTTTCACTGCAACCTGCCATAGCACCTCCTTCACACTGACAGTGGCCAGCTTGGCATCCCCCTAAATTCTTGCCTCCAACTTCCATCATGTTCTACCCACATATCCAGAGAACTTTCCATTACCCTCCCTTGCAGTCTATCGGCATGCATCATACACCCCACCATGGAAGGCATACCTCATTAATACCCTCTGATTCTAGTTATAACAGAAGTTTGAGAATCATTCAAAGCTTATTCCGGGAAACTGCCTTCTGTTGCCCTAAAGTGTCACAAGCCATCTCCAATCAAAGACTGTCATTAGTCTCAGAGCTGAGGGGAGCAGAGAGGATTCACTGGTAGGCACAATTTCAGATAGCAAGTATCTAAGCTTTGCATGAAAATTTGATCATTTTTGCAAAGCATAATAGCACTTTTCTCCCAGAATAAATTAGTAATAGTTACAAAATAAGAAAAGTGGAAATATTAAATACTATCAGTTTAGGATAATAAATATGATGATTGTTCTGCCTATGATCCTTCTTTGCTGTCTCACTTTCCTTCACATAAAAGTGCAAATTATAACATGGGTTGACTTTAAAATATTCATTTGCCCCCAAATTTGAACCTATGCCATCTTAAAAAGTTTTCTTGGTTGCCCTGATTTCTCCTTTTATAGACTAAGAAGAAAACTAGAGATATTAGCTGAAGCTTAGGAAAATCATTCGGACTTCTTATTCCCCAAAGCAGTCCTCGATCCAGAATACTGGAAAAGGCTTTCTGAAATAAGTAAGCTAAATTGTGTTTTTAGTCTAAATAATTTATTCAGAAAAATCATTTATTCATTTTTCCACAAAAGCTTTTTTTTTTTCTCTTGACAGCTTTGTTATTAGATGGTGTGAGTTATTTAACTCTTCCGATCTCATCTTTCCTCTTGCATGGCCAAAAAGGCAAAAACAAATATAGCTATGGCTGTCTCCTCGCATAGTATTTCAGCCTCCTCGTGTCTGGGTAGAAAAGCATCACTGCGTCCTCACCTTTATGGTCCCATCTGTGCTGCCAGTCAAAAGCCGTGTCTCATTTGCATCAAGGGCCATAGTGCTGATTTCTGCGTTGCCATGGCAACCAGTAAACTGTTTGATTTTCTGCCCAGTGTCTATCCTCCAGAAGGAAACAGTAGACCCCACGTCTGAGCTGATTACCTAAGAGAAAATAACCTTGTAAAGAAATTAAATATAGCCCCAGAATCCATTTTTATTTCAATAAAAAATATCTAACCTGTGAATTTCCATGACTGAGATCCCTCCCCACCCCACAATAGTTAGAGACATGTTAGTGATGTATGTTCTTTCTTTTTCTTAAGCTGATAACATTTCAATTCCTAAGCCAGAACGGAAGTAATGAAGTCATGATTCTCTTTACCAGCAAAGATAGGAGTCTACTTCCCTTACCCACCATTCAGCTGGCTGTCTAGAGGTCATCCTGAAATCGAATCCTACTGAAAAGAAACTTAAAAATCTACTGCATTTAGATGAGAAAGTTGATTTTATTAGTCATGGTGCTCTGACACTATTTCCTATATGAAAAGAAGCATTTTACTGTATTTCACCTTCTGTTTAGCATTCAGAAGAGAAAGCACTACCAGACATTACGGGAAAAAAAGTTACTTTTAACAAACTGATAGAGCTATCACTTTCAATGTCATTAGTCCCTTTCTTCCTCCTCTCTCAAGGTGCTGTATATATTTTTACAGCTAAACACAATTATTGATGGGCCACTAAAAACAAAGAACACAGGAAGGTTAAATATAAATCTGCATATATACTCCAAGAGTAAGGCAACAAAACAAACGCTAGAAGGGACAGGATTATATATAGTAGCCCGACAGTGAGAAATTTTATGGTGGCAAGTAAACTGCTAATTTCAGCTCTAAGTATTTAGGCACCCTTTGGGAAGTTAAAATCACCTCATCCATTTGACTTCGGGACCCAAAAGAATGAAAAACAAACAAACAAAAACACTGAACCCACAAATAAGTAGATAGGAAATTGCCTGAAGCAACATCTAGACTTTGAGAAAACTTAAATCATGACTTTATCTGCATAGGTACAGATTACCATTGTATAAATGTAAATTTATCAATAATACTCTAATTTGTGCATCGCATTTTTGTAATTAAATGGGTTCAGGTTTACTGAATGCACATTCAGAAGGCCCAGAGAGTCGGCCAATGCATGCGTGCATGCATTCATTTGGTTTTGGGGCACTCACTGAATGTCCACTCCATACCCAGCTCCGTGATGGCAGCAAAGATTCACTAATGAATCCCTGCTCTGAAGGCATCTATAGTACAGGCTTGAATATTAAAATCACCTGGGGAACTTTATAAACCATGACTGTATACCAGATCAGAGACTCTCATTTAACTGAACTAAGAAGGAGCATTTTTTAATGAGCTGTCCAGATTACTTAAGTCTGCAGCCTGGGTTGAGAACTATTGGTCTAGGTAAGGAAACAGATAAGAAATAGGTAAGTGCCAAACAATACTACAAATTTAGAGGCCTCAGCCCTAGTTGCAGCAGGGGCACAGAGAGTAATATCCAAAATTTCTCACTGGGATGAGGGATGGGAAATGAAAGGTAAGGAGGGCCAATCTGCGATTGAAGATAGGAACATGTATTTATTGGATGCCAAGGCCTTTATACTATCTCACTTGATCTTTATAAAAAAAACCCTGTAAAATAAATAATGTTATCTCCCTCATTCTACCAGTGATGAAATTGAGATTCTAATCAGCTAAGCACTGTTCCCAAGCTTATATAATGAGGTTTGAATCATGGACTGTCTGTGACAGACACATCATACAGCCTTCTATATTCCAGCATAGTCTTCCCAGATAATTAAGAGTGTGCTTAGAAGAGAGAACTAAGCAAGAGAAACAATGTGAAGTGTAATGGAACCAGAGTGCGGATGATGAGGTAAACAGTGGAATGCCAGGTGAGGCAGCAAGCTGGTGACAGATAGTGGAATCCCTGAAGAGCAATACTAGAGATCTTAACTATAGAGAACAGACTGATGGTTACCAGAGGGGAGGTGGTTGGAGGGATGGGTGAAATAGCTGATAGGGATTAAGGAGTGCACTTGTTGTGATGAGCACTGGGTGTCGTATGAAAGTGCTGAAGCACCATATTGTACGCCTGAAACTAATACCACGCTGTATGTGAAGTAACTGGAATTAAAATGTAAAAAAAGAGCAATGTTAGAGAATAATGAGTCATGTGTATAAGGTTCTTACTGGGACAGGGAGCTTAGCTTTCATTGGATAGGCAACAGAGTGTATGACTCAAAGTTCACAGCAATCATTGTTCTTGACGAGGAGGAGAGCAATACAGCATTTTTTGTTCATGGGTTAGTGAAAGTACTCCTGGCAGTGGTGTGGAGAACAAACTGGGGTGGTAGGAAGACCATTTGGGGGCAGCTGTGATAGTCCAGGTAAGAGATGTTCACCTGAAACAGCAGTACAGCAGTAAAAAGGAGAGGAGAGACTGGGAAATAAAAGAGCCATGATTTTGCCACATTTATGCTTAGCAAAGAACTGATTGTGAGCACATGATCTCTTGTAGCCTTTTTTTCCCTGAAATTACAACTCTGAATCAAACAACTTCTTAAATGATGTAAACCTCTGTGTACATTACACATTTTCTCTCCTGAAATCAAAAGTAGCTTAAATATATTTAATTACCATTGTTCAACAATAGTATAATTTCCAGGACAAAATGGCCTGAATCTTCAAATAATATGCCCTATCTCTTCAATTATCACCTCAGGTAACTGACTGTGTTTCTATTTGCTTTGATTTCTGCAACATGCCTGATAGTTAAGAGCACTGAGTTTGAAGCCGGGATGCCTGAGTTTGAAGGTCAGTTGTCTGACCTTGGGCTCATTGCTTAATGTCTCTAAGCTTCAGTTTCCTCCACTACGAATGAGAGAGAATCACAATAACTACTTCAAACCATTTTTAAGAGGTTTAAATAAGCTAATATTTGTAAAGCACAGTGCATGGTATACAATAAATAAGCCATAAAAGTTAACTAGTGTTACTCTTCTATTTAAGCTTTATTTGTCTGACTCTCTATTTTGGGTGATATCACTTTTCATAGCCAAACCAATTTAAGAAAAATATTTAATATTTTCCACCATGACAGCGAATGTAGACAATTATAATTTTAGAAAGCAGATTGTAGATGTACATTGAAATTTCAAATTATATCAGACTCGTGAATTTCTCACATAATTACTTAGGAATTTGCATTGTATTCATTAAAAACAAAACCGTGGAAACATAATTTTCCAAGCATGAGTGAAAATTTTGATGGTGTTTTTTTTTAAGAAAAGGTTAAAGTTTGTGAAGAGTTTTACTATTTCTATTCAAAAAATATTCATTGAGAACTTATGTTAGGCATTTCAGTACTAAAAGATGGGCATTCCCTGATAAAAACAAACAACAACAAAAGGCAAAGTACAATGAGACCAATGTTCAAGGAAAAGACTTGTTTACTTGTCCGAGCCTGGATTGCCCACATTACAAAGCATCTAATCATCGACTACCCCACTTTTATCTACTGCAGACATTCAATCAGGAATTAGTAACTTTCATATTTTGCTGCTTTGCAGCAAAATTCTCCCTCTTTTGATCACTTGGCTGAGCCCCAACATGCTATTCATCAGTTTTTAGCACCTTTCTCTGTTCATTTCACAATTTCTCATGAAATCTGAATCAATAATGACAACAGTATAGAGCTAGTCGGATTTCATTTTGTGGCAATCTACCTTAAGGTGCAGTCTTCGGGAAAACAGTGTGTTGAAAAACAAGGACTGACCATGTCACAAACATACCACCAGTATGAACCAGACTTCTGTCATTATGACAATATCAGAACACAGGAATAGCAAGGCAGGTGAAAAGACTTTCAAAGTTTGGTGAGAAAGGAGTGCATTTAACATCACTTGGCAGGTGAGGGAAATGGTTTGTCTACAGGATGGTGGGGACTTTATTTTTAGCAAACTGTGATTTTTCTCTGGAATAGAGCCCAGGAATGAGTATTGGCACCATATTTATGTGCCAGATTTTGATGAGACCAAATCTCTAAGTTTTTGGTTCATTCCTGGCTGCTTCTTACCAGGTGAGAACTCAGCTGAGGATGAGGACAGGGCCCTGGCGGGCTGCAGAGCAGAAGTGACACTACCCTAATCATTCCAGTGCAAGTGGGCCGTGGGAGCAAACCACTGTTCTCCACCTTATGTACCCAAGTTAATAACCATTTAGGAACATACAGGTCTTCTTGTCTCTCTCATCTGAAGGTGTCACAGTCAATGAGACAATTCTAAGAGATGTGAGGCTATATCCACATCCCCTAGTTGTCTTCTTGTATTCCAACAACAGTAGGTATTTTAGTTGTCTTGATATGCATTCTAAGTCCTAGATCTAAGCAAGAAGGGAAATTAAAAATTATAGCAGCGGATGTCACTGGCTACCGAGGAATGAGGACATTTGATTTAATTGCTGTTTATAGTTCTATTTTCTGGTCAACACTCTTTGTGGCCTCCTAATATAAAGCAGGTTACCTATTTTATTTCTATTGTACATACATCAAATCTCCAGAAGTTACATTTCAGTAAGTAGTGAGATGAGGGGAATGATAATATCTAAGTACTGGTGCAGAAAAAGGATTCAAATATTTTAAGGCAGCCATTCTCCATTTATGAATCTTATTTATTACCTCTGTTAGGTTAATTTGTAGTTTGCTCTTTCAAATTCATCCCTTGAGTTTACTGAACACCTATGATACTCAAGACATAGGATCTGGGTGTTGGGGATTCAGCAGTGAAAAATTCCTGCCCTTATTATTTAGTGGGGGCAGAGATGCAGCCAGATGAGAAAATAAAAAGAAAAAAAAGCTATATAGCTATGTAGATAGATATAGTCTAGTGGTGATAGGATTATGGAGAAAAATATAACTGAGATGGAGGTAGAGATTATTGTGAGTGAATGCAAAGCTGGGCGCCCTGACAAAGCCTCCTTGAGGAATCATTTGAGGAAGATGTGACTGAGGTAAAGGAGGGAGCCATGCAGATACCTAAGTGAAGATACAAAAGAAACAGCGATGCAAAGGTCCGAAGGTAAATTTCCCTTGGACATTCAGGGACTAGCTAGATCAGCAATCCTAGGCAGTGTGAGTGACAGGAGGGGCTGCCTGCTGTGACCACCTGTGGTTGTCATACAGGCATTCAAAACACTCCCCACCTCCCAGAACTAGGGGTCAAAGTCAGAAAAATATCACTTCCTCTTTTTCGGCTAATATTTATTTAGGTTTTACTCCTGCTTTGTTCCATAGCATGTTTCTATACAATATCCTCTGTCCTTTACAGAAAACCTACAAGGGAGGTATTATAATCCCTTTTCTATAGATAAGAAAACTCTTTGTTTAGAGAAGTTAAAATCACTTGCTCAATGCAAAGTATTGGGAACTCTGACATTGAAACCTCACCGCTTCCCTCATTCTAAACAAATAACTGAGAAAACACGCCTTCAAAAAGTAGTTGAGACTGCACTGGACCTCCAGGTTCTGGTTCTTCGTGCTTAGAAGTCACCCATCATAACCATAAGTAAAAAGCTAAACAAACTAAAAAAATTAACATCTCTTCTTTGATCAATAATAGAAATGAGGTCGCAGGGCAAATTGCTACCCCTAGAATTGAAGAGATCAACAGGCAAATAGAGAAAATTACAATTTACCAGAGCAGGAACTCAGGAACTGGAAACTCCATGGGAAACAGAGCCAAGAGAGGAAAACCACCACTATGATTGATGAATTGCTGGGGGCTCCAAGTGGACAAGTCCAAGAGTCAAAGATGCCCAGGGGGAGCCAGTCATAGGGGGCCCCCACCATTTTTTGAGTTTTATTTTGAGATTATCGACCAGGTTTTTTACTGTAATATTGGAGGAAAATCTCTTCCTGCTTCTGGCAGAGGCAGAAGGAAAGAAACTATTTCAAAATACATTAGAGTAATTCTGTTTTTCTTAACAAGGTCCACCCTCAAGAGAAACTACTTACCCAGGGCCTCACCTGCTGGGGTTTTATCAGTGCTTACCTGATCTGAGGAAGGAAAATACCAAATTCTAGCCAGCTTTAGTCTTCCTATTGGACGTGAGTGTGGGAGACAACTGAGAAGCATATGTAAAAAAATAATTAATTAATTTTAAAAAGCACATGTGAGGTCCACAGTCCAGAGGCACAGGCTCACAAAAGACTGAGACCTAATGCTAGGACTACAGAAGGCTTCTCCGTCCACACACCTCATCACCACATTTCTAATGGCCTATTTACAGCAGTTCCTTTTACCTGGCTCCTTATGTCCCACTATCAAGAAAAAATTACAAAACATACTCAAAGTCAAAAACACATTTTGAAGAAAGGCAGCAAGCATCAGACTCAGATATGGCAGGGATATTGGAATTATCAAATCAGAAATTTAAAATAACTATGATTAATATGCAAAAGGCTCTAATGGGTAAAGATAGCATCTGAGAACAGATGGGTAACATAAGCAGAGAGAAGAAATTCTTAGAAAGAACCAAAAAGAAACGCTAGAGATCAAAAATGAAGCATGCCTTTGATGGGCTTACTACTAGACTGAACATGGCTGGGGAAAGAATCTTTGAGCTGGAGGATGTATCAGTAGAAACCTCAAAAACTGAAAAGCAAAGAGGACAAAGACTGAAAAAAGCAAAACAAAACAGTATCCAGGAACTGTGGGACAGCTACAAAAGGTATAACATTCACACAATGAGAATACTAGTAGGAGAAGAAAAAAAGGAACAGAAGAAATACTTGAAACAATAATGACTGAGAATTTTCCCAAATTAGTAACAGGTACCAAACCACAGATCCAGGAAGCTCACATGACACGAAGAAGAATAAATGCCAAAAATAACGATACGTAGTCACCTCAGAGTCAAAGACGACATCTTGAGAGAAACCAGAGGAGAAAGATAACTTCCTTCAAAGGAACAAAGATAATAATATTTGAGCAGGATAACAACAGATGTTGCCGAGGATGCAGAGAAAGGCAAACCCTCTTGCACTGTTGGTGGGAATGCAAACTGGTGCAGTCACTCTGGAAAACAGTATGGTGATTCCTCAGAGTTAAAAATAGAACTACCCTAGGATCCACAAATTGCACTACTAGGTATTTACTCAAAGGATACAAAAATACTGATTCAAAGGTGTACATGCACCCCAATATTCATAGCAGCATTATCAACAACAGTCAAACTATGGAAAAAACCATCGACTGATGAATGGACAAAGAAGACGTGGTGTGTGTGTGTGTGTGTGTATACACACACACACTTTTATGTGTATACAAAAGTCAATCAGTTTCCTATATAGCAGCAATGAAAAGTAGAATTTAAAAATAAAACTGTAATACAATTTATATTAGCATCCACAGAAACTAAATACTTAGGTTAGGTATAATCTAAAAAAAAATGAATAAGGTCTATATGACATAAACTACAAAATTCTGGTAAATTAAATCAAAGAACTAAATAAATGGAGATATTCCATGTTCTGTGGATAGGAAGACTCAATATTGTCATGATCTCAGTTCTCCCCAACTTAATCAATATATTCCATGCAAAGCAAATAAAAATTCCAGCAAGTTATTTTGTGGATATTGACAAGCCAATTCTAAAGTTCATATGAAGAAGCCAAAGACCCAGATAAGCTAACACAATATTACAGGAAAAGTACAAAACTGGAAGACTGACACTACCAACTTTATGATTTACCATAAAGCTGCAATAAAGACAGTGTGATATTGGCATAAGAATAGACAACTGGATCAATAGAACAGAATAGAGAGGCCCAAAAACAGATACACATAAATAGAGTCTAATGATCTTTGACAAAGAAGCAAAAGCAATACAATAGAAGAAGAATATCTTTGCAACAAATGGTGCTGGAACAACTGGACATCAACATGTAAAAAGATGACTCTAGACACAGAACTTACACCCTTCACAAAAATTAACAAAATGGATCACAGACCTAAAAATATAGGAGGAAATTTAAATGACCTTGGGTTTGGCAGGGACTTTTTAGATAAAACACTGAAGGTATGGTCCATGAAAGAAATCATTGATAAGCTGGACTTCATTAAATTTAAAAATTTCTGCTCTGCAAAAGACATTGTCAAGAGAATGAAAAGATAAGCCACAGATTGGAAGAAATTATTTTCAAGACAGATATGATGAAGCACTGTTATCTAAAATATACAAAAACTCTCAAAATTCAACAATAAAACAACCCAATTTAAAAAATGAACCAAAGAACTTAACAGATACCTCATCAAAGAACATAAACAAATGGCAAATAAACATATGAAGAGATGCTCCACATAATATGTCATTGGGGAAATAGTAAAATAATAACACGATATGATGCATCTATTAGAACGACTTAAATCTGGAACACTGACAACATCAAATGCTGATGAGGATGTAAAGCAGTAGGAACATTCATTCACTGCTTGTGTGAAAGCAGACTGGTACAGTCACTTTAGAAGGCAAGCGGCATTTTTTCTTTTTTTTACAAAACTAAACGTATTTTTACCATTCAATCCAGCAATCATGCTTCTTGATATTTACCCAAAGGAACAGAAAACTTATGTCCACACAAAAGCCTATGCACGGATGTTTATAGCAGCTTTATTCATAAGGGCCAATAACTGGAAGCAACCAAGATGTCCTTTAGTAGATGAATGGATAAATAAATGGTGGCACATCTATCCAATGCAATACCATTCAACATTTTAAAAATGAGCTCTCAAGCCATTAAAATACATACAGGAGACATAAATGCATATTACTGAGTGATAGAAGCCAATCTGAAGAGGCTGTATGCTATAATGGTGGATGCGTGTGATTACACATTTGTCTAAACTCATAGAATGTATCACACCAAGATTGACCCAAATGTAAACTGTGGTTACATTTGGTGATAATGATGTGTCAATAGAGGTTCATCAGTTGCAACAAATGTACCACTCTGGTGGGGGATGTGGATAATGGAGGAGGGGATGCTAATGGGAGGACAGGGGGTATATGTGGTATTTCTGTACTTTCTACTCAATTCTGCTGTGAACCTAAAAGTGCTCTTAAAAAAAAATTCTTAAAAAAAAAGGCCAAGACTGTGGCGATGAGAGAGGCTGAGGAAGGGGTCCTCACCTACTCTTCTGTTGGATTTCATGCAGCTTTTATAGAGAATATTTGACAATATCCATCAAGGTTACAGACATAAATACTCTCTGACCCGATCACCTCAGTTCTAGGAATTTATTCCACAGATGTTTCCACACTTGTGCTAAAGTTGTGTGTTCAAGGTTAAAAACTAATACATTATTTGTAATAGAAAATACTGAAATCAATCTAACTAATAAAACTGGTATGCCCATGCAATGGAGTACTGTGCAGCTATAAAAAAAAAGAGGAATCTCCTTAGGTAATGAGATAAGATGATCTCTAGGCTGGTTGTGAGGTGAAAAATCAATATACAGAACAGTGTTTCTATGCATAATATGCTATCATTTGTGTAAAAACATTTAAAATAATATCAATTCTTAAATATTAAGAATTACACATTTCCATATTTAAAAGTGAGTCTACATCTGTACCTCTGTATGAATAGAACAGCCCTGAAAGGGTGCTCCTGAAAGTCATAAAAACTGGGTGCCTCCAGGGAAGGAAGCTGAGTAGGTAGAGGAAATTTTCACCGTATACCCTTTTGTCCTTTTGAGTTTTGTAACATTGAAATGTGTTATTCTTTCCAAGCTAATCACACTTAAATATGCACGTGCATATGTGTGTGCATGTGCATGTGTGTGTGCATGTATATATTTTGGAGTAACCCTAAGACTTACAGTACTTCCTGGGTCTCCAACAAGTGACCAGATCTCATGGCCTCAGGATTGACATGTAACTAAGTTCAGCCTTAACCTGATGCTGAAGAAGAGCCATGTTAATAAAAGGAAGTTCACCTGGAGCCCAGCAAATAAGGCAGGCAAAGAGAAAGTCTTCATTAGTGTTCATCCAGTTCTGTTCAAAAGAGAAACTCATTGATTTTGCCTTAAATACAAGCACTAAGAGGTATAATGTCTTGTAAGGTGGAGATAAATTTCCTTCAAGCTTGTCCACTTCCCTTCGCTCAGATTTACAATTACCAAGGGAACTACCAATTGAATTGGTTAGAGTCTCAAATATCTCAATTCCCAAAAAATGGTGTGCAGAAGAGAGGACAGAAGATGCACTGTCACTAGAAAATTAGAGCCCAACCCCATTTTTAATGAATGAACTGGCTTGATGTTTGTTGTGATAGTGTGAGAGTTAGTCCTCAAGAAACAGCACCACTCTGGCTAAAGTGAAGAGCTAGTCTTCAAATTTTTGAAGTCAACATCCCATGCCAGATAATGGGAACTTCACCAGTGACCTCAGGGGTCCTTCTAGAGGCAGCCAGACAATCGCTGATATGTCTCTTTACGTAACCATGCATGTGATTAATATGTTTACTCTTAGAGATTGGGTAAAATGGTAAGATTCCGGGAGGCAATTTGTGTACCAAATAATCTAATATGCATATATTTTAACCTAGGATTGCATTCCTAAGATTTTACCCTAGAGAGATAAAGTCATGAGTGTGAATATATTTATGCACAAAAAAATTCATAATAGCAAAATTCTCATCAAGGCAAATGGATCAGTAAATTATAATACACATACAATGGGATACTGTGCTGCTTTTTTAATTTTTTTTTAAATTTTACTTATTGTTCTGCTTCTTAAAAATGAAGTAGTAGGTACAAGGAAATATATTCATATATACATATAATTCCAATATATCATAGAATAAGTTTACAGAACCATATTTATATAAAATACTCTATGCACAGAGAGATATTTAGAACATGATATTTCCTCAATACTTAGTTCATTTTTTGAGCTTACTGCATGGTTTTATTTTATTTTATTTTATTTACTGCATGGTTTTAATTTCTTATAATAAGCACATAGCGTTTTACAAAAATAAGTTATTTAAATAATACAAATGGCTAATATCATTATCTGCCAAAATGCGATGATGCCTAAATATCTAGTCTGACTATAAATATGTCCTAGATGCAAGACAAACTGAAACGTTGCCTATTTTACAGAAACACATAAACCCACATCGTTAGGATGATAGCCATAGTGATAACTCAGAAATTTTATCTATTCCCGTTTATAGGATACCTACAAATACGTTTTTTAAAGCTTCCTAACCTTCATGGGTTTTTAATAAAAGCTTCCTTTAAGAACTCAGTGCAAAGACAGTTCATTATAACTGGCCCCAGGATATTGAGTTACTTTGATTCTTTTAAAATTAAGCATTCCAAGGACTTCTTCATCCTGTCCCAACTTGTCCTGCTGCTAGCTGCAAGGGCAGGCTTTGCTGGGTGAAGAAAAGCATGTGGTTTCTTTTAAAAGATTTTGTGGGGCTTAATATCACTTTCTCAGATGAGGGTGCAAGGATATACCAAGAGGCAGGAAGATAAAGGAAAGTCACAGACTGCACCAAGTTGCTTTTATATAGAGATTATGTGGAGGCTCCGCCGAAGTCCAAACAGAATGAATTCACAATAAAGTGTTGGCATCATGTTAAAATGACAACAGAAAGGAAAGTTTTCATTAAACTCAGACAAAAACAAAGTCTACCAAAAAGACACCAAACCAGATAACCACAGAGCAAGTGCCAGTGGATGGAATAAGCATGGATTCCCTTTGAACTTGGAATGAGAAGTGGTGATAATTCACCAAACCTCACAATTGAGCAGATATTTGATATTCAGGAGAGTCTAAGGAGTTGCAAGAAAATGCAGAAGTGGGAAACAAGGATCTTTTCCTTACACCAAAAACATAGGAGGAGAGAAAAATGGGAGTTAAGTGTTCGACTGGAAAAGAACTAGAAATTCGAGCAATACTCTAAGAGGGGAGAGGTAAGTGTGGTGTGTCCCTGGAGACTTCAGGAGCTGAGAGGACCAAAGATGGGCTCTGAGACTGAATATTTCTGAGCAGGAACTGCAAGGGCTGAGGAGAGAAGGTGCAGGATAAACAACTTCCTTTCCTGAAGGGGCATTCCTGGATGAAGCCCAATCCAGGGTCCCGTCCCCTATCCAACATTTAACCTGAGAGGTATGGGGGTTTGCTGGGGGAGCCTTGCTAAGGCTGGCCATGTGGGAGGAGGGAGGGCTGCTTCCTAGAGGCAAGCCACAGCAAGGCAATGCTGGAGGGATCCATGCTGTTACCATTCTCATGTCTAGGCTCCCCACCGCCCTGCCCCAATCCCCAGCCATCACACACACACACATATTTAAGAGTCAATAAACTAAAACTTAGACATGAGAAGCTAGCTGCCCAACATCTGAATTCTGATCTAACTCAGCGGTTCTCAAAACCTTTGATCTTGGGATTCTTTTACACTCTTAAAAATTATTGAAGAATCCAAAGAGCTTCCATTTATGTGGATGGGAGGGAGAGAGAGAGAGAGAGAGAGACTATGTATCTACCATATTAGAAATTTAAACAGAACAACTGTTACAACACAAGAATACAAAATCATATATTCCTTTAGCCGTTAGAGCAATGATGTCATCACTCATCCTGTAGCTTCTAGAAAACTCCACTTACACTCATGAGATAGTAAGAGTGACAAAAACAAACAACAAATGAATAATATGATGAAAATAGTTTTGATCTTACAGATTCCCTGAAAGAATCTGAGTCCCCCCAGGGGTCTGAGATCACACTGTGAAAATTGCTATTTTAACCTTAAGTCCATGCTTTATTTTTGCAAGACCAGGCAGTGGTATACTCAGTGAATGACGTTACCAATCTGGTTCTCAGCTCCCTTTACTGCCTCAACTCCCACATTTGCCACGTACTTCCAAACACCAGAATAAACCCTCTCCCTGTTTAAAAAAAAAAAAATGTACTGTGAGTGCTCAAGCCTCTTTGAAGGTGCTGATGGAAGCAGCTGTCTGGAACTGCTTCCTTCTCCTTCTAGAGAATCCCACTATGAGACTTCTGGGATCTAGTCTGTCACTCACCCCAGCCCCAGGCAGAACTGATCACCTGCCATGGACAGCACTTTGCTCTTCTCTCTACTTCATTTTACTGGATTCCGTTTTTCCTTTGTAAGTTAGTAATGTGTCTGCCTTCCCTTCTTTCATCCATCAGCCCCATAATGAGCACCTGTCAGCAATGAGCGCCAAGAAGACCACCAGGACCTGAGTCTCCTGAGCT
Source organism: Zalophus californianus (assembly GCF_009762305.2). Taxonomy (NCBI): domain Eukaryota; kingdom Metazoa; phylum Chordata; class Mammalia; order Carnivora; family Otariidae; genus Zalophus; species Zalophus californianus. Next base: position 120,202,101 of record NC_045595.1, read on the forward strand.
ACTGGAACGAAGAAACTATAGTGGATGAATCTGCTTCCTCATTGCTGGCACCTGGACTTGCTCAAACTGTTTTATTTGCTTTGTCTAATTACTCTGAAATGATAAATTATCACTGGTGGATGGCACTCTGGGTGATATTGTTGTCTTTGTTCTTAACTGCAATACATTTTTATAGTTATGAATGTAATACAATGTTAAAATGTTTCTCTATAGCTTAGCCACTAATAATCAGGAAACATGTATGAAATGAACAGCTCTATGTACTTTATATACATATTAATGCTTTTAATTATTTATACTCTTAACAGCAAAAATAAGTAGAGGTACAAATACCCAACCCAATTGCACAGGGATTCTTCCTACAGCCTATACCATATGTGCATATTCCACTGTTCCTGGTAACTTGCATATATTTGCACTATCTTAGCTTATCTTCATATCCCAAATGGAAGGTTCCACATCTTTGTGTCCCATTTCCTGAATTCTTCATGGGATATTGTTCATCTAATGGCCAGATGACATAGGATCTTAACATCTACATACAAACCTAGCTTCTTAACTCCGCAGCTCTCAATTAGCAAAATGTTCTCCTGGAAATAAATACATCTCTCGCTTGGCCACCAGGGAGCTGAATTAACTGGCTGCCTTGGTGAAGTTCAGTAAGACATTGACGGAGGGAATGTTCCCTGCAGATGGAATTCAAAATGGATTGTTTCGTAAAGGATTTTTATCTCCCAGAATAACCAAAAAACAGTGTTTGAAGTGGTGACATGACACACTACTCATTACTAACAAAGGGCTTTCCGCCCCTCACGCAAAAACCCAACTACTCATTTCTACATGAATGCAGAAGCTTCTGCAGAAGGGAAGGGAAGGATGGGCCGAGATATTGTTTAATTGGCCTCACGCTGGATATGGGCTCTCTGCTCAGCTCCTGCTGTGCGGGTTACAATCAGTCCTGCCGTGATCACGGCAGCAGACTAACCTCCACTGGTCCCTCTCCCTCCGTGACACTGCGCACCTGCCCACCCTGTCCTCTGAGAAGGCCTGTGGTCCAGCGGCATCTTCCCTCCAGAGGAGCCACGGCTTCTTCATTGACATTCAGGTAGCGCTCCCATAAGCAAAGGCTGCAAAGTGTCATTAAAGTGGTGGGGAGACAAACAACACTTGTGCTGCATACCAAGTGGCACCACATTTAACTGAATCATTTTATTATGAATACATTCCAGGCTGCCACTGTGAGGCACCGGTGTAAAATAGGCTGGCAAAATGGATCTCTGCTAATTACATTTCATGCATATTTCAGAACTTTCCACGGGGATACGGGAGGCTGGCATTCATAAAATAGAATTTTACAACCAGGTTCACTTGCATTTGGCATCAAGACCCAAATGAGCAAGTAACAAACAGAAGTTCAATTATGTCGCATGTTTTGTTTGTTTTCACTGGAATATTGTAATTCCTTATAACTCTATCTGCGCCGCCGTAGTCACTGGCTGAAAATGAAATCCCTCTTCAAATCCACCTGAACACACATCCTTGCAGAAAAGTACAAGGCTATTAAATTGTTTCTTTCCCACAGTTTTTTTTGTTGTTGTTGTTTTTTGTTTTTGTTTTTTTGTCTATATTTGTCCTCAGTTACCTTAGGTTGAATTAAAGGAATGAACCTCTGGACATGGGGACTTGTCAGGAAAGGGACAGAAAAGCATCATTACCTGCTTCAAGACCGAATTGTAAAGAACACAAGTGACTGCTGTCTTGTGGCTCTTCACCCTTGTGCTGGCCTCACTTTTCATTGCCAATAATGCGAGCTGGTTATTAAATGAGATGAAAAGTCGTCCATGGGCTTCATCAAAGTGGAAGAGACATCTGAGGTCCTGACTTTTGGGAAAAGAACAAGCTATCCTCTGGATGGACAGCTGGTGCTGAATATCCCAGAGTCTCAAAACCTGGATAAAAAGTGATCAAGTCATATGAACATGTCAAGAACAATTGTCATTTTTAGCCAAAATTGTTTCTAGTTCACGCTCAACCCCAGGCAGATTTCGTCCATGGTGCTGTAATTGTTCCTACTTCTGTCATGGCACAGAGTTTTCTTGCATTTCCTTATCCATTTAAATGTCTTCTCACCTGTAATCTTCCCCAGGGAAGGACTGTGTTTTTGTCTCAGTCCCCCGAAGAGAGCTGTATTTAGCAAGTACTTGTGGCAGGCAGAGTAATAGTCCCCCCAAATGTCCATGCCCTCCTCCCTGCAGTGTGTATGTCCTTTTGCATGAGCACAAGGGATTTTCCAGATGTGATAAATTAAGGACTTTGAGATGGAGAGATTACGGGTGAGTCCGCTGTCATCGTAAGGGAGATTAGAGTGATGGGATGTGAGAAGGACTCTATCCAGTATTGCTGGCTTTGAAGATGGAGGAAGTGGGCCATGTGTCAAAGAGAAGGCAAGGAAAGGGACTCTCCCCCAGAGCTTCCAAAAGAGGAGCCCCTCCCAACACCTTGATTTCAGCTAAGCGAGACCCATGCTGGAATTCTAACCTGCAGAACACAAATACATTTGTGTTGTTCTAAACCACTGAGTTTGTGGTTGTTTGTCACATTAGCAACTGAAAAGTAACATGGTCTCTCTCTAATATATTTAATATATATTATACTCTCTATATAGTTATACATACACATGAATATATTATATTATTATATAGTATATAATACATATATACATATATATTGTATGTGTGTGTGAAATAAAAGACTTGGTATTAAGTGAAATCAAGTTCACATAAACCTCAGACATTAGATTCTTATTCAAACACAGACAATCAAGACACAAAAAAGACATGCAGATGGCATGAGACAAGCACTGAAGAAAACAGGAAGAACTGCTTTGCAGGTGCACGTGTGGCTGCTATCAGCCATGGTACGAAATTAACATGGGCAGTGAGGGAGCATCGGAAGGAAGATTGTGAAAAATCCCTCCAAAAGATGCTAACAGGCAAGTTCTAGGGCTAGACTTCTTGTGTTCTAATCTCGGTTCTCTCCTTTACTTTAGGGCGACCTCTAGCAACTTTCTTTGCCTCTCTGAGGTTTTGATGTAGTACCTACCTCACCCAATGCTAGAAGATAGGAACCAGGCCCCATGTCAAGCATTTAGCATGGTGACCAGCATGTAATAGTGTTCAATAAATACTTTTATTATTAAATGCATTGTATTATGTTTTCATTGTGTAAATATTAGAACCAAAGAGGTTCTTCCAACTAAATCAGTCTATCTTATCCAATGTAAGAATTATTTCTCAATTATCTATAAAAAATGGTCTGTTTAAGTGTTTGTAACTCCAGAAGGCAGGCAACCCTGCAGGTCTTAATGTACTTTAAATCATATACTCTTTTGGGAAAATAAAATATGTCCAAAATGATGGTCTATCCCCTCCTCCTAAATGCATGTACCCATATATGTACACAATTTCGCATATAATTTTCTGGGTACATAGACATGCACAGCCTTCGTCCATATGTACAGATCTTAGGAATCCACAGGATAGAAATCCCTACAGTAATTATTAAGAACGTTCAGCCAAAGATATGCTCTTCTACCTCTTGATTCTACCCTCTCCTCCTACATCCACATAAGCCTCTTGTTCTACCTCTTGTCCACAGTAAATGATCCCAGTTCCTTCAAGCATCCTACCCTCAGAACTCACTCCACCATGGCAGGCTCCTGATTCTCTCACTCTGTTTGCACTTTCTCTCCAGGGAGGGGATCATCATTCAAATGTTGTTTACCTTTAACACCATCGTTGCATCGGTCCATGGTCTAAAATCCAATAGTACCGGAGGGCTTTATTCTCAAGCCGCCTCTCTCAACCCCAGGTCCTACTCCTCAGAGACAGTCTTTTTTAATTATTTTTTAATTTTTATTTATTTGAAGACAGCCTTCTTTAACCTTCCTGAGTTATAGATTTCTCCATAACACCAAATAATAGCAGTGTATGTATGTGTGTGTAGTTTATATTGATCAAATGTGTGTATGTGTGTAACATATCATATATTGATCAAATGACTCTTTCCTTTGAAAAAGAGGTTACTTACATTTTTTTTCTCCCTTTTCATTCCTCCCAATCTAAACTTTTTTTTCTGGTCCTATTGGCTGTGATACTTTAAAATAATATACTTATACATTAAGTACTGCATTATCAATTTAAGACAGTATCTTTCTACTCATCAAAATGTAAGAATAACACTTGAGCCTCAAGGACCTATGTTAAGCATGGTGCTCAGAATGGAATCAATATTTTAGGGGTGTTCTAATCACTGTTAGAGGTTCTATGACTTCTTTAAACCATTTATTTTTGCATTATGATTAAGTCACTCCATTATGAAGTTTGCTTACCTTGAATTTCTGACTATGAAAAGCTCTTAATATGAATCCCATGAGCAAATAATCAAGCCAGACATCTACAATCTTACCTTCAAAAATCTGATGTATTAAGCCAAGACTAGGATTTTTCCTACTTTTGATTCAAAGTATGACAATGTAATTTTGAATCCTAATTCAATTATATTGACAATTCCTCCCTGATTTGTCTACATATCCCATGAGACATAGTAGGTGTTCAATAGGTAACTTTCAAATTTGTTGAAGATTGTGGTTCGTGTAATAATATGTCTTTATCCAGCTCGTTGATGGAGATCATTAGCTAGGATAAAGTCCAAGAATACAGAACCCCATAAAATCTTGCCTCACTTCTACATGGTTATTGCAGATTGCAGATCTTATATATTCCACAGATCTCATATAATCTACAATGACATTTTATGAAACATTTTTGCAGATCCATATAACCCAATTTGCAGATTTCATATAATTGCAGCTCTCATCTAATCCACTTGGCAGATCTCATATAATTGCAGATCTCATATTGCAGATCTCATATAATCCACAGTGATATTTTATGAAACTTTTTCAAACATCTTGTAGAAATAATTATGCTTGATGGATAGGGTAACCTCTCCATTTACCAACGATTATAACAAACTTAAAATGACCTAGTTAACCCCTGCCAGATAAACAGCATTACCAATCCTTCTAACTCCAAGAATATATATTTATGAAGTAAATTTTTTGGTTTTTTGGGGGAAAGAATTTTTCATTAAAGAATTCATTCTGGTTCTTAAACATTACTAAATATTTTTATTTAAAACATTCTGGCAACTCTCCTGAACGTGTTTTTCCTCAAGAATATAAATTCTACAAGAACTAAGACTTGCAAATATTTTTCAGTGTGTTCTAAATGTAAATAGAATTGATAAACTGTTATTTTGAATGTGAAAGCCACAAGATTAGACACATCTAGATTATTTTCAAGCACTCATATTGCTTATAATAGTCATACCCTCATTGTTCAGATTCCTGTCTTGTTTAGTATGGATTCCCTTCTAAAAGTAGAAATTAATTTCATGCCAGAACAATAATCTGGGGCATAGGTGAATATAGATTAATAATAACTCAACAGTATTAATGGACTATAATTCCCACAGAATCATTTTCCACCATGTTGTTCAAATAATTTATATTGCCTTTAATATTTTGTTGACATATAGTCATATAAATTAAATGAAAAATAAAAATAGATGAGCAATAACCTCTAGTCTATGATAGGTTTGTTCTTGCTATTAGCAATTAAAACTAGAAGTATGTTTTTTTTTATCAAAATGTGCATGTTCATCACTTTTTCTTAAAATTATGGGGTTTTTTTGTTCTACTTTCCCTTCTTCCTTCAAAGAACCCTAACTCTCTTAATTAGTGATCCATGATCCCAATAAGCCCCTTCCATCTTTAATTCTCTAATTTTTCTCTCTGCTGAGGATGAAAGCAACATTGATATATTAACATCAATGCACAAAACAGTGTTCCGGTGCTCACCTAGAAATCATGTCACGGTATGTGACCTCCCACATGTTTTTCAGTTTTTTTCTACACTACCACATTCTTTATGAATGGTTCTTAACCTTGACATTAGAAACACCTACATTACTTTAGAAATCACCTGTTTGGGCCCTTTTGCCAGGTCGATTAAATCAGAAACTCTAAGGATGGGGCTCAGGCATTAGTGTGTGTGTGTGTGTGTATATATATATATATATATATATATTTTAATTTCCCAAGCATTTCCTTTGCATTGTACCTTGACTTCTCTACATGGTTTTAAGGCCAATGCTAATATCCTCAAACAAGAAATCTTTCTCTCAGCTTAATCAGTAATATCATGTGGCTTGGCTTTAAACCAGATAATTGTATTCCCCTTCTTTCCTAATGTCTTTATCCTTTTAATCATGAAAAATATCTCACATTAATTCAGTTTTATTAATCAAGCCCTTTGACAAAATGTAACTTAAATAACTAATTAATATTTGAGAAGGATGGGTTCTTCTCTTTGATATTCAAGTTGACTTCTGGGATAGAATTAGGCCACAGTTCAGAAAGAAGTATATTTAATATCAATTTTCATTCCAGATTCCTAGCGAGATTTTTATTCTTCATAGGAAAAATAAGTAAACTGACAAACACCTAAGCTTAAAAATGACAATAGAACAATTGATACTTTTTAATTTATATTTTCCACAAATTTTGATCTAAACTGTACACTCTGTTTTCATCATAACACCTCAGAACTTGTGATGTCTGTCCAAGCTCAGCCTTCCTAAGTCTAGTTCTTGAAATGGCATGTTTGGGGGCTTTCTATTTCATCATCATTTTTATATTAGGAGAAATAAGTACCTAAGCTTATCATTTTGTCACATTATCAATATCAAGACAAAATTTAGCTATTCACATAATGATGAGGGCATATTTTTTCCCTTAATCTTTACCTTGATTCAACTGTTAGCTATTTAATAATGCAGGATTATTCATATACATTAGAACTAAAAATCAGTAGACTGAGATCAGAAACCTGGATCCTCATTTTAATATTACTTAGATCTGTCAGCTTAGTTATGTGATTTTACCTGTCCATTTCCTCACCTTTCTCCTAAAGTGGCCCCTGCCAGCTCTGAAATTCTGCCAATCTGCCTAGAATGTACTAAAGTTGCTCAACCTATTATCTATAGATTCCAAATCAACAATTCAAACAAATTTACAAAGGGGCATTGTGAAGACTGGACTAGAGAAATGTAGGATGCCACCATGTTTTCAGTCTAATTTTGCTGAAGAATTTTTTCTGCTCCCATGGTGCTCCTGGGTGGCTCAGTCGGTTAAGCATCTGCCTTTGGCTCAGGTCATGATCCCAGGGTGCTGGGATCGAGTCCCACATTGGGCTCTCTGCTCAGCGGGGAGCCTGCTCCTCCCCCACCACCCTGCTTGTGCTCTTGCTTTCTCTCTCAAATAAATAAATAAAATATCTAAAAAGAAAAAGAAATTTTTCCTGTTCCCTGCAAGAGACAGAATCATTTCACATAGACATAATAAAACTGCACTAAACAATAGGAAAATATGTAAATACGACTGTTATTTTGTCCTGTAACTGTTATAAACAGGCAACTTTATGGATGGGTGGGTACATGGAGAGATGTATGGATAGATAGGGAATCTGTTTTCAGTGCCCTTTGTAAAACCAAATCAGCATTATTTACATTTTGGTAACACGTCCAAGTTTAACTCAGAGTAGGAGGGAAAAAAAAATTCATAGTGTCCTAATAATGACATAAAAGTAAGTGAAAAGTAGAAAACAGACTCAGATGACTCTATCAAAGTGAGACTTGTTTGGTTTCATCAAACATTTACTACCAACTCCTGCCATCCTGTAGGGGATAGATATAAAATGAAATAAGAAAAAGAGAGAGAGAGAGTATATATCACTAGGGGATTTTGAGGACAGCAGTGCAGCATCTCAGCTCTCTGGGGTAATCCACAAAAATGGATAGCCTATTTCAGATGATAGGATAAAAGGAACTGATGGAACTGGGTCTCCTGAATACTCCTTTATGTATTAACAAGTCTATTTCTTCAGAATTTAAGCCTTTGGATAATCCATAAAAGCCTCATCAGTGAACGCTTAAAGGCAATTTTGTTTGACATGATATATGCATGTTCTACCGTATAGCTCAGATAACGTTTTTTTTAACATAAAGTCATAGAACAGAGCTTCCTTTAAGAAGTATTTTTACCATTTTTTTTCCAGAACTGAAGTCAAACCTAAAATATTGGCTGCAAATTAAAATCTTCTCTGTGCTAACCATCTTTAAATTATTACCATAACCATTATCTTCTGTTTTGTTTTTTGTTTTTTTTTACATTCTTTTCAACAAGAATGAGAGAAGATAAACAGCTCTAAGACTCAGATTTCTGTTAAGTGTCTGTTTGTGTATTCGATCACCCAGCTTGAAAAATTCAAAACATTTTTTCAGGCACTATGAATTGTTCTACAAAAATCTCATTGATGCCCCAGTTCAAGTATAACAAATTTAAGCTTAATAAACTCAACTTTAATAGACTTAACTAATACCAACATATTATTTCAGGTGCTCTCCTTTCTCAGAACAAAAGTTTACTTGGGAAATCAAAACAATTTCAATTAAACTGATTTTTTGCCACTATCATTACTCACCTAACACTAAAAAAACTCAACAGAATTTGTCTTAGTCTTCAAAAAAAAAAGTTTTCTAATTTTGCTTTTCAAAGATCACCATTCCTATTTTATTTTACAAAGTAAACTTAAACACTTTAAATTTCCTTCCTTCTTTCTTCTCACTTAAGATTTATACTAACAACAGCTTTGAAGGAAATAGTGAAAACCAGCTAGAACAAGGGAATTCTGATTTAAGTAAAATTGCAGACCTAACTAGGTTTTCATAGGGGTCCTTCTGCTTCAAAGAAACACAGCTCTGAATAAAACATAATTTCTCCTCCCTTGCTGGGTCTTCAGGGAGTGGGGACCATCTCTACAGGTCCTTAAGAAAAAAGAGGGAAAAAGAAACAAACTTAAAATGAAAATAGTGAAGAGTAGGCATAAATGAAGAGACTGCAACTAGGAGCCTAAGCCTTGGACCATCAGCAAGGTGGAGGCACCAAGGCAAGACTGTTCAGTGAAACTGGACAACAGAAAAGGAGAATAGTCGTGTCAGGACAGCACTTTTCTTCATTTCCACCTTCAGAAACACACAGAAATCTCTGGAGGAAAGCATCTTCAGTTTAGTTCCTCAGAATGGCTATAGTTTAGCAACAGTGAAAAACAAGGTAACAATAAAAGATAGCCAAACATAAAAAGGAAACAAGTCATCATGAGGGAGAACTGCCAGAAGAGCAAATATCAGACTTAGATCTCTAAGGACTTCAGATACTGAAATTATTAGATAAGAACAGCTAATAATGAAATTGAAATTAAAGATCTAGAAATCAAATATCCCCAAATAAGCAAGCACCAAAAGACTATCCAAAATTACCAGTTAAAAAACATGTTTAGGGCATGATCAGATAATGCACAAAAAACAATAAATGAATATAAATAAATCTGAAAAAGAAACTCATCTTAATTTTTTTTATCCATCAGGTTCACACACAAAAGAGTGAACACATTAATAGTATCCATTATTGACAAGACTGTGGAGAACAGGCACCTTTACACACCTCTGGTGAGTATACTATTGGGTACAATATTTCTAGATCTAAATCAGCAATATCTTAAAAATTTCTTTAAGAAGTACATTTCCCAGCAATTGCACTACTGGATATTTACTCCAAAGATACAAATGTAGTGACCCAAAGGGGCACCTGCACCCCAATATTTATAGCAGCAATGTCCACAATAGCCAAACTACGGAAAGAGCCGAGATGTCCATCAGCAGATGAATGGAGAAAGATGTGGTGTATATATAGCAGAATATTACTCAGCCATCAGAAAGGATGAAACCTTACCATTTACATCAATGCAGATGGAACATAGGCCTATGTAAAGTCACACAGAAAGATCTCCAGGAGCTATTATTTAGGGAAAATCAAGTTGCAGAAAAATATGTCTTATGTGATATCATTTACATAAAAACTAGTAATAAATACTACCTTGTATGTGTACACATACATAGGATGGTATATATAATAATATATTGTAACACAATACAATACATTATTATATACATACAATATATAATACAGTTGACCCTTGAACAACATGGGCTTGAGCTGTGCTGGTTCACTTACTTATACGTGATTTTTTTTTTTAATAAATACAGTACTATATATATTTTTTCTCTTCCTTGTGATTTTCCTAGCAATGTCTTTTCCCCACCTTACTTTACTGTAAGAATAACACACAAAACATACAAAATATGTGTTAATCAAATATTTATGTTATCTGTAAGGCTTCTAGTCAACAGGAGGCTATTGGTAGTTAAGTTCTTGAGGGGTGAAAAGTTAAACATGATTTTCCAACCGTGTGCCCCTCTCCCCCATGTTGTTCACAGGTCAACTGTATATTAATTATGAGAAGATATACACAAGTGTTAATAATGGCTATTTCTTGGGAGAGGAACCGATCTGAAGGGGAAGTGAACAAAAGGAATATTCATTTTTTTGCACTACATGCTTCCTCATTTTCAATTTTCATGAAAGTGCATTAATCCATTTACTTGTGTAGTTTAAACAAGATGAAAATGGCTTTGTTTCTGGATGAATAGAGGGAAGCCGAGGAGGAAGAGTATGCAGAAGGAAAGGGAAGACAAACAGGTAAGATGTAGTCATCACACAAAAGTCTCACTTTGTATTTTCCTTGCCAACTTTGGGACCACAGTGTAGAAATTGGGCTCTGGAAAAAATCAGAACCTTAAATGAAGGATTAAGTTACAAAGCCATCTCACTCTGGTGGCCAAATCAAGGTGAACAGCACAGAAGAGAATAGTTAGGAGCAGTAGAAGAGCCTAATCAGGCTCACTGGCTACAATGTCCCCCAGGCTTTGAAAATCCTTTCACTCCCCATGGTAATTCCTCCTCCAGATCCCCAAGTTACTGACTCCCAGCAGGGCTTTGTCATCAGTGAAAGCTAGGAGTCCAAAGCAAAGTGCAACTGGACTATTAATTAGTATGATACAAAATTCTATAAGGAGAAATTTATTTAACCATCACGGCAAAATGGTAACAGAGCAGTCTTCCACAAAACAACTTAAGTCTCAGATCATTTTTGGAAAAAATTATTTAGATCTAGATCACTTTGGTCTGAAATTCTCTAATACAGCAACTCATTGACCAAAATATGATTCATTCAAAGGCTCTTTGAAAAAAATGTGCTCTTTCATTTTCTCTGTTCCTTAACTCCAATTCCATAAAATATCCAAAAGAATTGTACAGCAATAAAGCAAAGGCTTAACCTGATAGTAGAAAGCCCTGTTGTTTGCTGTAAAGACATAAAGACTAAGATTATTATGCCTTTATCAAAGTGAAATGGATTTAGACTAATGTAAAAGACAGCATGACAAGCTTTAATATAATGCAATTGTTTACATGTCAAAGCAAAAATAGAATGATAAAACAGCTTTGGAAGAGGCTAGGTAGTCTAAATACTGAGGATACCTATACACAATCCATTCTGACTCTAAGGACATTTTTTTTTCACTTGCTTTTAAAGTGATAAAACATTTTGTGCACTAAAACATCAGTGGGTAACTGATGTCAGCCTTCTCTGACCATCTCAAGTGATCTCAAGGAGAAACCCAAAACAGGAAGAACCAGAAAACCAGGTAAGCAGAAGCATGCTGGCAATATTTTTGAACAATCAGATATGATAGAAACATAATGTATTAAGATGACCTAAGCAGTCTTTCACAAGTATATGTGGAAATCCGTAAACCTTAGTTTTTACACCCAAACAAATTATACCTTGTGACACAAAATTATACCTTGAAGAACTGCTTGTAAGTACATATACCCCTTCCCCTTTTCACATATAATCCCTGTAAACTCACAAACTTTGGAGCAGTTCTTCAGAACAATGTGAAATACTGTCTCCCAGGCTATAGTCTTCAGTAAGATGAATAAGGTATTTACTAATCTACTTTAAGATCAGCTTTTTTTTTCAGTCAACACTTTCATGGAATTCTGTTATAATAAAATCCCTGTTATTTCTTTCATATTTATGTTTGCTAAAGATTCATTCATTTAAGATTTACTGAGAACCTACAAACAGGTACAACTGGAGGGCAGGAAACACCCTCTGTGTGAAAGACTCCGAAAACTCTGGAACTTTGAGGATAAACAGGCATTTGCCAAGTGATCATCAGGAGAGGGAACCAAAGGCAGAAGGAAGAGCACGCTGCAGAGCCATGAAGCAGCATAGCGGGAACAGCCCAAGGTGCGATATGGCTGGAGCATTAAGGGAACAAAAGAGAAAAGCAGGAAATAAAATAGGGTAGCATGCTGGGGGAGGGCTTTGTACAAAAGCTTAAGAATTCTGGAGTTGGTATTTAGACTCAGAATTCCATGAAGTGCTAAACAAGTTTTTTACAAACCACTTCATTAGCAGGATAAGGGGCAGATTAGAGTCAGACCAGTCTGAAAGTAGGGAGACAGGTTAGAAAACCTTTGCAAAATCTTGGGCAAAAGAAGATGAGATTTTGAATTAGAGCAGTGGCAACTGAGAGGGAGAGGTGAGGCTGATAAATAAATTGGGAGAAGATTACCTACACCCTAGGTAATACAGTAAAATAAGCAAGTTTGGCAGAACTTGTGGATGGGGTGTGGCTAAGGAGCTGAAGATAAGTTTCTATTTAATTTTTACATATACACGTATTGCTTTAGAATAAAATAAAAATTCAGATTCACTGAAAGGCCCAGAGGCTGTACTCAGTAAGCCTATTGCCCAACCTCTTCTCTTCACAACCAAACATCTTGAAGTAATTACCTGGATCTATAAAATCAGGCATTATGGAAAATGAAAGTTTTACAGAGAAACAAGTGACATGATTATTAGAGATTAAGAAATTTTCCTAAGGAGATACGGGTAGTAAATAATGTGGTCAGGATTTGACCTGGACTGCCTGGTTCTGGTACCATGTTGTTTTTTTTCCCACCATATTTTTTTAATTTTTTTTAAGATTTTATTTATTTATTTGACAGAGAGAGACACAGCGAGAGAGGGAACACAAGCAGGGGGAGTGGGAGAGGGAGAAGCAGGTTCCCCGCTGAGCACGGAGACTGATGCGGGACCTGATCCCAGGACCCCAGGATCATGACCTGAGCCGAAGGCAGACACTTAACGACTGAGCCACCCAGGCGCCCCCAACCATATTTAAAATATCCCATAAATATCTCCAAAGAAAAATGGATTGATATACATAATTGAAATGTTTTTTTTTAAAGATTTTTTTAAATTAATTTATTTGACAGAGAGAGAGCAAGCACAAGCAGGGGGAGCAGGAGAGGGAGAAGCAGGCTCCCCACTGAGCAGGGAGCCCGATGTGGGACTTGATCCCAGGACCCTGGGATCACAACCTGAGCCAAAGGCAGACACTTAACTGACTAAGCCACCCAGGAGCCCCTGAAATGTCTTTAATATACTTGATAGTCTTCAGATTAACTTTGATGTCTAATTTACTGAGTTTCCTCAATATCAAAACAACAATAGCTAATTAGCTGTGCCTCTTCCATATCTTACCATTACCAAGCAACATTTCCTCATCTCCATTTGTTTTTTCTATTGAATTAGTGAGAACTTTGGAAACTCAAGATGTAACCTTTTAAGAATGCAGTTATAAGGATTAAATCCGTGAGTATATGGTTTAAAAGTTTTTTTGATGAAATACTTTGTTCAGTTGCCCAGGACTATGCTTAAATTACCATAAGTATCTTTTCCAAATTTAGATTTCCAAAGCCATAGTAGTTAGCCAGTGTATTTTAAAAATCCACACCAGCCCTCAGAGGAATTCAGGACCACAGACAGATTTAGGTAGGAACTGAGGAGGCAGAACTAAACAAATTAAATGTACAATGTTACTTACTTTATCTTTGGAGAAGCTGAAAAGCTGTTTTCTTGCAGCAAAGAATTGGACAGCTATTACACTGGCTGAGTGACCCCAAAGGACACCAACTGGCTTGGAGACAACATAAGGGTTCCAAAGGCAAACTTTATTGTTGATGCCAGCAGTTGCTAATCAGAATTAGAAGGGGAAAAAAGTGGTTTTAGTAATGTGAACAACCCATACAATTTCCTTTTTGAAATGAATATATATCCCGTATCTGGGGTTGCTAAATGCCTCTGAGCACTAATGCACCCTGCCTTGAAGGAAGGAAGATCGTGTTGTCAGGCTAATGGGGCACGAGTTCTATCACTGAAAATGGTTGACATGGAGGGAAAGTGGGGAAGGAGAGAGCATGAGGTGACAGAACAATACAGTCCCACTTAGGAGGCAACCAGCGGCCCAACCAGGAGGGCACGACATCCCACTTCCCAGTCCTGATGTTTTCCCCCTCCGGCTAGCACAACCTAGGAGTGGAGACCACATTACAGTTATCCCAGGAGGGAGCAAAAACTAAAACAGTATTTAAAGTTCCCAAATTAATGAGAAAGTATATGGAAACAAATTATTTCCACTGCCCTATAAATAATTGAGTATTTACAAGCACACCAACAGCAGAATTATACTTTTGACCTGCTCTATGAGAGAATAAGATATTTTTAAGCATGAATTGGTTTTATTGAGGGAGCGCATCAAGAGCGGGGGTTACAGTGGGTCTTCAGGTCTGGGGAAACTCAGCAGAGTGCTCTTTGGTTTTCTCTTGTTGAGGGCCGACTGTAGAACTGAGAGCTTGGTCACTCTTATTTTTCTAGCACTATGCCAAGTACAAAGAAGTGATCAGTGTAAAGGGGCTGAAATAATTACTAATGGGTCAATGAAATGGTTGATATTGAAGTCCTTTCAAACTCGCTTGGCTAACCCAGCCTTCTCTAATAGGTCTCCAATTCTCTTCGAAAGGTAGTTGCTGGCATTTTCCTGAGTTCATATTCAAGGTGTCTGTTACCATGACTGTCAAACATGATCATTAGTGATTTCAGAGACTCAGCCTCCTAGCTGATACCAGTACTTTTCTATGAATGATAATTATCGAATGAGGCTTATATTAACATGACTCATTCCAAAGGCCATGTATGTTCATTCTCTGTCACTACCCTATTAATTTTAAGACCTCACTTTTTTTACAATGTTTTAATATATATACATATATAGAGATATATCAAATTATCAGCTTTCAAAATGTCATATATTTTATTTAAATAGTTAACGCCTGAAAACTTTCAGCTTATTTCTCCAGCTAACATATCCTCTTTTATGTCCAAAAAAGGAACTCTCATTTTAAAGTAAAATTCAGATAATCTGAAAATGTTCAAAAAGCACTGGAGGTTGAATTCTGACAGAGGAAAAACGTGCAGCATTTTGCCGCTGTCCCGCGTGCATGCATGCTGTAGCCACGCCAGCAGCAGGTGGAGCATTTGGTGGTGTCGGAAAGATGGCAGAAGCGCAGACATGGCACAAAAACTGTCTTCTTCCTCTGTATCATCTTATGCCTCCACAGATTCTAATAAAAACACTAATGAAAGCATCGGGGTGCTTCCTCATATTTTCACCCCAATGTAGTTCCTACATGCCTCATGTCACAATGCATCATTATCAGACATTCTCAGGCAATAAAATGTGAGCTGTTCAAGTCGGTCTCCCTGGCACTAAAGCAACAAGGTGGAGAGGCTCCCTGCATACCAATATGCATCCTGGACTATTTATGAGGCCCTCGTAGTTATCATGATTTATTTTACATACCAATTAAATTGAGCTGAGAGTGGTAATCAAAAGCATGAATGCCCTCAGCAACGTTGAAGGATGTCATTTTAAGATGCTTTCTTGATTTCTCTCTCCAAGCCAGCACCACAGTGTTTGTATTGCTGGTTGTACTGGAAATGATAGCATCTAAAGATGCATTGTAAGTAACTGATTAAAAAAAAAGAAGAAGAAGAAGAAAAGGATCTTTATTGGTTTCTCACAAAACATGAGCAAAATAGAACTGCTTTAATACCTAAAGTCAAAAGTGAAGCCCAGATTATGATCACACAGCCTGACGTGTGGGGAATACCTCACTTATGAATGCCTCCCCCACCCATGAAAGAATTTTTTTCTTTTTTTTATTTTTTATTGTTATGTTAATCACCATACATTACATCATTAGTTTTGGATGTAGTGTTCCATGATTCATTGTTTGTGCATAACACCCAGTGCTCCACACAGAACGTGCCCTCTTTAATACCCATCACCAGGCTAACCCATCCCCCCACCTCCACCCATGAAAGAATTTACAATGAGAAGTTGCAGCTAAGTCAGCATTCAGACATTTTACCCAATCTCAGGATACCTTGAACTTTTTTTCAGTTGGAACACATGGCAGGAAACAACATGAGTCACAATAATCATATGGGATTCTGGAGATTTAAGATGAGTAATTGGCCAGGTTCCTGGGTTCTTCCTCCTGGGTCTGAAGCAGGCAAACAGGAGCTTACCAGCCATCTGCTGCTTCCTGAGGTCCAGCTCATGCCCAAACCATGGTTTATTTAAGCCATGACTGGTCTAGAATGTTAGAGTGGGATTGCCAGACGTCAATGCCTGGCACAAACACAGCCAGACTCAGGCAAAATGGCTCTTCCTACATCCTGGATGACCCAACACCACACACTGGGGAGCAAAATTCCAATACCCAAGCTAGGAAAGTGATCTTGCTGTCTTTTGTCAGAAGGATCTTTCCATTTCTATCAGACTCACTGGCTCCAAAAGGCAAATAGCTCCTACCCTCTAGGAAGGATATTCTTATCTCCTCCTTGTTTTCTCGCCTTCTTTTCTCTCGTCTGTCTTTCTTTCAAAAGAGAAAGAGAGAGAGGAAGGAAGGGAGAAAAAAAAACCTAAGAAGTGATCCGATCCTATAAAGGTGAGTTCTCTGAGTCTCACTAGGGAGCAATCAATTTCCGGGCCATAAAGGTCCCTGAGCACCTGCTACTTCCCTCCTGCTACCTTACAGGAAGTACCAATGCTCTAAAATCTGATGAAAACTGTTCTCATAGGAAGCAACTTCACTGAAAATATTCCCTTTGTTTACAGAAAATGCTGAGGATATTGTAACTTGACTCAGTGAAGCAATATTACAAGATCTAAAGTGTATAACACTATAATTATATCTTCAAATCCATGGAAATTTCATAATATCATTACAGTACAATCAAAATAAAGTATTTCCACCCAGAAAATTACTTTGCCATGTGTTCCCCACATTATATCCAACTATCATCTTCAGTTTCGAGGCTATAAAAAAAACATATAAAGAAGTACATTCTGCTCTGGTATTCAAAGTATTGCTTTTAGATTTGAATCTGCAGGCTACCAAGTGACATTTATGGGCCTGTAGTGTTACATATCGGAAGCTCAACAATTCACACTTTATTTCTAGACCAAGATATAACTTGTATCTGATCAGACTGTGGAATGCCAGAGCTCCTGAGAATGCCTGAGTAAGAAGAGGTGAGGGTAAAGCCATTTCCTTAAAATCAAATTATCTGATAAATAAAAATGTGTTCCTCACTTCTGGAAGACAGCGAAGGAAATGATAGGTTATGATGAAAAAGTTTTTAAAATATCAAGCAAGGGAATGGGCTGAACTGATAAAATAAATGATTTGTTTTTAATACGCTCAGTGAGTTTGAAGATTGGTAGAGGGAAAATATTTTTTTAAATTACTTTTAGATAATATTCTAAGGGGAAAAAAAGACAACCTGATCACGTCTGTCCATTACGATGCTCACTTTCCATGCTTCCGCTCTTTGCTACTTAGTCATAAAAAAGGACATTAAAGGAACTGCCATCGATCCCTGTACTCATTTATGCTGTCAAAATGACCCCGTGTAATGGCAGTTAGTTAATGTGGGAAAGTGATTTGAAAATGAAAAGTGATACCTGAAAACCGAGTAAGTAATGCTATTAGGTGAAGTTGGAGTAAGCTAGAATGAGGCTACTTTGTATAATCTGCCAACAGGTAGAAGCTGGAGCAGAGTAGAAAATTGGGCCATTTCTAACTAGGAATTCTTATGATCATTTCCCAAGCTTTTTTGTTTTATGAGTCGTATGACTTAGGAAAACATCCTACCTTGAACTTTCTTGATGTTCTTTTGCTTGAGGGAGTTTGTTTGCAGTTGCATTTCTTATTGTGAAGTTGGAGTCCCATTCTCTTAGACCACCACAGGGCCCTCTATATTCTGAGCAACTACCATTTCAAGAAGGAAAGATAGAAAGAATAACCCTATCTATTTCATTTTTAGAAATCACAATGCATCTAATTCAGCACTGCTAAGCACATTAAAAATAATAATGCAATTAATTTAATGACTTCTCAAAATACTGATTTGACCCATGTTCATGATACAAACGAATCTTCACCTTCCACCATGCTATTAAACAAGCTGCAGGAAGAGACTTCTTTTCTTCAAACCTAGGCCACCAGCTCTGCCAGGAATGGCCAGCAATCTCTGTACGATGGATGAAAGATTACTCCAAACTTAGCCATGAAAGAAAGGAGAAGGCAAGGGGGTCAATGCTCACAGACGAAGACCCTTTGCTCTTCTTTGCTCCCACTTTTATTGGTCCTTCAGGATAACCACAAATCCTTATCACTGTTTCTCAAGCACGTGATGTGTGACAAGGGGGTTCTTACTGAAACTAGGAGGATCTGTTTACGGGAAAGATAGATACGCTAATCTGCGTGTTCTATGAGTTCGACTAAACATAGCCTAGGGGACAATGCACACATCTCTTAGATTACAGCGTGGCTGTTTGGACTAAGAAGACTTCGGGAAGGCAACTCCCCATGGCATTCCAACGACAGAGTGGTCACGAGCGCCTTGGCATTCCAAAGGCCTATGCCCTTCTCCGAAAGCTTCCCTGCCCTCAGTGGCCTCCGTGTTACATTTTAGCAAGCCAGGTATTATGGCTGATTTCATGCTCTGCATTAACCCCAACACAGCTCAAAGCTGATTTCAACTGCCTTAAACACAGCAAGAGAACTGGTAGGAAGGACACGGTGTTCCAGTGAACTCAGGGATGCACCATCTCTTTGTCTGGACTAATTTAAATGCAGGGAAGTGGAGCAAGGCACAACAAGATGCTAATGTAGCTTCTCTTCCAAACTTGGTCTCCATCAGTTGCGAAGGCTTCCCAAGGAAATGCGCGATCTGGGATCTGTATGCTAAATTCTCTGGCACATCTCCATTAATTAGTGCAGAAATTATTGATTTGGGTATCAGTCTAAACTGTTTTGTACCTTCTCTTAGCCATGGTCAAACAAAGGGGACAAAACACCTTTCAATTTAATAAAAAAAAAATCAATGGTTTTTATTATTGGCAATTTAGTGCTCACTTTTCAGAAGCTACACTTTCAGTCTATGGTGCCCAAGATTTCCAATGACATTGTCTATATGAGGAGGCAATTATCTGGGACCAAAAAAAGGGAAAACTTCTCTGAGATTCAAGACACTTATGTCCCACCACAATTGCATAAAAACTTGGTCCTTACTTTACAAGCTTTTCAGAATGTAATTATTTTTCTATTAAAATATGACACAGAACCACTCAGACAAGATGAAAACATTTCTCCTTCAAAGTTTTAAATAAGAAATCTGAATCTTATCTTAAAGCAGTAAGCCAATCCTCTTATGTTTGAAACTAAGTTTTTCCTTTGACATTTCAGCTTTATAAATATTTTATCCTTAGCTTCTATGAAACATTATTATCATACTTGCTCATGTATTTCTTTCTTTCCTCAATTGTATATTCTTTCCTCACACTAAGAATAAAATCAGCCAAATTATTTCTTGATGAGTTCTAGGAATATCAATTCGTGTTGCTGGGATAAAATATATATATATATATATATATATATATTTGATATATATATCAAATGAAACCAAACATTGGTTGCTTGCTCCCAGTATGGTCAGTCTTGTGGACCAGAGAGCATACTCTGTACTAAGCCCACTGTTCTATTTTTGACTCCAGCCTGCCCTCCTCTTTCTCCCTGCTTCTTCACTTCAGCATTTCTTTCCCTCTCCTCATATTGAAATAACTGAGCTGCAAACAAACAAAAAAGTTGTATTTAAGCTTCTAATCTCTATTGCTAAATCTGGAAACGGGCATTCATTTACTGGTTAGGACTAAAGTGGGTCCTCCTTTCAGAGATACTAAGAAAAATCTAAAAATTTAAAATTTGAAATAAGAGAAAATCTTATAGACCCTTCACCTTTCTATACTCTGCTTTCTCCTTTTTAAATTATCTTCTCTATTCATTTTCCTCAATATTCAGTCATATAGTATTATTAAACTATACATTATTTATAGTTTTTTTACCCCAATCACTTTTTAACCATAAATAACCCCCTATTTTAAAAAATTCGTATCTACTAATACTTAGCAAGATTTCTTTTGGTATCTCTCTTTCCTTTTGCAATATTTTTCAGTAGTATTTGTTCAAGGTCTTAGTCTGTTCAGGCTGTTATAATAAAACAGACTGGGTGGCTTAAACAACAGACATTTATTTTTTACAGTTTCAGAGACTGCAAAGTCCAAGATGAAGGTGCTGACAGATTCAGTGTCTGGTAAGAGCCCACTTCCTGGTTCATAGGTGGCCTAATTTTTGCTGAGTCCTCACATGGGGAAGAAGTGAGAGATTCTCTGGGGCCTCTTATAAGACATGAGTCCTATTCATGAGAGCTAAACTCTCCAGACCTAACCACCTCCCAAAGGTACTATCTTCTAATACCATCATATTGGGGTTAGAATTTCAACATACAAGTTTGGGAGGGGATGCAAACATTTAGTCCCTAACATTCTGCCCTCCCCCCATCCATGCCCTTCTCAAATGCAAATTACATCCCAATAGTCTCAAAAGTCTTACTTAATTCATTCCAGCATCAATTCTAAAGTCTAAGTTCAAAGTCTCATCTAAATCAGGTGTGGGTAAGACTTGGGATACAATTCATCCTGAGGAAAATTCCTTTCCAAGCTGCAAACTTAGGAAATCAAACAAGTTGTGTGCTTCCTGAAGAAGTGGTGGAACAGCCATGAGATAGGCATTCCCATTCCAAAAAGGAGAAATAGGAAAGAAGGAAAGGGTAATAGATACCAAGGAAATACAAAGTCTAACAGGGAGAACTCCATTAAACCTTAACAGCCAAGAATAATCCTCTCTGGCTTGATGCTCTGCATTTCAAATCCACCACAGTGGCAGTGTTACCCCCATGGCTTGGTGGGTGCTGTCCACACTGGGACAGTGACCCCAGCCATGCTGCGGCTCTCTGGGGTGACCCACTGCTGTCCTGGCTCCTCTGAGTGTGGCCACACCATGACTCTCTGCAGAGCCCTCATCCTTAGGAGCTAGGTTGAGGCAGTCTGCCCCACAGGAACCAGAGAGGCAGCCTCATCCTTTGAAAACACTGCAACATCTCAGAAGAAAAGAAACAGGAACTTGTAGACATAGAAATAAAATCTAGCTAATCTAAAACACTGTGATTTAAAATAAATTTTTAAAAGACTGAATAAAAATGTATAAAGCCTCCTTAACTTTAGGATAATATGAAACATCATATATATATATATATATATATATATATATATATATATATATATATAAAATGGGAGTCCCAGAAAAAAGGGGGGGGACAGAAAATTTTGGAAAAAATAACAATAGAAAAATTTCCAAATGTAATGAAAACCACAGAGCCATATATCAAAGAATCTCAATGAATTCCAAGCAGCATAAACACACACACACACACACACACACACACACACACACACACACACACACACACACACCAAGAACAATGAAGCACATCACACATAAGTTGCTTAAAATCAGTGAGAAAGGGAAAATTTGACAAAACAATGTATCACGTGTTAGAGTAGACACTAAGGAGAATAAAGGACATAATGTATGCCCTAAAAAGATTGTTTTAGTTTTCAGTTTATGTATAAATGTGGTTTACATGTGAGGCATCCAAATTTCCTCTGGGTCTGAAAGAGTTATGATAGGCAGGACAAAAGTTCTGATGTAGGTACAGAAATTTTTAGGATTGTTTCACAGATTGAGTGGCATCTGAAAGCAAGATTCTTAAGAAGCCAGGAGCAAAGCCCAAATTGAGAATCCTGCAAATCACGTAAAGAAAAGTCCATCTGAATTAGATAGAAGAAGCAGAGTAAGGAGTTTGGTAAAGGTAAAGGCAGTTTCAGGAACAATACTGGCACAAAAGACTCTTCTTTGGTGGCAGGATCTGGACTATCCCAGAATAAGGGATCCTTCAGATATAGTCCGCATTGAAAAGGTGAGTGGAGAAGAATCTGAGCATTGGGCCCAAGAGAGCATCTGTGATCTGCAAATAGAACATTCTCCTCCTGGAAATTGATGTCTTTGTGGGACATTCTAAAATGATTCATCATCCCACATTTTCAGACTTCAAGTCCTTAAAGATTCCTGTTTCAGAAGGTTCCTTATTTCCTTCCTTGCTTTATCATTTCTACTTTCTTATAATCAAAAGCCTTATAACTAACCAGTCTGATTGCAGTTTCATTCTTTGTCCTCCAACCTACACCAGACAGAACTACCAAACAAATCTTTCCTAAATGCTGTGTGCATCAGGGCTTTCCAAGTGTCCTCAAAAACCTTCAGTACTTCACTGTTTCACTTTCTAGCAAGTGTAAACTGGGCAAGCTGCCAAGATTTCCAACATATGTCCCTCCTAGACCTATTTGCATTTATTTCCTCACTACTCAGCCACTGATCTATTCATGTCCATCTCTCCCCTCCTCATTAGGTCTGCTTGTCTCCCTTTACTCATGTTCACCATGCCCTCCCTTTTTCCTTCCATCTACCCATCCGTCAAGTAGCACCCCCCACCCTTGAAGCTCTTCCTCATAAATTTGCTGCTTAAGCATTACTATGGGAGTTAATACCTTGTTTATATGGTTTAGCAGTTAATTTTCAATACCATTGTACAATGTTCTTTTTTTAAACCAACATATTATTTCTTTTTTTAATTTTATTTTATTCTGTTATGTTAGTCACCAAACATTACATCATTAGTTTTTGATGTGGTGATCCACGATCCATTGTTTTCGTATAACACCCAGTGCTCCATGCAGTACGTGCCCTCCTTAATACCCATCACCGGGCTAACCCATCCCCCCACCCCCTTCCCCTCTAGAACCCTCAGTTTGTTTCTCAGAGTCCATAGTCTCTCATAGTTCGTCTATCCCTCCAAATCCCCCCCTTCTCCTAATGTCCTCCGTGCTATTCCTTACGTTCCACAAATAAGTGAAACCATATGATAATTGACTTTCTCTGCTTGACTTATTTCACTTAGCATAATCTCCTCCAGTCCCATCCATGTTGATGTAAAAGTTGGGTATTCATCCTTTCTGATGGCTGAGTAATATTCCATTGTATATATGGACCACATCTTCTTTATCCATTCATCTGTCAAAGGGCATCTTGGCTCTTTCCATAGTTTCGCTATTGTGGACATCGCTGCTATGAACACCGGGGTGCATATGGCCCTTCTTTTCACTACATCTGTGTCTTTGGGGTAAATGCCCAGTAGTGCAGTTGCTGGATCATAGGGTAGCTCTATTTTTAACTTTTTGAGGAACCTCCACAGTGTTTTCCAAAGTGGCTGTACCAACTTGCATTCCCACCAACAGTGTAAGAGGGTTCCCCTTTCTCCACAACCTCTCCAACATTTTATGTTTCTTTCTCTGTCAATTTTTGCCATTCTAACTGGTGTAAGGTGGTATCTCAATGTGGTTTTGATTTGAATTTCCCTGATGGCTAAAGCAACAAACGATGCCTAATCCACACATCAGAAGAGAAATAATTAAGATTAGAGCAGAGATCAATGAATTAGAAACCAGAAACACAGTAGATCAGATCAACGAAACTAGAAGCTGGTTCTTTGAAAGAATTAATAAGATCGATAAACCACTGGTCAGACTTATCCAAAAGAAAAGAGAAAGGACCCCCAAAAAATAAAATTATGAATGAAAGGGGAGAGATCACGACTAACAACAAGGAAATAGAAACAATTATTAGAAAGTATTATCAACAACTATATGCCAACAAACTGAGCAATCTGGATGGAATAGATGCCTTCCTGGAAACCTATAAGCTGCCAAGACTGAAAGAGGAAGAAATTGACAACCCGAATAGGCCAATAACCAGTGATGAGATTGAAGCAGTGATCAAAAACCTCCCAAAAAAACAAGAGTCCAGGGCCTGATGGATTCCCTGGGGAATTCTACCAAACAGTCAAAGAAGAAATAATACCTATTCTACTGAAGCTGCTTCAAAAAATAGAAACAGAAAGAAAGCTTCCAGACTCATTCTGTGAGGCCAGCATTACCTTAATCCCCAAACCAGGCAAAGAGCCCATCAAAAAGGAGAATTGCAGACTGATATCCCTGATGAATATGGATTCCAAAATCCTCAACAAAATCCTAGCTAATAGGATCCAACAATACATTAAAAGGATCATCCACCACGACCAAGTGGGATTTACCCCTGGGATGCAAGGGTGGTTCAACTTTCACAAATCAATCAATGTGATAGAACACATTAATAAGAGGAAGGAGAAGAACAATACGGTCCTCTCAATTGATGCAGAAAAAGCATTTGACAAAATACAGCAACCTTTCCTGATTAAAACTCTTCAGAGTATAGGAATAGAGGGAACAGGGCGCCTGGGTGGCTCAGTTGGTTAAGCGACTGCCTTCGGCTCAGGTCATGATCCTGGGGTCCCGGGATCGAGTCCTACATCGGGCTCCCTGCTCAGCAGGGAGTCTGCTTCTCCCTCTGACCCTCTTCCCTCTCGTGCTTTCTATCTCTCATTCTCTCTCTCTCTCTCAAATAAATAAATAAAATCTTTAAAAAAAAAAAAGGAATAGAGGGAACATTCCTCAAGTTCATAAAATCCATCTATGAAAAACCCACAGCAAATATCATCCTCAATTGGGGAAAAGCTGAGAGCCTTTCCCTTAAGATCAGGAACACGTCAAGGATGCCCACTCTCACCACTATTGTTCAACATAGTACTTGAAGTCCTAGCAACAGCAATCAGACAACAGAAAGAAATAAAAGGTATTCAAATTGGCAAAGAAGAAGTCAAACTCTCTCTTTTCACAGACGACATGATCCTTTATGTGGAAAACCCAAAAGACTCCACCCCCAAATTACTAGAACTCATACAGCAATTTAGTGATGTGGCAGGATACGAAATCAATGCACAGAAATCAGTTGCTTTCTTATACACTAACAATGCAACTGTAGGAAGAGAAATTAGAGAAACTATTCCATTTACAATAGCACCAAAAACCATAAGATACCTCGGAATAAACCTAACCAAAGAGGTAAAGGATCTATACTCTAGAAACTGTGGAACACTGATGAAAGAAATTGAAGAAGACACAAAAAGATGGAAAAACATTCCATGCTCATGGATCGGAAGAATAAACATTGTTAAAATGTCTATGCTACCCAGAGCAATCTATACCTTCAGTGCCATCCCGATCAAAATTCCAATGACATTTTTCAAAGTGCTGGAACAAACAATCCTAAAATTTGTATGGAATCAAAAAAGACCCCGAATCGCCAAGGAAATGTTGAAAAAGAAAAACAAAGCTGGGGGCATCACGTTGCCCAATTTCAAGCTATATTACAAAGCAGTGATCACGAAGACAGCATGGTACTGGCACAAAAACAAACATATAGACCAATGGAACAGAACAGAGAACCCAGATATGGACCCTCAACTCTATGGTCAAATAATCTTCGACAAAGCAGGAACAAATATGCAATGGAAAAAAGACAGTCTCTTCAATAAATGGTGCTGGGAAAATTGGACAGCCACATACAGAAGAATGAAACTCGACCATTCTCTAACACCTTACAGAAAGATAAACTCAAAATGGATGAAAGACCTCAATATGAGACAGGAATCCATCAAAACCCTAGAGGAGAACATAGGCAGTTACCTCTTTGACATTGGCCACAGCAACTTCTTTCAAGATACATCTCCAAAAGCTAGTGAAACAAAAGCAAAAATGAACTTTTGGGACTTCATCAAGATAAAAAGCTTCTGCACAGCAAAGGAAACAGTCAGCAAAACAAAGAGGTAACCCACAGAATGGGAGAAGATATTTGCAAATGACACTACATATAAAGGGCTGGTATCCAAGATCTATAAAGAACTTCTTAAACTCAACATCCAAAAAACAAGTAATCAAGTCAAAAAATGGGCAGAAGACGTGAAAAACACTTCTCTGAAGACATACAAATGGCTAACAGACACATGTACAATGTTCTAATAAATTATTTTATATTAGTCTTTAATTCTTGTTCATATACTATTTCTTGAGAGTTATAATTAATATTTCTTCTACAGTCTCCAATGCCTAAGACAGTTTTAAATCACATAAAAGTTAAATAATTGTTGATTGATTGACACATTGAGTCTGCAATTCAAACAAACTGACTAAAGTAAATATATTTTTCACCTATGTTCCCAAAAATTATTCACTTAATTACAATGACTTTTGATTCACAGAGCTAAGAAATGTGTAATCCAAATTAGATAGCAAAGATCCCTGATATTTCTTTTACATGTAAAACTTTTTTGTAGCCAATTACTAATTGCAGTGATTTAGAAGCTAGACTCCAAAGTTGGATTTCTTTGGTCATAAACATGAGTTATAGTGCTGATACTAAACTAAGTTCCCCATGTTCTTTAGTCAGTAGATGAGGGAACAAAAGATCAGAATTGTATTTTGGAAACATGATGAGCAATGACTTCACATGGACATATAGAAAAATCCTTGTCCTGCAACTTTACAGACTTAACAGACTTATAAGTGGTTACAGCAGAGTTGGTTTTGGAGAGGTTCAAATGAAACTATGACAAGGTCTAGAGTGGAACTTTTCATTCTCTCTCTGAGAGAGTATTTTGTATTTCATATTCAGAGAAAATAATATCAATTTAAACTGTACTTGGTTATATCCCCAACATTTTCAATAACAGAATTTTGTTAGCTACTTCTATGTATCCATATTAATTTAAGGTCATGGAACTCAAACGATACACCAAACTTCAGGAAGCCTACTACAAGTAGATTTTAGGAACTATTACTTTATTACTATAGTCAATCTAGTCTTTGTTTTATATATTAAAATATGATGCTTGCAAAAATAAACTAATGGACCTATACCAAAATAAAAAGATTTTTCACAGCAAAGGAAACCATCAACAAAAGGAAAAGGCAACCTATTGAATGGAAGAAGATATTTGCAAATGATATATCCAATAAGGAATTAGTATCTAAAATATATAAAGAACTTATATAACTCAATACAAAAAATAATAATCCAATTAAAAAATGGGCAGAGGACATGAATAGTTATTTTTCCAAAGACACACAGATGGCCAGCAGACACATGGAAAGATGCTCAACATCACTAATCATCAAGGAAATGCAAATTAAAACCAGAATGAGATATCACCTCATACTGTCAGAATGGCTAGAATCAAAAAGAGAAGAAATAATAAGTGTTGGTGAGAATGTGGAGAAAAAGGAACCCTAGTGCACTGTTAGTGGGAATATAAATTGGTGCAGCCACTGTGGAAAACAGTATGGAGTTTCCTCAGAAAGGTAAAATAGAAACACCATGATCCAGTAATTCTACTACTAAGTATTTACCCCAAAAAAGCCCCCAAAACACTCATTCAAAAATATACATGCACTTCTATGTTTATTGCATTACTTGCAATAAAAAGAAGATTTGGAACACTACATCAAAAACTAATGATGTATGGTGATTAACATAATAAAAAAATATTTTTTTATTTAAAAAAAAGATTTGGTACACACACACACACACACACACACACACACACACACACACACACACACACACCTACTCAGCCATAAAAAAGAATGAGAGCTTCCAATTTGTAACAACATGGATAGACCTAGAGGATATTATGCTAAGTGAAATAAATCAGACAGGGAAAGACAAATACCATATGATTTCACTTATATGTGTAATCTAAAAAAGCAAATGAATAAACAAACAAACAAAAAGAAAAACAGACCCATAAGAATAGAGAACAAACTGATGCTTGCTGGCCATGGAGGATGGGCAAAATGCGTGAAAGGGAGTGGGAAATACAGACTTCCACTTACGGAATGAATAAATCATGGAAATAAAAGGTACAGCATAGGGAATAAAGTCAAAGATACGGTAATAGCGCTGTATGGTAGCAGATGGTAGCTACACTTGTGGTGAACACAGTGTAACATATAGACTTATGGAACTGCTGTGTTGTACACCTGAAACTAATGCAATACTGTGTGTCAACTATACTTCAATTACCATGCTCATTTGGAAGCAGCTACAATAGCTCTGTACAGTTTCTCATACTGTGATTCTTGTTTCCATGTTATGCAAACATAACACATAATTTTGTGCCTGTGACACATAGTAGATAACCAAAAAATATCATCTTTTGTTTTCCCCACATTCAATATCATGCCAGAATTAAAGGATAGGCAGAAGGTATCAAAGAAAAAAAATACAGAAACTATAGTTCATCAGGTGGGATATTACTATGTGGGTCATGAATTAAAGAATTAGTTGCAACCTACTAGACCCCAAAGAGGGTAAAACTACTATAACGGCCAACAGCTGGGTCCATTTGATTGTCTCCCCTTCAAAGTATATTAGGAATAGACTACAACATAACAAAGAGATTGTTAGTTTCCATTCCTTTCAATGGGCATAATTTAATGCAGCAATTTAGAAGTGAAAAAATGACCATAGTCTTTAGCATCTGGACCAAAAGAGATATTAGAGCAGATATTGCACATGTGGATCTTGAAACATCACATGCAAATTTTGTAAAAAAAAAAAATAGACATATTGTGAAACTAGCAAACTCACTGGTGACAAGGTTTTAAGAAAGTTCTGGCTTTCCATAGAGGCTGTTTTATAACATAATCCTATTACACAGAGAGCTACTGCTCAAGTACTATAGATTATAGGAACTCAGTCATTATATCAGCAAAGAGAAAAAAAGAAAATTAAGATGATCCATTTTGAAGACAATCAAACTAACATACTTTCATGAAAACATGAAGAAAACAAAGGAGTGGTTTTGAGAGAACTTGTTATGTTCTCTCACTGAGCAGCCTAGATATGACCAGAGGAGATTTTTAGGATCAGAGCTGGGTTGAAGTTAAATGGATTCTGTGACCATTTTCTCTCTTCTCTTGAGATGTCTTGAGTGCACAGTTCGCCTGAATTAATTACATTACATTTTAGAAGGAAAGAAAAGAGAGAAAGAAATTCCTGCTAGTGTACAGGAACTATAGACAGTCCAGGCCAAAACCTCCAGAGAACCAATTACTGATTTTGAGACTAACATTTTGTGGGAAACATTTTCGTCAAAGAATATAAATGTGGAAGTTGAAGGTGACCATTTCTTTCATTACTGTTCAAATTCAGTACCTTGCCTGACCCAGTCTCCATGATGAAGATTATGCTCTAATGTGTAGCAACATTTGTGATATCCAGAGAGCAGTTCTGCCCAGCTGATGGTCACTGTGGCTTCTTCATCTTCATGTGCACCAGCAGGACGCTCAAACAGGGATATCAAGGCCGCCGTGAAAGCAATTGCTTGAACCTTAACAGGGATGTTGAAAGGAAAACAAACATGGACAGTGTCATTGTTGCAAAAGATTCGATGTTCCTTAAGATTAATAAGGAATAGATACTGAATTAATGGGAATTTCCTCAATATTATTTAAGGGATGCAGGCAGTTATAGTAAAAGACAGAACAACGACCATGTTGGTAAAGCAATTACCAAGGGCAGTTCATTATTTGCTTTTATGATACACCTGTTATTGAACACACAAAGAATGCAAAGCTTTCACAATTAGGAAAGGAAATTGTTCAAATTAGACTACTTCAGAGCTCATGGGCATATACTCGTGTCATTCAGCAAGTAATAATCTTGTAGCAGTTGGGTGGGATGTGATAGGAAGATGAATCATTGTATCCAATGTCTGGGTTTCTTTTTTCTTTTTTTAAAGATTTTATTTATTTGACAGAGAGAGACACAGCAAGAGAGGAAACACAAGCAGGGGGAATGGGAGAGGGAGAAGCAGGCCTCCCACCCAGCAGGGAGCCCAACGCGGGGCTCAATCCCAGACCCTGGGATCATGACCTGAGCCAAAGGCAGACACTTAACGACCGAGCCACCCAGGCGTCCCTAATGTCTAGGTTTCTGTGTTGCCCTCTCCAATGCATCTATCCCGATGTTACATGATATGGTAAATAAGCACTGCCCAGGAGGCTGGTAGAGAGGAGCCTTGTGAATGAAAATCAGAATAATTAACTTGAAAGAGTTATAAGAGATAACTTTTAATAACTGGCAAGAAAACCACATGAAGCTTGTCCTTGTAAACAAGAAAAGGAACTGTGACCTAATCTATCTTTTCCATGCCCAGCATGTGTGGCCTTATAATCTGTAAGTTCAGAGGTCACCCCCTTTGTATTCTATTTCTATACTGGGCTACAGTTTGATGATTAAATCCATAGTTCAATCTTTCCTTCCCTCACTTACCTTTCCAGTTATGTCCCCAAAAGAAAGAACTGATTCGTTGGCATCAAGGGGGTCATACCAATATTCCATACAAATTGGCGTTCCTTTCAGGCCTTGGAGTTTATATTGACAAGGAAATTCTCCTTTGGACAACAGATCATAGAAACAAATCTCTTTGCTCGTAAAAGCCACTGCTATCTAAAGTAGTAAATAGAAAATCAAAAAGTATTTCTGATGAATTTAATGAAATGGGTATACAAAGGAGATATGCAAATCTTAGCACCAAAGCAGACACTGTTCCCTGAGGGTCACTAACAGTATTACAGAAACATAGCATGGTGGCACAAGTATACTTTATTCTAACTTTGGGTGCTAGCCAAGAAAAAAATTCTTCCCATTAAAGGCATTTGAACATATTTTCTTCCGTATCCCCACTTCACACACCTGCCAACCTCTTCCATCCATGGGAGATGAGATGATTAATCACATAGAAAAAGCAAAGACAGAGGGCAACAGCATCACACAGGCATACCAGAAGCTTTACAAACCATGCTTTACAAAGCAAGCAGAGGCTGTCATAAAAAGCAGTTAATAAAAACTTGTAAGTAGCGTTCACAAGTCAGATAAAATCCCAAAACCATTTTTAAAAGGGTAAATAACTTTGGTGATAAAATTGACAAAACTTTAGCTGAACCAATCCAAGATTTAAAAAAAAAAGAATGAAAATACATACTACTAAAATAAGAAATAGAAGAGTATGCTACTAATGACCTGATAGAAATAAAAGAGGATTATAAGAGAATATCACAAACAATGGAAGGCCAACAAAGTAGATAACCAAGATGAGATTCCTAGACAAATTCCTGAGACAAAAATATTACCTAACTCAAAACCAAACAGAAAAATCTCAGCAGACATATAATAAGTAAAATAATTGAATTTGTAATAAAAAAAATTCTCACAAAGAAAATCCTAGGCCCAGATGGTTTCACTAATAAATGCGACCAAACATTTGAAGAATTGATACCAATGCTTCTCAAACTCTTCCAAAAAAAAAAAAGAAAAAGTGGAGGGGATACTTTCCAAATCATTTTATGAAACCAGTACTGTATTATGACCAAACCCACATAGGGACATCATAAGAAAACTGCAGCTCCATATCCCTAATGAATATACATATAAAAATCTTCAATTAAACATTAGCAGAGAATCCAACATGTAAAAAAATTACATACCATGACCAAGTTATATTTATACCAGAATACAAGGCTACTTTAACATACAAATATCATCAATATAATATTCTATATTAATAAAATCAATGACAAAAACTGTATGATTATCTCAATAGACACCAAAAAAGCATTAGACAAAATCCAACACATTTTCATGGGAAAAAAAAAAAAAAAAACTCAATAAACCAGTAACAGAAGGAAACTTCTTCAACCTTATATATACAAAAAACCCATAGCTGCTATCATACTTAGTGGTGGAAAACTGAATGTATTCTCCCTAAGATCAGGAACATGATGAGGATGTTCACTCACACCACTACTATTCAACACCACACTGGAATTTCCGGAAGGGAAATTAGGCAAGAAAAAGAATAAAAGCATCCAGATTGGAAAGGAAGAAGTTAGACTATCTTTATTAGATGACATAATCTTAAACATAGAAAATCCTAAATAATAATAACAACAAAAAATGCTCAAAACCAATAAATGAGTTCAGTGAAGTTGCAGGATATAAGATCATTTTTTAAAAATCTATTGTATTTCTATACACTAGTAGTGAACAATCTGAAAATGATATCACCAAAAGTAGTCTTAGGAAAACACAAAGACAAAACACATGCTATGATACAGTATTTGTAAATTATCCATCTGATAAATGTATATATCCAGAATATATAAAGAATTCTCAAGGGGCACCTGGGTGGCTCAGTCGTTAAGTGTCTGCCTTCGGCTCAGGTCATGATCCCAGGGTCCTGGGATCAAGCCCCACATCGGGTTCCTTGCTCAGGGGGGGCCTGCTTCTCCCTCTCCCATACCCCTGCTTGTGTTCCCTCTCTAGCTGTCTCTCTGTGTCAAATAAATAAATAAAATCTTAAAAAAAAGAACTTTCAAAACTCAACTAAATAAACCCAACAATAAAATAGGCAAAATGATTTTAACAGATACTTCACCAAAGAGGATATATAGATAGCACATCAGCATATGAAAATATGCTCAATATTATTAGTCATTAGGGAAATGTGAATTCAAACCACAATAAGATAAAAAAAAAATACAAACCTATTAAAATGGCTAAAATTAAGAGGGGTAAAAAATACCCTGATTATACCAAATGTTGGTAAGGATGTGCTATATCCACATGATGAAATATTACACAATAAAAAGATAAACTACTGATGTATCTCAAAATAACCAAGCCAAGTTAAAGAAGTAAGACCAAACAGAGTACACACTGTATGATGTCAATTATATAAAACTCTAGAAAATGCTAACTATTGTATGGTGACAGAGAGCATATCAGTCACTATCTGACAAGGAGAGATGGGAGGGGTTAGACAGGAGATTACAAAAGGGCACAAGGAAACTTTTGAGGATGAATATGTTCATTATCTTCATTGTACTGTTGATTTTTCACAGTATCTAAATGCATTAAAATCTATCCACTTGGGTATTAATATGTGCAGTGCATTTTGTGTAATTGTACTTCAATAAAGCTGTTTGAGAAAAGAAGAAAAAAGCAACATTCTTTAAACTTCCATGTTGACTAAGTGCAAAGGAAAGGCTAAGAGTTAGTCATCAGTCCTGGAAAGAAGACACAATGCAACATAATCATTACACAATATAACAACACAAATATTACATGATAATAATAGACTGCTACAGATATAAAGAAAATGTGGGCTTGAACTATGTTGTAATACATACAGTTAACATTAACACCAGATCCTTAGCAAGAACGAACTGGACCACTCTAGAGGCAGCAAAGACCTTGAAACATTCTGAAATCAAGCTGCCTCTGTTTACAAATCTTGCAACACTGATTATATCCTGTGTGACCTGAGGCAAATTCCACAACCTCCCCTTGCATAGTCTCTCATTCTTAAAGTGGGAATAATATCTACCTTATGGTGATCTTGAGAAGATTAATAGGGCAGGGCATGTCACATAGGAAGCAAATGATGATGATGATGATGATGGTGATGATGTTCAAGGCATTAGAGCATACCATTTCCCAGTAAAAAGAACCCGGGCTTTGGAGAAATGGCTGATTCTGGGTCTGGCATAATAAATACGGAAGACGATCCTGGAACATTTTGTCATACCAGAGAGCAAAGAAGCTTTCAAAGACTAAAACGGTTATATCAGAAAAGACTCAGAAGCTGACTTGTGTTCATCCCAGTGTCCAAAGATGATACAATTTTAAGGATGGGTTAATAACTCAGTGGGCTGAAACAAATCAAACTGTTTAAGCTCATGAGTTTATAATGATACTGATAACAACAATGATAGTAGTACTCATTTTTCATCTTTAGAGGATTTTGAATGCTGGTCAATAAAATAAAGAATTAGTCATTTATCTTGCCTTTGGTCTATGATTTGTACATTATAGCTGAATAATTGACAAGGAGAATTTCTTTTTATAAGAGGCATTTCAGCTTATAAAGAGGAAATGATGAAACTAGAATGTCATCATCTTGCAAGCCCTAAACAAATTGATAGATCAAGGAATAATTGTGTTAATTGACAATGTCCCAAGAAGAGAGAGAACAGGCATTTTGTGCCTCCCAACTGAGGAACGCCTATTCCAGAACAGACCATTCTAAAACTGATCAAGTTTTTAGATTTGACGACCAATATACCGGAAATGTGGGGAACAAGTGGACATGTTCAACAATCCTATCTAAATACAGTCCACAAAATACAGACTGTGGGAAACTCTAAAGGACAAACGCCTCGTTTCTTTAACAAAAATAGCAACAGCAAGGGGCGCCTTCGTGGCTCAGTCGTTAAGCGTCTGCCCTCGGCTCAGGTCACGATCCCGGGGTCCTGGGATCGAGCCCCGCATTGGGCTCCCTGCTCAGCGGGAAGCCTGCTTCTCCCTCTCCCTCTCCCCCTGCATGTGTTCCCTCTCTCGCTGTCTCTCTCTCTGTCAAATAAAAAAAAAAAAAAAAAAAAGTAACAACAAGAACAAAACAATGCAACAATAAAGAAGAGATGAAGAAAAACAGGTAGATCAAAACAGACCCATCAACAATTCACAATGATTTGGACCTTATTCAGATTTGAATTCAAACAAACTAGCAAACAAGGAATTCACAGACTATTAAAAATTATCAGACGAGAAAATATGTACATGACTGAATATTTGGTGATTTACAGACTAAATAATTGCATGTCTTGGGTTTCAAAAGTAGGGAGATATAGATGAAACTAGATTGGCTGGGAATTGGAAATGGTTAAGGGTAAATACTGGTTCTTAATACTATTATCTCCGCTTGTGTGTATATTTAAAAATTTTCATAGAAAGTTTGCCATGTGCTTAATATAAAATACTAAGAACATGGATTCTTTAAGCTTCATCCTCCCCTCACAAACTGATTTTCCTTTCAACATGTTATCTTACTTATAGGTAGAGTCATATAAGGATATCTGTACTTAGTGGGCCTTCTCCATCACAATTAAGAACTGACTAGGACAGTGGTTAAAATCAGATAAGCAATTCCCTGTAATTGCATTGAGTTGTGCCACACATTGTTACAGCCTCTCAGCTCTACATATAGACCCATGATTCTACTATAAACTATAGAGTCCAGAAACGTCTGATGAGCCAGCAGTGCAGCATGGACACATTTGGGACAGAGCCAAGAATCTGAGTCACTATCAGCTGTGTCCTTTAAAGGTGCCCGAGAAACCAGTTTGGGAAATCTAGTAGCCCACTTGGCTCTACTTGCATTCCCTCCAGGTGAGAGGAGAGGCACAGAGGGGTACTACAGCTCTTTGTCACTGCCAATGTTATACTTGATATTGGTCAGGAGCCCTGTCCCATCAATGTTTTCCCCCATTTAAAGCAGTAAATTTAAGGCGCCTGGTGGCTCAGTCAGTTAAGTGTCTGCCTTTGGCTCAGATCATGATCCCAGGGTCCTGGGATTGAGTTCCACATCAGGCTCCCTGCTCAGCAGGGAGTCTGCTTCTCCCTCTACCCACCACCCCCACTCGTGATCTCTCTCTCTCTCAAATAAACAAATAAAAAAATCTTTAAAGAAATAAAGTAGTAAATTTATTTATTAAGACTTGATACCTTGTTTACATTTTCCAGAGAAACCAGACTTGTCACCCACAGGTGTTTAAGCTTGGTGGTATCTGAAGTGATGGGAAATGTTTCTTGCAGCTTTAAATTCTCTCCCCAGATTCCTAATAAGCCTTCCTTACTGATGGTAAGATAACGACTTGAACTTTTTAAGAAAATTACTTTTTGAATGGTGTCCTTGTGCTTCACTGGGAGGAATTCAAGGTCTTTCCATTGGGGAACCACAGTTGCCTTTGCTCGTTCGTCTTTCTCATAAAGTGCTAACAGCATAAATGAAGTCAGCTTGTCCCAATTAATGAAGCCATCTTGGGCTACATCCACTTTGTCAAAGAGCTCCCCATATTCTTCCTTTGTGCCCCAACCAACAATCTCTGTCATCCTTTGCATAAACTCTTCTCTGGACATGCAAATGGTTTGACATGGCTCTGAGGGCTAGAAACAGGAATAAAAACAAGACAACAGTGAAAGCATCCATAAATACCAGAGCACTACCTCATCCCCAGATGTGGACCTAATCAGCAATTCTTCCAAGATGCAAAAACAAATGTCTTTTACTCTGTAATAAGACTATATTTAAGTTAATTGGGACCGGGGAGCACATAATTGACAGGGCTCCAAGCTGACATGTTCGATAACAAATATCCTTATAACTGGAAAAGGGAAGCAGGAGAGTCAGAGATTTGATATGATGATAGAAGCAGCAGTCAGAGTAAAATGTGGGGCTATATTCCAAGGAATGCAAGCACCTCCGGAAGCAGGAAAAGGCAAGGAAACAGAGTCTCCACTAGAGCCTCCAGATGGAAGGCAATCCTGACAACACCCTGATTTTAGCCCTGTAAAACCCATTTTGGACTTGTGACCTCCAAATTAAGATAATAAATCTGTGTGTTTGAAGCTACTAAGCTTGTGGTAATTTGTTATAGCATCAGTAGGAAACTAGCATAGTGGTTTACAGAAGACGGATAAACAGAGTTGAACACAGCCAATAAAATTATACCACACTGAAACCTTAATCCAAAAGCAAGAAATTCACTTCCATAAATACATCATTACAAATACACCATGACAGTGAAATCATAAATGGTTGATTTTGTTATTAGTAGTATTTATGCTCTATAAAGTGTTTGCAAATACTAAATTAGCAGATACTGAACCATAGTTCTGAGAGGAAATACAGAGTTATGTTTCTATGAGCCCCTGGTCACAGTATTTTCATCACTTGAACAATTCATAATTTATTTTGTGTGTTTCCATTGAAAGACACTTAATTTAATATATATATAGTCAATTCACTAATATTGAATTCATGACCAACTGAATAAAGCTTATCTAACATATGTATTTTCTCCATAAGGCACATGATAGCCTTCTTGCACTTAGGAACACTAAACAGAACTTTACCACCACACTTGGGGGCCATTTTTAAACAGCGAAATCACCAACAAAAACACAAAATGCAAAAAGAACTTGGCACTAAGTCGACCACAAATAGGATACTTGTTTGCAGTATGAGAGCTAGAATAAAAAGGCAGAGTGTCATGTTGTCTGCCCTCAGCCTGGAATATGTACATGGGAGGCTGAAATCTTTTGCCACTCTGTGCATGTCTGCAAATGACCATGAAAACACCTCCAGTATTAATTTTGGGGTTACAAATAAGTTTTAGGAAGTAGGCAAACTCACAAATACAAAATCTGTGCATGAGAATATTGTTAATATTATTATTTCAGGGATGCCTGGATGGCTAAGTGTCTGCCTTCAGCTCAGGTCATGATCCCAGGGTCCTGGGATCAAGTCCCACATTGGGCTCCATGCTCAGCGGGGAGTCTGCTTCTCCCTCTGCCTGCCGCTCCCCCTGCTTGTGTGCGCTCTCTCTCTCTTTCTCTGACAAATAAATAAAATCTTTAAAAAATTTTTTAATTATTATTTGAAATAATATTTCAAATAAGTTTATATTTTACTACTTAATAAGCTGTTAGTTTGGTGATATTCATGATGAGAGAATCTACTTCTCCTACTACCTTGGAGCCAATGAGTCAGGATTGATAGTAAGCACTGGGAGAAAGCATATTGTAGAGCAAGTCAGATAATTGTAGGTTTAACCCTGATACCACCAGTAATTGTGAGAGCTACTGGCAAGTTACTTCACTGCTGAGCCTTAATTTCTCCATCTGTAAAGTGGATATAGCAATACCAGCCACAAGAAAATTGTTTTTAAAATTAACTGATGTATCAATAGATGTAGAAAAAGCATTTGACAAAATTCAATGCCCATTCATAAATTTTGAAACTCTCAGTAAACTAATAGAGGAGAACTTCCTCAACTTGATAAAGAATATCTACCCAAAAAATGTACATCTAACATCATACTCAATGGTGAGAAACTGGAGGCTTTCCTACTAAGATCTGGTACAAGGCAAGGATGCTCCTCTCACAGTTGCTTTTTAACATCATAATGAAAGTTCTAGCTAATGCAGCAAGATAAGGAAATAAAAGATATAAATATCGGAAAAGAAGAAATAAAACTCTCTTTGTTACAGGTGGCATGATCATCTATGTAGAAAACCTGAAAGAATCAATAAATAAACTCCTGTAACTATTAAAACTGCAGGATACAAGGTTAATATGCAAAGGTCAATTGCTTTGCTATATACCAGCAACCAATAAGTGGAATTTGAAATTAAAATCACAATATCATTTATTTCAGTATCCAGAAAAATGAAATGCATATAAATCTAACAAAATACGTAAAAGATCTATATAAGGTAAACTACAAAACTCCAATCAATGAAATCAAGGAGAACTAAATAAATGAAAACATCTCATGCTTATAGATAGGAAGACTCAATACTGTCAAGATCTCAGTTCTTCCCAAGATAATCTATAGATTCCTTAAAATTCCAATCAAAATCCCACCAAGTTATTTTGCAAATATCAACAAACTGACTCTAAACTTTATGTGGAGAAGCCAAAGACCGAGATGAACTAACACAATATTGAAGGGCAAGAACAAAGTTGGAGAACCAACTCTACATGACTTCCAGACATACTATAAAACTACAATAAGTACCAAAACGGTGTGGGATTGTCATAAAAATAGACAAAGAGATCAATGGAACAGAGAGCCCAGAAACAGACCCACATAAATCTAGTCAAAAGAACTTTGACAAAGGTCCAAGGCAATACAATAGAGAAAAAATAGTATTTTTGACAAGTGGTGCTGGAATACCTGGACATCCACATCATAACAAATGAATCTAGACACAAACCTTATACCCTTCACAAAAATTAACTCAAAATGGATCGCAGACTTAAAAGTAAAACACAAAACTATAAAACTCCTAGAAGATTACATAGAGGCAAACCTAGATGACCTTCAGTTTGGTGATGACTCTTTAGATGCAATACCAAAAGACACAATCCCTGAGAGAAAGAATTCATAATCTGGACTTCACTAAAATTAAAAACTCCTGCTCTATGAAATATAATGTCAAAGAATGAGAAGAAAAACCATAGATTGGGAGAAAATATTTTCAAAAGATATATCTGATAAAGAACTCATCCAGAACATATTTTTAAAATTCTTAAAATCTAATCATAAGAAAACAAACAATCCAATTTAAAAATGGACCAATGGCCTTAATTCATACCTCACAAAAGATATACAGATATGCAAAAGGCATATGAAAAGAAGCTCCACATCATATGCCATCAGGGAAATGACAGCTGTCATTACACACCCTATTAGAATGGCCAGAAATCTGGAACACTGACAAGACCAAATGCTGACAAGGATCCAGAACAGGAACTCTCAGGCATTGCTGATGGGAATGTAACATCATATAGCCTCTTTGGAAGACAGTTTTGGTTTCTTAGAAAACTGAACATATTCTTATTATATGATACAACAATCATGCTCCTTCAGATTAACCCAAGTGAACTGAAGACTCAGATTTTCACACAAAAACCTGCACACGGATGTTTAGAGCAGCTTTATTCATAATTGCCAATACTTGGAAGCACCCAAGTTGATGTCCTCCAATAAGTGATGGATAAACTGTAGTATATCCAGAGAATAGAATATTATTCAGTGCTAAAAAGAAATGAGCTTTCAAGCAATGAAAAGACCTGGAGGAGCATTAAATGCATACTACTAAGTGAAAAAGGCCAGTCTGAAAAGGTTGCATGGTATGATTCCAACTACATGAAATTCTAGAAAAGGCAAAACCATAGAAATAGTAAAAGGTTCAGTGGTTGCCAGGGGTTAGAGTGGGGGAGGATGAATAGGCAGAGCATACAGGATTTTCAGGGCAGTGAAACTACTCTGTATGATACCATAGTGGTGGATATATGTCATTATGCATTTGTCCCAACCCCACAGAATGTACAAGACTAAGAGTGAGTCCTAATGTAAAGTGTGGCCTTTGGGTGATTATGATGTGTCAATGTAGGTTCATCAGCAGTAACAAACGTACCCCTCTAGTGGGGGATGTGGATAAAGGGGGAGGTT
The DNA here is from genome assembly GCF_009762305.2 of Zalophus californianus. Lineage (NCBI taxonomy): Eukaryota > Metazoa > Chordata > Mammalia > Carnivora > Otariidae > Zalophus > Zalophus californianus. The sequence goes on from NC_045595.1 coordinate 120,242,643, forward strand.
GTGCATGTTTCAGGGTAGGGGAAATATAGGTAATCTCTGTATCTTCCCCTTAATTCTGTTGTGAGTCTAAAACTACTCTAAAAATATAAAGTCTTAATTGAAAAAAGAAAAGATGAGCTGAGGTATTATGTGTGCAAAAACTAAGTAATCAAGCATTTAATAGAGTTTGGTCTAGGCTTTTGATTAATTAAATTACCTTTCTGATAAATAATTGGTATCCAGCCCTTTGAACTACTCAGAAGTCCATCATTCTTTTCTTTGTTAAATTATTTTTAGTCCAAAAAGTTTAGAGAGATGGAAATTTTTCAGTGACCCAGATTTTAAGTGTGGAGAAAGAAACCTGATTCTAAAAACACTCCATTTGAGCCAAACTACAAACTGTTTCTGAACGCTATGTCAATGTTGATCTTTTATTTTAAAACTGTTACATAATGACATCAATCAGCCTCTTATATTTATGTTATTATCTTATATTATGTTTAAAACATTTTAAAGCTGAATCTCATTTTCTTATGAGTTAGTGATTTTTTTTTTCTAAGAAGAGGAAACCATTTTGTCTGATAATACCAAAATAAGTCTTTTTATATCCTAGAATATGGAATCGCAAATGGACCATAAACAAAGACAACAAACTTTCTTCTCCAAAGTAATATACACAATCAACTTTATAATTTTCTGCATATTGATAATGCCAATATGCACCAGAAGATTTGAGGAATACTCCCAATTTATGAAGTTTGACAGAAAAGAGCAACTATATAATATACCGGACAGTTCTATTATTGAATGTTCACTGATTTAAGTTTGAAAATAAAACAAATTTTTGCCATTCCTTTGGTTAAAATTTAGGAATTTGTTATTACTAAAAATTTCTAATGTGCTTCAAGAATCATTATGCCTTGATCAATATGTGTTTTGTGTTTATTAATTCTATTCTATGCCAGCTTTAATAAATTAGTTCAATGTACAATAAAAGTATGTGATCTTTTACACAAACTTAAAAGCACAAATGCATTAACTTTTACCACACAGTTAATGCTCATTTTATCAGTGGCTCCCACTTATGTTCTGAGATGAGAATTAATTGAGTCATCCCATTATATTATAAACATCACACACTGTGGCAGGAGGACTGTGTGGTTGTGCAGTTGGAGTTCTAAGCCTCAGCCTCAGTTATTATGCCTCTAAATAGGGATAATGATAACTACCCGTTAGGGCTGTTATCAGGATTAGCTGATAATTTATGTGAACCACACGGGATAATTTAAGGTGAGTATAACACATTTATACGCAATAAATGTTAATTCCCTGCTAACTAGTTTAAAGAATAGAAGGACTCTCTATACAAAGTCATCATGTTAGCAATGATTCTTCTCTAAGGATTTAGCTAAATTCATTTGTTGATATGAGTGTGTGTGTGTGTGTGTGTGTATGTAAGGATTTGGAAGTGTACATAATTACTAATTTTAGTAAATTGATCCTATCTATCAGGGGTGGCTAGTTGCTAACTAGACGCTTATAAGAGACTTCTCAGTGGGTCCAAAGAATATGTGAAGGAGACCCTACTGGCAGGATTACATGAAGCTCTCAGTTTCTTTGACCACTGCCTTCATGGCAGCAGATGCTGGTTTTGAGCTTCAGATGAACTAGCAACTGTACGCACAGTTTCAGCAGCTCTTCCTCAGATATAAAATGGTTCTAAGTGAGCTCAGCAAAAGTAAAGTTTACCTACGTGTTTCCAGAGACCAAGACTCTTTCATACAGACAAGACCAACATTTTGTCATTGTGAGCCACTTCTGCTACTTTATGAATTGTAGGTGAGCCAGAGGTTTCTAGCCTGAACTTCTTGGCAGAGGGTAATGCCGCAGGAAGAAAGATAAAACAGTCCCTCAGTCTAAAAATGAGCTTGCATATACCATGATTTAGTTGAGATAAACTCTCAATCTGTATTAGATTCAGTACTGAGTGGCAAAATAACTCATCTTTGAGCCATCTTTGGAAAAAAATACATATATATATATATATGTAAACATATATATCTAAATTAATACCAACTTAGTTAACAACTGGGTATTATGCCTGAATTCACTACATAATATTTGTGTGACCCTAAGTCAGTAATAAAAATCCTCAGGATTTATATTAGGGTCCAATAAGATAATCTGCATATAAGGCCATCTTTACATTAAACAATTTTATTCTAACTTTATTATTGTTGAAGTCACATCCACAGCAAGCTAGATTCACAAGCATATATTTAGTATAGCTAGGGAAATATTAAGAATTTAGGAAATTTGATTTCACTATAAAACATAAGCATAAAATAATTAATTCTTGGTCCCTTCAATTGAAAACAATGTGACTTTAATAAGAAGTATGGCTTCAATATAACCTTCTTCCCATAGACAATTTGTTCCAATTTGAATGTAGACTTTCCAAACAAAAACTCCTAACAGTGTTTGAAAGTATACCCTTCATTTCTATTAGTCAAGATTCTCTGGTCTTTTGGAGGTAAAAATTTGTACCCCAGCATCTCTTAGAATTTATAATAAAAGTGAACAGTGTTTTATCTAATAGAAAACATATTCTCATTCAGCCCTTCTAAGATAATGCTTCTACATTTATTTTACTATATCTATTTAACTATTGAGCAATACAAATAACCCAGTATTGCTTCCAAGTGTTCCTACAAAAAAGCTAATACACTCGGAAAGTCTGGTTGATTATTTCAGTGGGCATAACTTTAGACATTCAGAAAATCTTCCTGTCTTCCTGAAAGCCTTTCAAAGAATATTCTAAAAATCCTTTCCTTTCGCCTAGAAAGCATTTTCTGCAGATATAGTCAGTTCTCATGAGCTATCTTTTTTTTTTTAAAGCATGGACCCTGTACAACTCCCTTCAGCCTTTGAGATTTGTAAGATTTGGATTTCACTGTACCTTCTGTGAAAACTAAGCACTAAACCTAAGTGCAAACCTCCAAAAATATACCCTTTGTAAGAAAGTTGACAGCCTTTTTTAAAATTGAGATCACGTACTTTCAATTAGCAATGTGTAAAGTGTGCCAACACATTTTTAAAATTATGTAGTTTTTTGCACAGAATTCATAGAAATTTATTATAGAAAATACAAAATATAAATAAGCCAAAATTTAAAATCCTCCATAATGCCATCAACATGTCAGATTTTGTTTTTCTGGGCAGAAAGAGAAATACTGGTGTATTATTTTTCAAATGGTGTCATGATATACATATCTTTGTATGCTGCATTTTCCACTTTACATCAAACTGTGAAGGTGTGCCTTGTACAATATATACTGGCCTTTACCATCATTTTTAATGGCTGCACAATATTCTGTGGAGAAGACATATAATTTATGGCCCCCATTATTAAAAATTTCAGTTGTTCCCAATGCTTTGCTGTTTTATATAAACAGCCCTGTCTGCAACAAACATCCCAATACATACATCTTTGCTCCCTTGTCAAATTATTTCCTGAGGGAAATTCCCTAGAAACAGAATTGCTGAGTCAGAATTTAACCATTCTTAAAGTTTTTGATATATCTTACCAATCTTCCTCCAAAAGGTTGAACAAATTGACATTTCCATCAACAAAGTCTGAGATTGCCTATACCCAAAACCCTCACTGAGCTCACTCCTCTTAAGACTCACCAATTGCTTACTAAAAAATAGTTCTAGTAAGCCTAAACATTTACATACTTGCTGGCAAAACAAAGCAATACATTCTCAAAGCGGACACTTAATTTTTTTTTAATTCTGCCAACTTTTAGGAATGCTGTTTATGTTTGTTTTTTCCTTAATTTTTTCCTAACATTAAGGGAATGAGGAAAGAAAGTTTTTCTCCTTTTTTCCCTACTCTGTAAATAAGGACTTGCCGAAGATAAGACTACAAGTCCCAGTTAAAAACTATGGAGAGACAACAATCCAATTTACTCAGAAATCTAGGGATTTTCTTCCATGCCAAAGCAAGCAGCGGGTTAACATGTGACTGACCCAGAGTTCACTGCCCTCATTCACTGGTGAAGATGTGCTTCCAGATCCTGAAAATTAATGACAAATTGTGAGTTGTAAGCCACTCGGAGGGATACTTTCACTCATCCATGAATCCATTAATCCATCCTTCCATTGATCTATTCATTAATAAGTATATATTGAGCTTATACACCACACAAGGTGGAATGGGGTAGGTTTATATATTCATTCACTCAACAAATATTAAGTGACAGCTCCATGCCGAACACTATTTTAAGCACTCAGCATCAAGGTCTGTGCTCTTCAAATACACTTCAATAGAAAGCCTTAGTGCGCCGGTCACAGTGAATGACACGTGGTTTTGGGTTACCAAAAGTAACAGGAACACTAGAATCACACTAATTATTCTCTTCCCTAATTTCAAACTGAATTTAGCATATACCCATGTCAAAAACATTCCATAAACAGAAATCTTTCTTGGACCAGAAATCTTTCTTTAGTTTGAAAGCTTTTTATTTTTTTTCTTTCATATCATTAGAATTCTGCAATGCTTTTTTTCTGTGCATGAAAAATAGTTTCTAATAGAATTTCAGAATCTTGTTTTCCCCAGGACCTGCTAGTTTTATCAAGCATTTCACCCAAAATAATATTTCTTCTGTCAAATATTTGGCATGATTTTTGGGTAATGTTCCATGACAGCTGAATGAGTATACACTGTCAAAATGCATCCTTTCCCCCTATCTCTATAATTAAATTTAAAATTAACATGCTGCTTTCTCATGCTTCGTTCTGTTACACTTGCCTCAATTTCCCTTGGTTCTGAAGCCTATTGGTTATGAATATGTATTAGCATTTGCTGTCAAACCCTGTGAACATCTTCTGGAGCAGAAGATTAGATATGTTATTTTAAAACAGATGCATCAGTTTAAATCATCCCCTGCAATGTTGACCTACCAGTGAACTTTCATGAGAGACTGAACAACAGAATAGGAGACACTAGTCTGCCAGCCAGGGTTCATATAGCTTTTTTTTTTTTCTTGCTTCAATGAATTTTAGTCAGTATTAATTTCATTTACAGTATAATAGCAATGATTCAAGAGCTCACCAGTCTGAATGGAGTTAAAATTTCATGACTAACAAAGACACAGGCAAATGGATGCCTGAAAGCACCATCCTACTTCTGCCCAACCAAACTTTGCTCTTCATATCCTCTTTCTAGAAAACTGATCTCCCTTGGGGCACTTGGGTGGCTCAGGTGGTTGAGCATCTACCTTTAGCTCAGGTCATGATCCCAGGGTCCTCAGATGGAGCCCCATGTCAGGATCCCTGCTCAGCGGGGAGTCTGCTTCTCCCTCTCCCTCTGCCCCTCCCCCTGCTCATTCTCTCTCTCTCTCTCCCTCTCTCTCTCAAATAAATAAAGTCTTAAAAAAAAAAAAAGAAAACTATCTCCCCACCCACATTTACCTGCCAGAGTGATGCCCTTCCCTCAGATGGCAGCTTGGATGTTACTTTGTCCAGGAAGCCTTCCAGGAGGCCCCTCCCCAAATCAAGGAATGTGTTCTCCCAACACCGATCTTTTCCTCAGAGCACTGGGCAGTTAACAGAGTAACTGCGAGTTCACTTGTTGGCGTACCCTTTTGTGAGGGAAGGTCCGAGTCTAAGTGGTTTTCAACTCCCACAGGATAGACATCACTAAGTGTCTGTTGCTACAATGAGGAAATGAACGAATATATTTTTAGTATGCTCTTCCATGTTGCAGAAGAGATGCTCATCTGTTTTACTAATAACTTCAAGTTTGAGAAGGAGGCCAGAGTAATGAACAATGGCCAAGTTATAGAATAATACTGTATAAAATGTGGGAAAATGAGAAAGAATTCTAAGTAAAGTTTAGGGATGCTCATGATGAGAAAAGGGACAAAAATGGATATCAGACCACTCTGAGCAATGTTCTGGCCCTGCCCAAAAACTCAAATGGAACTGGACAAATCCCTTCATTTAGATTTTTGTATCTTTGCCTGTAAAATGAAGGCAATAAATTAGGTCTCTATAGTCTCTCTCTTAACACTAAAACTCAGTGAAAGGAAGTTGATGGAGAAGCACTACTTAGTAGACGATCCAAGTATTTATAAAAAGCATTGCTTTTAAATTCAGCATTGTTAAATACACATTTAGAGCAGGACCACAGAATTTGTACGTTATTAAGATATACTGACATTTTAATGACATTTATCTTTGCACTGAATTATGGTATAGATAAGGTGCCCACAAAGCCATTTGTTCTGCCTTATCCAGCTACAAGCACAGTTCTATTTTTCCATAATTGAGACCTCGATACACACAAATACACACATTTTTCATTTTAGAATATGATTATACACTGTTCTGCAATTTCCTTTTTTTTTCACTGAACAGTAAGTCTTGACAATTTTATATGCCTGCCTTATTCTTTTTAATAACTGAGTAGTAGGCACATACCATAATTTATCCATTCATTTATTGACAAATATTTGGGCTGTTTTAAATAGTCCATATTACTGACAATTTTACAATGAACATTCTTATACATATATTTTTTTCTGGACATGTCATTATTTAGGATAGCATATCAAATTGGAATTGCTCCTTCAAAAAGGACACATTTGATACATTTTACACTTGATACGTTCTGGAAAATGGCCTACCAAAAAAAGCTTTGACAAGTCACAGTCTCAGTAATAGTACCATACCCCGGATTCTTTGCCAACAATATAGATTAGTAAACTTTTTAATCTTTGCCAAGCTGATGAATGAAAGAGGAGGTCTTCTTTTTTTTTAATTAGAGTTTCAAATCAAATTCCTAATAAGTTTGAGTATCTTTTCACACGATCAGTGGCCACTTGTGTGGCATTCTTCCTTGAATATATAAAATATGATAAAGTATGTAAACACAGTCTACGTAGAATAGAACTTGATGTGATATGTATATGTGCATTTAAGGGTAGAAATGAATAAAAAATACACTGGAAAGATGCAACATGAGAGCAATTACCTGGGCCAGAGCAGTGCAACATGAAAGCAGTTACCAGAACAATGGTAAAGGGGACTTTGATGTGTGACTTGACTTTTTACAATTCCTTCTAACTTTGCTTTAATAACAAAGGGACTTTAAATAGGAATCATAAAGGTGAGTGAAACTGTATTTCACTGGCTATAATCTCTTTTTCTCTCCCTTCTGTTTCTAAGAAATAACCCTGCTTCTTTATTTATTGTATCCACTCCAGTTGTTTCTCTACCACCTTGAAAAATTTCCCTCAGCTCGGTCTTAGACACTCTGCTCTCTCCTCCAGACAGTTCAGCTGCACCTATGGTCTCCACCCTCCAGGATCTATGGATCTCAACTGACTTCTCTCTGCCTGCCTGACCCTTCTACTTGGCTTTGAACAAATAACAGTCTTGTATTTAGTCAGGACATCTGCAATGAGAGCAACAAAAAGAATATGCAAGAAGCTACAATAAGAGTGAACAGAAACCTGGTAAGGTGCTAATTTAGCCTGGGTGGTGAGAGAAGACTTTCTTGAGAGAATGGTATTGAAATATGAAGTAGGAGTTTGCTGGAAAATTGTGGGGGAGGGGGCAGGAATATTCCATGCTGAGCCCAGCACTCGGTAAGTCCTAAAACAGAAATACTGTTAAATCATTCAAATAACTAAAATGTGACCATCATGACTTAAATAATTTGGGTAAAGTTCCAGTGCTGGATAATCTTGTGACTGATTGGTTGGAACCATAAATCCAGACTAAACACCTGTAGGGAGGTGGGACTAGATTGGATGAGGAGGTAAGAATTCCCTTGGAAAGGAATAGATGTTACATATTCTTTACAGTACTAGGGAAGAATGTAGAAAAATAAGTTTCAAACGAAAGTGAAGGAAAATATTTTCCAGTATCTCTAGGGCCAAGAATCAATTTGGTCTCTAAGGTCTGGCATGTGTGCAGAGTGACCCCTAGACCATATAAATGTGGTCAGAAATGACGAAATGGAACAAGTTAGTAGGATACCATGAAAAAGGTCCAAACAAAACAGCATTGTCCAATAGGACTTTCTGCAGTGATGAAAACGTTCTATAATCTTAACGATCCAATATGATAACTACTAACCACATGTGGCTACTGAGTACTTTAAATGTGGCTGATGCCTGTGAGCACCTGAATTTTTCCTTTCATTAAATTCTTATTTTATTTCACTTTAATTTAAATAACCACAAGTGATGGGATGCCTTCACCAAATGTCTCATTTGGTGAAGCATCCAACTTGATTTCGGCTCATGTCATGATCTCAGGGTCGTGAGATTGAGTCCTGCGTTAGCTTCCACACTCAGTGCAGAATCTACTTGAGATTCTTTCCTCCTCTTTTCCTCCCTCTGCTCTCTCTCTAATAAATAAATTAAATATTTTTTTTAAAAATTAAATAAATAAATAACCACCTACGGCTCATGGTCACCACCATATTGGACTATGCAGGTCTGGTCTCAGAAGTGTTGAGAGAATTAGGAAAGGTGTGCACACATAGGAGGTGAAGGAGTAGAGGAAAAGGGTGTCCTTGGTAGTCCTCAGGAGAGAATGTTGGTGTCCAGAAAGTCAAGATTTAATAAAGGTCATATCCATGAAACGGTGGGAAGACATGATGAGGGAGGAAAAGACCCTGAGGGACTTGTGGAGGTGTGAAGTCAGAGCCTTGGGGAAAAGTTGGAAATCACCCAGGGACAATCCAGAGGCTTCTTATTGCTAGCAATGGAGCTGGTGGGGTCTTGTGTCATCATTGAGTGTGCTATACTTGGTAACAAATGACAAATGTGCTGTCAAATGGCACAAATTACAGTTCTTTAGTTGTCTGTTTTCTTCATGTTTCTTTTTTTAATTCTCAAGAAATTTGAAAAAGTAGGCCGTGCCCTTCTACAGGTCTGGTGAAGCTGATACACTACAAATGAATAGCAACACATATTCTGCTGTCTTTCCCTCACCTTTATAACAAGTTTTTGGTTGCTTTCTCTGCTCCAGTCCCAGCCAAAGCTCAAGGTTAAAATATTTGTTCACCTAAAGCACTCTTCATCACCCTCTCTGATCCAGATCAATTTTTATAAGCACCTGCTCCAAAAAACACACAGAGAAATTGGAAAGGGCATGAAGCTGTTAGAACTTGTCACAAAATTCAGCACAAAGTCAACAGTGTTCAAGAAGAGCAATTTTTCATGTGTGTTGACACATAACTTCCCTCATCTGTGTTTTGGTGATGACATTGCTTGCTAACCTCAACCATGAATGCTAGCAAGTCAGACAAAACCTCCAAAGAATCTCTTCATTTCCAATTGTGCCAGCAGCAGTGGTATTGGATTTGCTTCGTGCCATCACCTTAATGCTAGGAGAGGGGAGAGGGGGACCCACGGAGCTTTGCTGATTTCTGCTGCCATCAAAAGTGGGTTTTTGATTCCACTAAAAGAGTTGGGATGAGACATGCTCTGACCTGCTGCCTTTGTTTAGCAGGCCATGAATTGACTGAGGCTGCTGAATGCACAAGGTACTATATAATAGTTATAGATTAAGCTTTACCTGTTTACTTTCTCATAAGCCTCCATTGAGATGGCTTTAGAACAGAAAAGATAATTAGAAAAAAAAATAGATTATTCTTATCTTTTCCTTTTTTTCTTCCACCTTTTCTCTGCATTGATTTTATTGTAGGAGCTGTTGATTATTTGCTGATTGCACGTTAATTCCAAGTTACCAGGGCAGAGCGCCTGTGTGCTATCAACTTAACATGCTTGCTTTGTTAATGAAGTCCTTACCCTACTGGATCCCTGTTCCTTAAAGCAACATCTCAAAGAGAGGTTGCCTTGTGGCCAGTGGCAGCCCTGCCATACAATGCGCTGGAAAGTTGACAATCTGTCCCTGGGCCCTCGCGCTGCCCCAAGGGGTAATTCAATTAAGTATTTTTGAGTTTTGTTTTCCTTGTGTGTAAATGGAAAATAAAAATGTCTACCCCACCTACATTCCAGGCTGGTGAGAGGATCAAATAACCTGATACCTACAGAAGTGCTTTGTGAAATCTTACCATACTTGAAAGATAATAAATTTTTATTCATCATTTTTACCTCCACTGATTTCTAGGAAGAGTTTTAGTTCAGCTACAGCGAAGGTACAGAGGCAGCTGAACCACTAAAGCAAAGATAAAAGAACAGGAGTCATATAATGAAAATAGCAGATAATTGTTCCAGAAAAATCTACGTTAAGAATAGTGGTATCAATTGAACACTAAATTTAAACCTCCTGGCAGTTAAGGCAAAACACAAAACATTGTTAGGCACATGACTCACCTTCATCTATAAAATGAAGCATGTTGGTTTATTAGGCAAGACAGAACTTTTTTCTGTTTTCTGGGCACACACCTGTGTACACTTTCAGCTGTCCTTGCAGTCGGAATGTGAGCCCAGCTCACGAAAACCTTCCCTACGTGCTCCTTCATACTCTCCCTCCTGCTACTAGCTTGATGCATTGCAATCAGGGAAGGTGGGAGAGGGAAGGAGCCTGGGCACCTGAACCCTCACTTGGAGCTGCCAACCAATTAGAAATATCTACTTTCTACTCTATATGAGCAAGAAATAAACCTCTATTATGTATGAGCTATTATATTTTTTTACACAGTTTGCACACCCTATAAAAATAAAGATTTTCTAATGTGGGACTTTACTGGATAACAATGTATAGAGTTTTTACTATCAGTTTTACCTAAAAAAAAAAAAATGTTTAAATGATCTTCATGGACTATCTCATATTTTCTCAGAGGCAAGCAAAATCTAATGGTTCTGAGGAAGGGGCATAAAACAAAGATGGGGGATATTATTTGCATTAGGATGGTAATGCCTGGAAGAGAAAAGAAAGAAGCAAGAGATGAGAATACTTCTGGAACACGAGACATGTCCAGGAAGGCCTGTCCGTTTGGGGACCTTACTAGTGAAGATACAGTGAGCACTGAGAAGGCTGAGAGAAGACTGGAGCCTTAATGAACTGGGGAAGGCAATTTAGAAAGAAGGACAAATAAATAAGGGAAGGTAGAAAAGAACTTAACCCAACTTTTTGTGTTCCCTTAGAGCCTAGGCTGCCTGGCAGGGTCTCAGAATCCTCAGCTTTGTCCTGTGGGAGCAAGGAAGAGTCATTCATTGTCTCTGCTGTAGAATTTGTCTATAGGCAGATTCTTGGGAATTTTATAAAAACAATCAAGCATGAGGGTATCATAAATTTTGCGGATTTAATCATTTTATTACATCTCGAGCACAATTTTCAGAACTACAGAATTGCCTCCTGAACTTCTCTAGGCTTTCAGACTAAGTTAGCATAAGTGCATTATGTAGATTCTATTTGCTCCCAAGATAGGTTTGTTCTGAGAACCTCCCTGAACTTCTCTGGGGACTGCCTCCTAGGATTTTTGCTCTGCCTTTCTCAATGTTTTGGCCCTTCCTACTTTGAGCATAAATATCTCCCCTTTTGCATATGGTTTAAATTTCATTTCTAGCTATTCAAGCTAAAGATTTAGTAGGGCTTGGGCAAATGGCAGCATGGAGCAGACAGGGTAGGGCCAGCCCCTGGTTCTGGGCCCAACCTTGGCCAGAACAGACATTTCAGGAGATGATATACAGACATAGTTGCTGTTGGAAGTGGGTCAGGACGTGACCCAGTGAGTCCAGCAGTGTAGGCATCTACAGTCCCAGGCCAAACAGGCAGCAAGTCATCTAGGACCAAAGAACAGAGTCCTAGCATGCAGAGGTCAACAATGGAGAGTTCAAGGAAAGAAATGCTCAGAAACGTACATAGCCAGACTCTCAGAAGAAACTCAATATATAACAGGTCCCAGGGGGTGCTTTTCCAAAACTCAATTTCCCTTGGGCCAGAATTTTCACCTTAGGCATTCCTATAACATCATCAAACCACAGCCATCTTTCTTTACATAGTAGCTAGCTTTTGAAGTATCTAAGAAAATGTAAAATATGGTTGACATCAAAATAATATGAATGTCCAGAGACCATATCATTTCTCTAAGCATTGCAAGTGCGAAAGTTTGAGTAACAACCATTTTACAATTCTATGAATAATACAAGTTTCATTGCCTTCAAGTTGATATATGGCTTTTTGGACACCATCACTTGAAAGAAAATGAATTCCACAAGTTACTTTTCTAGTACGTCTATCTAGGTAATTTCTTTGTTCCAAAGATAAGGATTAATTTAAAACAAAATAAAGTAAGATGTAAAAAAGTAAAAAATAAAAAAATAAAGATGAGGATCAAGACATCAATTAAAAGCTTTTGAGTGCTAATAAAATAGGAAGTAGGAGATGGAAAAATGAACCTTTGTACTCTTCTAAGTGAATCTGTCTTTGCAACTCATAGCTTCCACTTCCTAGCACACCTAAAAGGAATGCAGAAGCACAGTTGTGTTATTCAAAGTTTAACTTCCTTTAGGAAATGTATGAGTTAGAATCAAGAGAATGTTAATGGCCATGTGGTACAAACTCTCACTGAATATATAATATCTATGTTAATAACTGAGCACTACTCTGTGTCAAGCATTCTTCCAAGGATTTTCCAGATACGATCTTATTGAATCTTCACCACAACCTTATTATCCCCACATTAGAAATAAAGGAAACTGAGGCCCAAAAGGCTTGAGTGATTTGCACATAGACTCATTGTAAGAGGTAAAACTTGGATTTAAATCCAAGAAATCAGATTCCTAGAGCTCAAACAGTGATTCTAAGTCATTTATACCGTCCTATGATAAATGTAAGCACTCCTTCCTTTGTTCCTAAATGCTACTACTAAGATTTATATGGTATGTGTATTTCCTTTGGAAACATATGTGAAACATTCAGTACACAATTCAAAGACCCAACTTCCCTTTTTTCAATTAAGGATAAGGACTTTATCTATATCTGACAACTTTTCAGCCCCAAATAGGCAATCTGGGTACCCAAAAGAAGATAAAAGATGAAGGGACCTAGTGCCAGAATCTTGGCATTGCCAAGAGCATGTCTTTAGTGATTGGAGTACAAACCACTGACTTTAAGGTCCCGTGTTGCTGGACAGCAGCTGACGGCAATTTTTCCTTTTACAGCAATCTACACCTGTGGCCTGTGGGCCTAACGGTCATGACAGATGGACTGAATGCCACTGAAACCACCTCGTGTATCATTGTCCTCTAGGTCTCCATTCTGGGCTTGGAAATCATATTGTCTCAAGGGCCTAACTCTTAGTCCTGGTGGCACATTTGCCATTAAATTATTCCATTCTGTGTCTGTTGAGTCTGTTAAACATGGACAGACTTCTTTTTCTCTGGAAAGTATGTCTGCAAAGCTCAATTCCTTTTTTAAAAACTGTCATTAGATTTTCTAGGTCCATGTAAGCTCCGAATTGCAATCTATTCACCCTCCGTAATACCTGCTTTTCCAACTGGTAATTTCAAAATAAGTGATCCAGTCTTCGAAACATTTAAAGTAAAACAAAACAAAACCAAAAAACCAACAACTCTTGAGATTGATTATCCCATATCATTGGGTTCACTCTAGGCTGATTAGTGGTTTGAAGAGAACACCCACTCCCACCCTCTGCAGCAGTTTCACTCTCTAACATATCGACTTTATAATGTCGACTCTCCTAACCGGCCCTAGAATTCAGATTCTTTGTGTTCTTAGCAGAACAAACCACCACATTTCTGTTCATTCCAGAGTCAAAGCTGCCATAGTCTGCTGTTACGTTTCTCTGTCCTCAAGCTGTCAAAATGTTTGCTGTGTCTATCAAAATATGCCAAATTCATTTGGGGCATTGGACATGAGCAACACTGAAATTTTGCAGACAAATGGGGTTGGATGAATAGCAGATATATGACAAAATGAGAAAAGTGTAGGGCAGAGCATGTCTTTGCTACTAAATATGATAGATTATATTATAAAGAAATGATGGCTATAAGTAGAATGTTAGTTTATCATTGCAGGTAGAATTGAACTTGTTATGCAAAATAGGACATGGCAGACTTTTTCAGTAGTTAGCAACATTTTGGGGGAGAGATAAAAATTAAAATTTATGCCAATTACAGACCAACATAATTGTCCCATTTCATCATGCTTTATTAATTTCAAGGTGGTATTCCAAAATATTGTATGTCTGTTTCAAATTAATATGGATACTCCCAAGCACCCTCAGAGGATCTTCTGAAGTCCTGAGAACATATTTTAGCAAACATAATGAAGTAGAAATGATGGAGGCTCATGTCCACGTAAATTCCACAGCATGAAAGAGCACTTCTTCCTATTCATGTGAGAAACTAAAAATCATTTTGATGTATGCTGTTTACTATGCATAGCTGCCAAATTCAAATTAATTAAGATAGAGAGAAGGAAGTTATTTATTTATAGTTAAAATTCCTAAGGCCTGTTTTACATATAGAATTAAAAGGATAACTTTAAGTTTCATTTTGATGAGCACTGCCCCAATATTTACCCAAAAGAGTGGGAGACTGGTCTCTCACACGGGATCTTGGGACAATAAATTGCCAAAATTAGCTTTGAAAAGGAGTTGAGTCACTTAGAGTGAAGCAGGGGAGAATGTTTGCAAACTGCCTATTTGCATTTCCAGAGTTCTCCTTGAATGTTCCATGCAAGGACAGTTGTACTGGGAGTCACCTTAGAGATCTGGTATTCCCCACTCACAACCACAGCTTCCAGGTTTCCAAAACTGTGGTGATCACTAAGAAAAATTTTGTCAGAGAATTAATCCTTCCTTGATGACAATGATATTCAACAGCAGCAATTGCAAACTAAATAATATTATTTGGCACAAAGAACTGAGGGATAAAGTTACTCTGGTGTTAAATTCAAGCCTGACTGATTCTTTTCAATTCCCTGTTTTAACCATCGAATATATCAGCAATTTTAAGAGAAAAACCTGTTTCACCCCAGTCTTCATGAACAATTCAAATTCTCCAGGAAAGAAGATTAAGGCTTACCTCAAAGGCATTCTGTATTTTGCAAAAGTCGCCCACACTGAGTTGGTTTTCAAGCAGGGCTGGACAGTGTTCTTTATCTGTGGTGGTACCTCCTGCCCTCCCAGGGCTCTTTGACCCAGGCTGTGGCCCCTTGTTCAACTCAAGCGCATTCTGGTAACTCATAATGGCTTCACCCCTTTTCAGCTGCCTTCAACTACTTCGACACTTTTTTTTCCCCTTCAACAGGTGCTTTTGAAAAGAAACCCAATTTAGCAGAATTCCAAAATGAAAGCACATTTCAAGGCAAACAATGAGGAGGCAAAATGTTCAAGGCCAAGAGGTAAGGAATAAAAGCCCTCAACCCCCACCCTTCTTTAATTCCACAGTTTACTTTCAAAATCTACTGTGGAATCCTTTTAAAAACCCCCTCCTTATATTCTGTTTAATCTGGCTTGATTAAAAATGCATAAAACTTCCCCCATGTTTATGCCAACTGACACAGAAAGCATCTTCTAAATCTCATTTTAAATGCATTAGAAGAGCAACTTCTCAAAATCTCTTTGGCTAACCTTGCTTCTATTAACATATTGGGGTTTTAAACTCCATTTTCTTGTATGACACAGCTGCAAGGCTTCTGTCCCAGTGAAGGGCTTGTCTCTGAAGGCCACCTTCCCAGCAATGTGGAATTCTTTGTTTTCATCTGTTCCTGCTGCCTTTGTATGTTTCCTGGCAACCAAAGTCAAGCCAACTAAAACTTTTCCTTCACCACACCCCCCCCACAACTAATTACTGACCTGACAGTCTGCATATGTGATGTGAATGTTGTTATTTTTTTAAAGGACAATTCAGCTCACTCACTTTTAATTAAACTTCATTGCTATATTATTAAAAGGCAAGTTTTATAAATATATTTTCTATGAAGCATGTAATATATTATGAGATAATAGGATTAGCCAAAAGAAAAGAGAAATGACATTCTGGAATTGTATGTTTTCCATGTAGGAAACATTTTATTTTTAATTAATAAGTATCTGTTCCTTTACCTTCTCTTTTCTTAGTTTCTTTGTATCTAAAATGGGGATGTTGTTCAATTCATTGACTATAAGGGGAAAAACCACAGCATAACATGATAAACTTTGTAATAAAACCACTTGGTACTTACAGTACCATCACTGGCTCAGCTAATACTAATGAAAGGGAAGAAAAAAAAGAGAAAAGTTAACTTTTTTTTTCAGTATTTACCATGTGCTAGGCACTACACTAAGCACTTTGCATTCTTTTTCTTGTTAAGCTTTACAATAACCCTGAAAAGCAAACAAGATCACTGTCCCCACTTTACAGATGAAGAGGCAAAGAAAATGCCAGAAGCCACAGAGTTAATAAGGTATGGACTATGGCAGGGTGGCTCCTGAGCTTCAGAGACTGCTCTAGGGGTAGATGTTCTCTCTGCACCTTAGGTTCATCTTTGTAAAACTGAAAAGTTGTCACTCAGTATTTTCTAAGGTCTCTTCCAGCTCTATCATTCTATGGGCTGGTGTTCACAAGACCCTTGATGATGCACAGTACATTCCCTAGAACACAGAGAAGGAAGCATCCTACAGGCATTCCTGTACCAGTTGGAAGGAAGGAAGGAAGGAAGGAAGGAAGGAAGGAAGGAAGGAAGGAAGGAAGGAAGGAAGGAAGGAAGGAAGGAAAGAAGGAAGGAAAAAAGAGAGAAAGAAAGAAATGTCATTCACACATCCATTTAATTTATTCATCTCTCTGCCCACGGTTCATTCCAGAAACCATTTATTAAGAACCTACTGTATGTCACATCCTGAATTGGACCTTGTGCCTGCACCTGAGGGGTTTATAGACTTGTGGGAGCAATTACCTGGTTAGATCATCTTTCATGCCAATCCCAACCTCTTGCTGTTTACAGTGCTGTGTTGAGAAAGATTCTGAAGTCATAGGAAAAGAGGGGCATTATAGATTACAGATACGTATCACAGGCACAGAAGGGCAAAGGGGGGGGCATGCTTACCACAAATTTGCCTTTCCTGTTAGACCTTCATGTAAGTTAGGAGAATGTTTTGAAGCCCTAATATAAATTCCCCTAAGTTATCTCACATAGGAACAAAATAGGTCTTTTTACCATCCTAATTAGAAAATTAATAATAGTTAAAAGCAGCTGGATCAGTCCCACAAATGTTTGTAAAATATTTTATAATGATATTCTGGAGAGTTGGGCTTTGTTCAGGAAGAGACACTAATGAGGGAAGGCTGAGAAAATAGAAAAACCATTTTCTGAAGTTGTACCAGGAGAGGTAGGTATCCCACGGGCTAACGATGCACAATTCTCTAATTATTCTAAGACAGTCAAAACGCCTGGCCTACTTAGCTTCCATAAAGATGCAGCTCTAAACATTTCCATTAGTCAAAACGGGAAAGCATAATGAGCAGCTAATAAATTACTGCAGAAGTTAATCAGTTGACACAGTTTTCTTTATGTAAGATTATGGCGTTAGAAAGAATTCTTGATTGTAAAGTCTTAAAGGGCTTTAACCTTCTTTGTAACTGTGTGGTTAATTTTCAGGTTAAACTTCCAAGGCACTGTAAAATCCATAAGTAGTCTCTTGACTCTGCTGAAATCTACCTGCTTGTCTGCCATGAATCAATTATGATTGTGTAAAAGCCTGCCACGTGGTCAGTCCAATATTGGGCTCTATGGGGCAATGTGCAAGGATGAAGACAGTGTGTGCTCTGGAGGAGTGGTCAGGAGAGAAGGCTTGCAAACTGGGGCACCCTTGCCCCTTTCCCTGTAGGGACCCACCGACACTCACCAGCACAACAGAGCGTTCCCTCACTAAAGAGGGCAGAGCAAGCTGAGGCACCCACTGACCTGTGCTTTCTTTGGAACCTTGGCACTGAATCATTCTCCCCGCTGAGCACACCTCCCTTAGGGTCCTTATCAGAATTCCCGGCTCCACCCCATACTTTATACCCACCCATGTAAATGTGGGCCTCATCTTTCCTCCAATTCCCCTTCCTTTGTTTGCCCTCCCCTCACACTGAAGCCAATTCTTCCTGACATTCTTCATCTCTGTCTAGAATTCTCCCTCTAACCCTTCACTGTAACAGAAAGCAGCTTTCCCTTTCCAACCCAGTTTTCCACCCAACCCTTCCAAGTCAAGGCTGTCCCCAGTCCCTGTTCCTCAGGGAATCACAGAAGGGCATCCCGTGGTATCCTGGCTTCTTGAACCCATGCCTTCCCCACATGGCCCGAGTGGCCAAACACCCCACAACTTGGGTTAAACACAACCCCCTGCCGGAGACTGAGGGCAAGCACTAGGCTTGCCTTTGGCAACTTTTAGGCCCTCAATAAATATTAGCTTCTTTCCTTCCTTGTTCCTGATCCTCCCAGATAGAATTAATTACTCCTTCCACTCTGCAATCACAGCATTTTGTTTATACTTTAAGCACAGCATTTTTTCTTTCCGCTTTGCAGTATAATTAGTTGCCTGTGTATCTCTGTCTCCTACTACATTAATTCCCTTAAGAACAAGGATGATACCTCACTAATGCTCTAGACTTACACTGCCAACACCGAGCTGTGCATAAACTACACGACAGTACGGTACATAAAATGGGCTGGATGGAAAGTGAGTGTCACCCATAGCTTTTGAGTTTTCAGGGAAGGGTCCTGGGAGTAGGTGGCATTGAATCAGAAACACAGGCAGAATTCCATGAAAAATAAAATGAATGAGGGAAACAAAATTTAAGATTGGATCCTCAAAGCGCTTAGAAAAACCATTTAAGTGCTTTTGAAACACAGCATTTTTTATACATACAATTTCTATGTAAGATGGAAATGTCTGGAGACCCTATTCTGTCCCAGACACTGCTCTAGGCACCAGAAAACAATAATGAATGAGACCCACCCACCATTTGCTCAGAGACACAAGAAACAGGAAATGTTGGTTTTAAATTAGTCCTACCTTTTGAGAAAGCAGATCCTCAGTTAAGTCTTGGGCAACATAATGTTTGCCTTTTTTGATCTACCAAACAATGTCCAAAGTAACAAAACTGTATTTTCATAACAGCCCTTCTCAGACTGTCCAAGTGTTTGAACACTGAGCATTCACAAAATAATGATATCCTAAAATAACTAAATATATAACTCTGCAATACATTGCATATCATAAATTTAAGTTCTGGTCAAAGCAAGCAGTGGCAGCCAATGTAAAAATATGTGGAAGTGGAACGTAAAATTAAGAAAATTCTAATTATTGACAAATATTTCTACCATTTGAAAACGTGCCTTCTACCACTGCGATTTTCTTGTATCAGTAGACACATAGGAGCCACTGAACTGGATATTGAAAATCACTGCTTAAATATATTCTCAAGTTCAAAGGGCGCCTGGGTGGCTCAGTCTGTTAAGCATCTGCCTTTGGCTCAGGTCATGATCCCAGGGTCCTGGGATGGAGCCCCACATCGGGCTCCCTGCTCTCCTTCTCCCTCTGCCCACCTCCCCACCCATTAGTGCTCTCGCTCTCTCTCTCTCTCTCTCTCGTCTCTCCCTATCTCAAATAAAGTCTTAAAAATATATATTCTCAAGTTCAATCTTTTTATGCAAATTCTGATAGGTGTTCCCAACAGTTAATCACTTTTGAACACTTCTTTGCTTTAACAAATCCTTCTTGAAATTCCTTGTCCATGCCCAAAGTACCTATGGGCTGGTTGTCAGCTGGGCTTTCACTGGGGAGCCACTTTCTGGGCGATTACTCTGAACTACTCTGAAATTCCTTTCTGTTACCTCTCTGAGAGGACACTGCTATTTATTCTACTGGGAGCTTTAGAACAGTTTGTCAAAGTCACCTTGATGTTGAACACTTGCATCCATGTATAGAACCACTAAAACATAGTCATAAAATCATTGCATGAAAGGAGTGACTGGAAATCCAGTAAACATTTATTGATTTTCTCTGTGAAGAAAAAGAGAAAGCAAGTAGGTTGAAAATGAAAAATTATTGTGTTCCAAAGACTGTTAGGCACTTTTACAAACGTTATTTTATTTAAACCTCATGATATCTGTGCAAGATACTTAATATTTTCCCATTTTTTAATAATGATGGAACCAGACAAGATTAAGTATCTTGCCTAACCTTACACAACTTGTAAATTGCATAATCTAATAATACCATGATATGGTGTCTGCTAAGACTTTACACCAACGATTTCATTTACTCTGATATCCCATGATGTGGGAACTATTATGGTCACCATCTTATAGATGAAGAAGCTGAGACTTCATCTTTAGATGATTAAATAACTTATCTAAGATCACCCAGCAAAGAAGTAGCAAAGCTGTAATTGAAAACCCAGATCCTTTTATGTGTAAAACCCTGTGCAGCGCAATCTGCTAAACACCAGGGTAAATTCAATTCCAGTTTGGGAGCTGAGATGTGTAAAAAGTGAGGAAAGAGAAAACACGCACTAGGGGCACCTGAGGGGCTCAGTTGTTAAGCTTCTGCCTTCGGCTCAGGTCACGATCCCAGGGTCCTGGGATGGAGCCCTGCATCGGGCTCCCTCCTGGGTGGGAAGCCTGCTTCTCCCTCTCCCACTCCCCCTGCTTGTGTTCCCTCTCTCGCTGTGTTTCTCTCTGTCAAATAAATAAATAAAATCTTAAAAAAAAAAAAAAGAAAAGATGCAGTAGGTAATGAAGTCAAAGGAGTTTAGAATTTGGAGTCAGAATATCAGGGTCAAGTCTTGGTTCTCTCATTTTCAGACCCTATGATGCTGGGCCAGATCGAATAATGACTCAAAATAAAGATAGCAATATTATTTATCACAGAATTGTTTTAAGGTTAAAATGAGATAATATAGTCAAAGATGTGTATAAATTATAAAAACATTATACACATGAATTAGCATTAATATTAGTACACAGTCAGAGGAAGGCAAATTCCCTGCAAACTCCAGGTAGGAGTCATGGAGGGATTGGAATATTGTAACTGTAAAACAGAATGAAGCAAGATTATCCACATTATGATATTTTGTATTGAAAGTGAGATTCTATAATCCTTTTCATTGCTTCTAAGAAGTTCTTACATCTAAATTCATCCCATAGAGAACAATGACCTATCAAATTTTTTCAAGATTAGTTATTAAATGCAGTTTGTGTGTATGTGTGTGTGTGTGTGTGTGTGTGTGTGTGTGTGTGTGTGTGTTTTATCACTTTGAAAAAATATTTTCTGCTTTAGGATTGCTAATGGCAACTATCAAAGTTTTCTCTAAGAAGAGCTGGTCTGTTTGGCACTGTCTGAATCTATTCTTAATAATAACAGAAATAACTTTTTCCCATAACCAAAGCAGTGTAACAATTGTGTGTCATAACGTGATCTTCTTAGACAATTTGAGTGCCCAAATCCCCAGAATTAGATGTTTTATTTATAAAGCATTAAGAACGTTTTTTCTAGAAGGTAAGTGATTTTAATTCAATATGAATTCTCTGAATAGCTTAGCCTCAGGGAAGATACTACATATACATATACATGTACATATACAAGGGAGACAGAAACAGAGATTGAGAGAGGAGACACGTAAGAGTGTGAGACTGGGAGCTTCTCATACAAGTTGCCTCACAAGGGAGGACCATGGGCAGCCATAGTGCTTTGGGTGAGCACTGATCACACACTGGGGTGGTAGAGGTGAAATCTGGAGAAGGGATACAATACAATAGGACAAGAGTTCCAAGGTCAGGGTCAGAAAACCTGAATTTTCATGCAGTCCCTGCCCAGATCCATGTAACTCTGGACATTTCTCTTTTTGGGGCTTCAGTTTCTACAGTCATAAGTGGAGACAACAATTCCTACATGCCCATTTCAAACACTTGCTTTGAGGTTCAGATGAAATATGGAAATGCAAGAAAGACAGTTTATGTATAGAAATGTATGCTGCTTATTAAACTAATATAAAATGTAAATATAATCATTATAATAATATACTTATTGAGCACCTAGCACAGCTAGCTTGCTTGGCACATAGTAAGCACCAAATAAATATTTATTGAATAAATGTTTTAATAAAAAGGAGCTCAAAGAAAAAGGAATGAATTGGCATTTATATATATATATATTTATCTGTTTCATACATTTCTTTTTTCCTGGGCCAATCCTCCACTGATCACAACAACAACCAAAAAAACCCTAAAAAATCCATACTACTATGAAAAATGCTGCCACTTCACCTTGTTTACTCAGAGAAATTCTGTCTAGGAAAGCAAAGGAAAAAAGGCAATAAAAAGGATTTCAAAACTTATAAAAAGCAAGGTTCTTTTTTTTAATTTTTTATTTATTTGACAGAGAGAGAGACAGCGAGAGAGGGAACACAAGCAGGGAGAGTGGGAGAGGGAGAAGCAGGCTTCCCACTGAGCAGGGAGCCCGATGCAGGGCTCGATCCCAGGATCCCGGGATCATGACCTGAGCCGAAGGCAGACACTTAATGCCTGAGCCACTCAGGCGCCCCAAAAGGCAAAGTTCTGAGACAAACTGTACTTTAAAAATTGAAAGCTGGGATCCCGAGAGAGAACACTGCCTCCGTAAATATTTCCCACAGAACACAGTGCTCCCAAACATGGTGCTCTGATGAAGGGCCCTAAAGACCAGGGGCTCTATTTCTCCATGGCAGGAGCAGCTATAGTCAAATTAATATCGGAAGTACACTCCTAAATCAAGTTGTTGCAAGTGTACTCACAGAGAAGTCATCTTACAAAATGCAGATGGAGTTTTGCAATCATTGCCTAGACCAAATGCTGTCAGAGAAAATGGGTCTTAATTTACTCAACATATTTTGATTTTGTAATTTTCAAGATTAATTTTTGCCAATGCCTGAAAAACATGAGGTCCTTTAAAGAAAAGCGTTAAAAATACACTCTCGAATGAGGCAGGGAGTTACACATATGTTGAGCAGATGGTAGGAATGCTGATTTTGTGTGTTCGTGGCCACCTCAGGTGTGTGTGTGTGTGTGTGTGTGGTGGAGGGCACTTAATTCAGAGAAGAGTTCATCCCTCTATTGAGAAAATGCAACAGTGGTAATGGTCTAGTACATAAATTTACCTAGCAGGATGCTGCATTTAGGGAAGTGAGTCAGGTCTCAAGGGAAAAACGATGCAAATTTATGACAATAACCAGCTTGAGGAAGTTACTCAACTCCTCTGGTTTCAGAATCTTCATCAGTAAAATTAAAAGATTAAATCACATGATCTGTAAAAGTCCCTTCCAGTACTCAGTTTTAAAAAGGGGGGAGGGGGAAGTATAAGAATGCTATGGGCTTCCCAGGAAAAGAAAAGATGCTATATTCTAGGTAATATTGCTGCATTCACACTAGCAGTAAGTCCTTTTTTTTTTTTTTTCCAATGATGACCATGAAATCATCACATGGATCAGCTAATGGATCCATCAGCCAAGCATCTCTGCACCTGCCAGACCCTAAACCCTGCACTACCAGCTTCTCTTGCTGGGTTACCAGTGGAGATTTTCCCACTTGATAATGGCAAATGGATTCTCTGAAAAGAATACAATTTAAATGTAGTTGTTTATTCACCTCCTCATTCACTTTCACACATTGATACTATGTGCCAAGTATAGTGTTCAACACTGCTGATATAAAGAAACAAAGACAGACCTACTCTCCTGAAGCTTATAGTCCCGTGGGATGAAATAGACAAATCGGTAAAGGATTATTATACAGTGTTATACTCAACAATAGTGATCAAATATATACGATCAAATATATAACAACTATAAGTACACACACATACGTAGATACTATTGCACTATTCTTGCAGTTAGTATAGCTTTAAAATTTTTTCAAGCTAAAAGTTAAGAATGAAAATTTCAGGATTGGAGCTCAAGCAGGTGAAGCACCACTGCTGCCTGGCTGAGTTTGTGAGGACAGCCTTACTCAGGGAAGCCATTGGCTCTGGGGTCAGTTCAGCAGGCTCTTTGGGTTATAAAACATAAACTTACTTAGGTAGCCAAGTGATGGGAGTTTGTTATATAGTAGAAGGGGTGGGGAGAGAGAGAGATTGGGCGCTCAGAAGTAAGGAATTACAGCACAGCTAAGTTTGATGGAAGGTCATTCTGGATCCAAACAATGGCTGGAGAGAATTGGATTATTGTATCCAGATAGCAATCAGTTGAATTTTCATCTAAATGTAACTTGAGCAACTCATCAGCAGTTTCTTTTTCTATTTCTACACTTTACTTTTTCAACGTAAATTGACAACTTACCCTCTGATCAGTTTTCTTCACCTCATCTTTACCCATGGTTTCTGCTTCCTCCTAATGTTGGCTCATGTATGCCGCTTCTGCTTTATAGTCTCCTTATATACCCTCAGCTTCCTTTCCCACTGCCAACCAATTTTTAGAATTATTCAGTCTAGAATTTGGAGCAAAAATCTGAAGTGACCCAGCTCATCACGACTGAACACAGCCACACTATAGATTGACTATCTTAAAGGCCATCATCAGAAATTTAGTCCTTGGACAAGATTGCTGCCTTGTTCCAATTGGCATAGCTGGGAAGGATAACCGAAATAGCCAAGATCGTTTTCCTGCAGCAGTGACCATGGTGGGGCAGTTTCCTTCAGAAGAGGAGTCTGGAGGACACCAAGAAAACTCATCTAGCACTTGTGAGGACCATCAAAAAAAGGGAAAGATAAGAAATATGTGAGTAGAGTGATATGCAGAGAATGACTTCCTATTCCTATTCATACTTGCAAAACCAGACACTGTAGGATAATTATAGAATACAATGAGGTATTAAATAAGCTCATGAATAGCTCATTTGATTTAGAAAGATGACGGCTATTTCCCTGCAGTGGTATCAAATGACTGGGTTTATTTTCTCAAAGACCTTAGTATACATGCTTGAAAAAGCTTAGCATTTTTGCCTGGAATATAAATGTCAAGCTGTCAAAATCATAAAAACTCTCTAAAACAATTTTTGGAAAAAGCTTAATAGAAAAGAGAAATGCACAAACATAAAAAGGTCAGATACAAATGCCAATCAAGAAAGTAGGAGAAATAGACCAGTTTTCAGCCATTTTCACCACCATAGAAATCTTAATTCCATTTAATCTATATAATTTCTTCTTTTTTAAATTTCCTTTGGAATCATGTCCTACTGATAATTTGTAGCTACCCAGGCAAGGTGCCCAGGTGAAGGGATACCTTTCCTGAAGCACTGTTTGCTTTCTTATTTAACATCTTTACAAAACAGTAACAAATAAATTAGTTCATACTGAGTGAAAGATTTTGATACATTTTTAAGGCAATGTTTGGATTCCTCCTCTAGGATGTTTTCCCCTAATTTCTATTTTTATGGAGTCTTGTAGCTGAAATTCATTATATTCTTGTGGTTTTGCTGCCCCCCACCCCCCGGACTTGTACCCTCCTTGCAGACTGTGATGGTTATATTTGTGTGTGAGCTTGAGTGGACCAGGGATTGCCGAGCTATTGGCCAAATACTACTTTGGGTGCTTTGGGTATTTTTGGATGAGTTTAACTTTTTTTTTTTTTTTTTTTTTAGGATTAATATTTAAGTCATAGACTACCTAAAGCAGATTGCTTCTGTAGTGTGGGTGGGTGTCATCTAATCTAATCAGTTGAAGGCCTGACCAGAACAAAAAATCTGATCCTCTCTGAGAGAGAATGCTCTTCTGATGGCCTTCCCCTTAGCTTTTTTTCTTGTTCTCAGACCGGAACTGCACCAAAGTTCTGGTTCTCAGGCCTTCCAACTCAAAATGGAACTAAACCATTGACTCTCCTGGGTCTCTAGCCTGCCCAACTCATCCTGCAGATCTTGGATTTGCCAGCCTCCATAATCAAATGAAGCAATTCCTTATAATAAATCACACACACACACACACACACACACACACACACACTAAAACCTATTGGTTCCATTTCTCTGAGGAACTGTAATACAAAGTCCTACTGCCCATCTTCCATCCCATCATCTCCTGGAGAGGAGAAAGCAGAAAGGGAGCCAAAACTTAAAAGAGAGTAAAAGAAATGAGGAGGGGGCTGATATTTTGGGGGATCTCTTATGTGTCCCCAAATTTTACAGAAGAGGAAACTGAAGCTCAGAAGTCGTGATTTATATAAGGTCATAGAGCTAGTATGAAGAAGAGTTATTCGACCCATAAATTTTATGAAAATAAAATTTACAGGGCACCTGGGTGGCTCAGTCAGTTAAGCATCTGCCTTCGGCTCAGGTCATGATGCCAGGGTGCTGGGATCAAGCCCCACATCAGGCTCCCTGCTCAGCAGGAGCTTGCTTCTCCCTCTCCTCCCTGCTGGTGATCTCTCTCGCTATCTCTGTCACTATCTCTAAAATAAAATCTTAAAAAAATGTAAAAAAGAAAATTTATAATGTAACTTCCACTTACAAATATTCTTCTAATAAAGTATAACACATTGGAAATAAGGACTCTATATTCTTATGTCTGAATCAGTTTTGTTTTTTCCCTCTTTGTGGGACCTTTTCTGGAATAACTAGTATACTAGTAGTGACCTTCATCTTTCACTGTTTTCTTTTGTGGTGTTACCCTGCTTTTATAGCAATTCATTAATGAGCACTCACCATTTCTTCTGGCTGGTATCTAATGTGCTCTCCTGTTCAATTCTTTGTGGTCTATATTTTGTCACATGATAATATCAACAACTTAGTGTTGTTGTTTTCAAGAATACTCTTCTACTCTGGGGCGCCTGGGTGGCTGTCAGTTAAGCCGGCTGCCTTTGGCTCAGGTCATGATCCCAGCATCCTGGGATCGAGCCCCGCCTGTGGCTCCCTGCTCAGTGGAGAGTCTGCTTCTCCCTCTCCCTCTGCCTTCCTCTCTGCCTACTTGTGCTGTCAAATAAATAAATAAAATCTTTAAAAAAGAAAAAAAGAATACTCTTCTACTCAACCATAGGTACCAGACTTTGCTTGCCCCACAAATCTTGAATCCCATACTCCAGGCAGGCAGGTAGGCAGTATCTCCAATGGAGCTATAGACTGAATTGTGTCATCCACATTTCCTATGTTGCAGCCCTAATGTGATGGTATTTGGAGATGGGACCTTTAGGAGATAATTAGGTTTAGATGAGGTCATGAGGGTAGGGCCTTCATGGTGAGATTAGTGTCCTTATAAAAGCTACCAGACCGTACTTGCTCTCCCTCTCCCCCCCAACTCCCCTCTCTGCCAGGTGAGAACACAGTGAGAAAGCAGCCAGGAAGAGACAAGCCAGGATAAATATTCTCACCGGAACCTGACCATGCTGGCACCATGATCTCGGACTTCCAGGCCTCCAGACCTGTGAGAAAATACATTTTTGTTGTGTAAACCATGCAGTTTATGGTATTGTGTTATGGCAGCCAGGGGGTTTAAACATCATTAATAACACTAAATTTTACTCAAAAATGTATACATCTTTTATCACAATTGGTATTATGCATAGTTCACTGGATGACTAGAAAACTTAGTCACGTTATTTCATAGTTTAAAGCCCACAAATATCCCATTTTAGCAACATGAGTATGCCACTTAGAACTTTCTCAGAACAGAAATTTGTATCCCAAGTTAACCTGCAAGTTAACAGCAAGAATACCAACACTAGGGAAAAGAGGAAAACAGAGCTTCTTTCCTACTGGTTCTGCTTATGGGCAAAGGGGACAGAAAAAACTAAGAACCAACAGCCTTCTGTTCAATCTGTCCCAATGGAAAACACAGAGTGAATGATTTACCGCTAAGACCCAATCTTTGAATCGACACGTCTTGGGAATTTTGGATTTCACAAACTATCAAAATTATTTTTAAAACTGGAAAAGGACAAACTCCAGGTTTGGAGAACAATGGTGCTGTCTGATTCTAAATATCCCCACAGCCTCCAAATGAAATGATAAATTCAACAAGGAGAGTAATTTAGACCTGAAGTGACTTCAACCTTCAGCATTACTAGGAGACAGAGAACACTGCAACCTTCAAATGACCTGTAAGTAGAGAACAATTCTAACAGACTCCTACTTTTGTCCTGCTGATGGCAAGCCTGTGAGTGAAGACAGCAATTAAGGGGAAGTTTAAGAGATTCTGTGGAATGGAGTAGAAAGAAATAGAGGAATTAGGAACAGCAAAGGTAAAATCATCCCTAGAAAGAGACAGTACATTTAATGACAAAATTCTGAACACAGGTGTGTGCTTGATAGATGGTTCACAACACTAGATGCACAGAAGAGACAGGATTAGAAGTGGTAGCTTTGGTAAAGCATTGCATCCGGAGAAGAATGAGGTAGGAGAAGGAAACAAAATATTTTAAAGAAAATGAAGTATCTGATGGTGATAAAAAAAGAAACAAGGCACACTAGCTTTCTCTTTCCCCAACATCAACACAATTCATTTCTGCTACTGAAAATTCTACTCCCTCCAAAGAGGAAACCCAGAAGCTTAAGAAAACTATACCAGCACACCCCAACTAAATAAAATGTCAAGTGTATGGTATATGAAAAAACTAGATTGAATTAGAAGTACAAGTACTATGAACAGAAATGTACAAAAATAGGGAGAAAGAGATAAAATGAGAGTTGGTTGAATACAGAAACAGAAAAAAGCAAAATTATACCAGATTAAATTATAAGGTGCTCAAGGGAGAACAGCCTTGGATAAAAATTTAATAAAGTTATCTTGTAGAAAAACTGAGAAAAAATGTAAATAAAAATTAAATAAGAAAGTAACAAAAAATCACAGAGAAAGCAGTTGAAATAGAAGTTAGGCAAAGAGCGTCCACCATATCTTTAACTGATGTCCCAGAAGGACAAAAACAATGCAATAGAATTAATGTTTAAAACTGTAATCCATGGAAAACTTCCCAGAAATAAAAGACTTCAATCTGTACATAGAAAGGGCACAACAGGAAAAGTGACTTGGAATGATCAACTCTGATATATACCCTAATAAAACTATCAGACTCTAAAAATAATTCTCAGAGCTTCCAGACCAAAAAAAAAAAAAGGTGAAATAAAGACAAGAGAATTAGACTGGTATCAGACTTCTCAAAACAAACAAACAAACAAAAAACCCTAAAAAAACAAAACCCCAAACAACATACAAGGCGAGACAACAGTGAAGCGACATTTTCAAGAAACTTAAGAAAATATTAACTAAGGATATTATATACAACCAAGATATCCTTTAAGTACCAATAAAAGGAAAAGGTTGAACACAGAAAAAAATTCAGAGAATACTAGATAAGTGTGTAATATAAAAGCACCTACAGGATGAGCTTCATCCAACCAATAGATGGTTGAGAAAACCTAGGCAAAAGGACTCATCGGAAGCATTTCATATATTTAATTGTAGAATTTAGACCATTTTCTATGTTTTGATAAAGTAGAAAAATACTATTAAAAATGGGAAAGGGATGGGTTGCCTGAGTGGCTGTCAGTTAAGCGTCCGACTCTTGATGTCTTCATCTCAGGGTTGTGAGTTCAAACCCCACATTGGGCTCCACGCTGGACATGGAGCCTACTTAGGAAAAGAAAAAGGGAAATGTAGAAAAAGAACAATGACTCTCATTTAGTAATAGGTCAAAGTTAAAG
Organism: Zalophus californianus; assembly: GCF_009762305.2. NCBI lineage: Eukaryota > Metazoa > Chordata > Mammalia > Carnivora > Otariidae > Zalophus > Zalophus californianus. The sequence goes on from NC_045595.1 coordinate 120,272,262, forward strand.
GATAGGATAAAGAACCGATACCCAAAGAGTAAAAGTTTAAGTGAGAAAAAAGGGGATTAAAAATCCTACAAAATATTAATATAAAGCCATAACTAGAATAAAAATACAAACTTTCCTAAATACCAAAAGGATTTTTTTTTCAAAAGCAAAGAGGGCATACCAAGTACAAAAAGATACACAGTAATTATACCATAATACCTGCAAAAACTGTAACAAATAACAGAATTAAGTCTAAACATTAACAGTCATATCAATAAATGTGAATGGGTTTAACTCAAGGTCAAAAGACAATTTCAAAAAGGATTACACTAAACAAAAAGAAAACTCTGTTAAAATCCACACTTCACACTTAGGATGTAACAGGTATGAATATCTACACAACACATAACATAGCAATCACCTATATGAAACAAACACTACAAGGGATGCAAGGAGAAACAGAAACACTACTAAAAGAAACTTTTAATACACAGGACAAGACAGGTCAAGTGAACAAAAAAAATGTAGGGATATGTAAGAACTAAACAACGTAAGGTGAATTTTTGGATATATATTGAATACTACAACCTAATAATAGAGAACATGCAATCTTCTCATGTATACATGAAACATTCATATGGATATGCAAAAATCTGATCATATATTAGGGCACAAAGAAAATATCAGTAGGCACTATAAAATTATTACAAATAATACTTGCCAATCACACTGCAATAAAAATAGAAATTAAAAATGCAACCAAAAAAGGTTCTTCCACTTAAAAATTAAAGATATTGCCATAAACAACTCCGGCAAAATAGGGAATAGAAACAAAAATCACAGATTTTCTAGGGCGCCTGGGTGGCTCAGTCATTAAGCGTCTGCCTTCGGCTCAGGTCATGGTCCCAGGGTCCTGGGATCAAGCCCTATATCAGGCTCCCTGCTCCACGGGAAGCCTTCTTCTCCCTCTCCCATTCCCTCTGCTTGTGTTCCCTCTCTCGCTGTGTCTCTGTCAAATAAATAAATAAAATCTTTAAAAAAAAATACAGAATTTCTGAAAAATAATGATAATAAGTACATCTGTAGGATTACATTCAAAGCAGTGATCAGAGAAAATTTCATAGCACTAAATACCTATATCAATAAAAAATAAAAATTAGTTACATTCCCAACTGAAAGAGCTAGGGAAATAACAAGGTAAAACAAAACCCAAGGAAAAAATTAATAAATACAAGAGCAGAAATTAAAAAATCTTTAAAATCAACACTAAAGAGGTAGAGAACAGAAAAACAGTTGGTCAAATAAATGCATAGAGTCCTGGAAAAATGAAAACAACATAGACAAAATATTTGCTAGTTTAATAAAGAAAATAAAGGGGAGAAAGTGCATATATACAGAACAAGAAATAACAACAAATAGCTATTGATACAGAGAAAAAAAATTTTAAACATGAAGGATGCCACTTCAAATGAAATATATCTGAAAACCTAGAGAATACTTTCTTAGAAAAATATGGTTTAATAAACTGATTCCTGTAAAGATAGAAAGCTTACAAAAACAATCTACATATGAGAAATACAGTTACCAAAGAATTACTCCACAAAAAAGCACCAAGCCCAGATGGTTTCATGGAGGAATTGTTAAATTTGTCTACATAAAAAAAAAAAAAAATTCGCATGATTAAAAAAAAGCATGAGCAAATTCAAAATCATGAAAAAAAGATATAAAAATGGTCCTTAAACATGAAAGATATTTAACTTCACTCATTGTGAGAGGAATGCAAATTAAAGCTATAATGAGATACCATTTCTCACCCATCAGATTAGCAAAAACTCAAAAGCTTGACAACATACTGAAGTTTTGGGGAAACAGAAAGTCTCATACATTCCTGGTGGAATATGAATTACCACAACCTTTATGGAAAAGTATTTGGCAATATGTAATAAAAGTACATATGCATATGTCTTTTCACTTAGTAATCCCACTTCTGGGAATCTACCCTGAAGGTATACTTCAAAACAGAAATATGTAAGATCATTTGTTGTAACATTATCTCTAATTTTACAAAACACTGAACTACTTGAATGCCCAAGCATAGCAGATTGATTGTATAAACTATGTACGTCCACACAGTGGGATGCTAGGCCACAAGAGAGAGAGACGGAAGGAGGGAGAGAAGGAGAGAGAGAAAGAGAACGAGAAATCTCTATGAAAAATACAAGTGACTTCTGGAGATGCTAAGTGAAAAAAGCAAAATCCGTAAGAGCATTATGTGAAATAGCTAATAAGCACATTAAAAGATGCTCAACTTTGTCATTAGGGAAATGCAAATTTAAATCATGAAATACCACTTTGTATCTAAAAGAACGTCTATAATAAAAAAAAGTCATTAACAAATGCTAGAGAGGATGTGGAGAAACAGGAACCCTCATATATTGCTGGTGGCAATGTAAAGTTGGAAAACAGTATGACAGTTTCTTAAAAAGTTAAAATACAAATTAATCACACAACCCAACAATTCCACTCTTAGGTATTTACCCAAAAGAAATGAAAACCCATGGCAACAGAAAGACTTGCACATGAATGATCTTAGCAGCATTATGCACCAGGGCCAAAAAGGAAGCAACTCAATTGTCCATTGACTATTAAATGAATAAAAAAAACAGGAATTCATATAATGGAATACTATTTAGCAGTAAGAATACTGATAGAAATGCTGACATACGCAATGACATGGATGAACACAAAAACATACTAAGTAAAAGAAGCCAGACTCAAAAGATAATATTGTATGATTCTATTTATATGAAATAACCAGAAAAGGAAAATCTATAGAGACAGAAAGTAACTAGTGGTGGCCTGGAACGGGGGAGGGGGCAGGGAGTGGTGGGAACACACATTAACTGTAATCAGGCATGAGAAAGTTTACTGGAATGATGAACATGTTCTAAAACTGGATTTTGGTCAGGTTGCACAATTTTTATAAAATGAGTGAATTTTGTGAAATTATACCTCAATGAAGTTAAGGATATATATGTGAATTTTATAATATGTACAATATGCACCAATGAGTTATTTTTTTAGAAAGCAAGTTTATGGAGTGGCCAGCCCTCCCAGTTTGCCCGACTCTCCCAGTTTTAGCACTTGAAAGTCCCATACCCCGAGAAACTTCAGTCCTGGGCAAAAAGGCTATCTCCCTGTATGTATGCTACCTTTACTGTAAGAAAAGGCAGGGAGCAGGGGAGATAAGAAAACACCTTCATTACATTTCTTCATAAAAAGAAACATGGGGTGCGGGAACAGTGAGGTTGGATACCCAAGAAGGGGCTGGGGAATGGGACAGAAGGGATATGAGAGAGTAACACCTGTCAGTAAACCTTTGGTATAGTTATGACTTTTAGAAACACGTTAGCATTCCATGTATTTTTTAAAAATTAAATCAACAAGGATGTGAAGTATGTGTGTAGGGGGGACCTTAAACTTGGAAAAAAACTGAAACAAATGAATCCAATTTATTTCAAATAAATAACATAATCACAGTGAGAGAAAAAAGAACCCAAGTAATTTATGAACACAGAATGTAATTATATATCCTTATTATTGGGCAGAGTACAGGTAGGGAGAGAACTGCAAACAAGCTTTTAAAAGTGTTTTTTTTTACAGTGACATGGGCAAAAGCAATTCTAAGAACTACTTCAGATGTACTACAGGATTGACCAAGTGAATAAACTTGACTTGTGCCAGAATTCTGAAAAAACAGAGACATAGGAATATGGAATGGGGAAGTCAAGACAAGACCCCTGAGGATGGATAGAAATTGGAGGTATTAGTGTGAACTCATGATTTCTGAAATCAAACACAATGTGTATATAAGCACATGTAAAATGTACATGGCACATGCATATTTATGTGTTTACAGATGTACAATGCACATTTCCTAATTCTGTCTGCTGAATAGGCCTAGAAGATAACACCCAGCAACCAGAGCTATGTGTCTAATATCATTCCCCAGGGTTTCTTGGAGAAATTGCTGATTCCAGATCCTGGAACATCTTTTATTTAAGAGAATGTCCTAAAATAAATAAATAAATAAATAAAACTAAAACGATGCCACAAGGACATAGGAGCCAGACTGAAGGAGCTCCTACTGAGCAAACTTAAGACAATTTAAGCACCAAAGTAATGAATTATAAGCCACTGAAAAAATAGACAACCAAGAGTCCAAAACAATAGTAAATATAAAACCGTACACACATAGGTATAGATGAACAAATGGATGGCTGGGGGAGAAAGGGTTCCTGCTAACAGTAGAATGCTGAGTGCCAAATGGTAGATGAGGACGGAACGCTGGAGTTAGAAAAATCAGCATTTTGCAACTAGCAAAGACTGATAAGCAAAAATCACCAAAGCTACTAAATCCTGGTTATAGCATGGACTTAAAAGAGTCTTCTTCAGATTATTAGATACAAGCTAAAAAACAGTAACTATATATTGGAGAAACTGAAAAACACCTTGACCAGGTGACCAAAATAAACATCACCAATGAGGAGCAGATGGACACTCTTGTGGTCCCAGATGTGATGCTCTGATGACATAGTATCACTGATGGAATATTCTGAGAATGCATAACCTGAATGTAATGCAGAAACCCCAAATGAGGAACATTCTTTTGGGGAGGGGGAGGGGGACAAAAAGACTGCATTCTCCAAAAACATGTCATATCAATGCCATAAAAGACAAAGGGGGACATGGAAATGATCCCAGAGTAGAGGGGATTTGAGGGCAAACCACCAAATGATAAAAACAAAAATGGTAAGGTTTAAACAATAGGAGAATCTGGGTAAAAGATGTACTGATGTCCTTTGTATTATTCTTAATTCTTGCCAATTTTTGGTAAATTTTAAATCATTTCCATATAGAAAGTTAAAAAAAAAATTAGGAACTGATACTGGGTTGTGAACCTCATGTTTTGCTAACAAGGCTATTAAACGCCAATCATTTAAAAAAAAAAAACTACCACTGACCATTATGTCATTTTGTTTAAAAAAAGAAAAGTGTGAGGAGGGGCATTTTAAATATCCAAAACATAGCAGTCATACCCAAAAAAAGAATGGTCCTTTAAAATGCCTAAATTTATATTTAAGAAAAAACACATTATCCTAATTTTTCTCATTTCCCTGTGGACAAGGGGAGCTTTGTCCGTTTGGTATTAGGGAATTAGTATTCTAGACAAGGTGTGTTTTCAGCAGTGGATGAAGTACAGATCAGTGGAAAGAGCATGGAGGCAAACACTGAATTCAAATCCTGGTGCCAGAAGTTACCAGCTTTGTAGCCAGTTTCCTCACTTGCAAGACAGACAGTTTAATCATGGGACTGTTAAGAGAATTAAATTAACATATCTAGAATAGCACTTGACACAGAGAAGGGTGCTCAACAAATGTCTCCTACTCTTCCTTTTCTTTCTGTTCTCTGGAGATGAATCTGGGGCCATGTTCGCCTTTTCCTCATTGATCGAAACATGCACCCATTAGAATTAAACAGCATTATCCTGAGAACAAACCTGCCTTCTGAGTAAACTTTCTGATAAACTTCATGAAAACAGAAGCCAGAGATACTGGACAGTGAAATGGAAAGATAGATGGCTTATAAAAACAGATGACTTGGGGAATGGCTGGTTAGCCGGTGAGTTCTGTTAAAGAGGTCAAGACAATTGGAGGGAAGATAGTATTAGTCTGTATTAGAAAAGTTTGCTGCTCAGAAAAAGATAAAACAGTATATTTTTTCTTCATATATTCACAAGTCTATTTTGCAAACAACCATCTGTCTATTTCCAGGAATGAATAATTTATATAAAAAATAAACTGTATTAAAATCACCAATTCCATTTGTTTTACCAGCTATGTATTTTGAAAAAAAAAAAATCAACTCAGTAAAATGTCCATAAATTATGAGATTTCATCCAATTGTCTATTTTTTTTTTTTGCTTCTTTCCATATATTTCCTATTCACATCTAATAGGACAATTTCCTTTTATACTGCCATTGACAGTAATTCTTTAAAAATCTATTTTTAAAAATAAAGAAAAAAGTTTAAAAATAACTAAATTGCATTATAGCAAAGAAATTTATATTGCCAAACAGAAATTTAGTTTAACATTTAAAATCTTTATAAAAGATAAACAAATCCTGATTTCCCCTTTATTTTATCATAATTGAAAAATGAAATCACTCAACATGATCACTTGAAACATAATTTCCTTAAAACTTCTCTATGGTGAAACAAAGCTCTATATATTTAAAGAGTGTGTATAACATTTATAACACTCATGACAATTTCAAACCAACTAGCACTGGTATAGCTTCAAATTACTATTAGTTGCGGCTATTTTTGGAAAAAAGGTACAAAGCTTATTAGGGTCCAGCATACCAGAAAACCTTAATTTTACATTGTCATAGAGTTGAAAAAGGGACATTATAGTGTGAAGACACTATAAATTGCCATTTCTTTCTCATAAGTCTTTTAAAACAGGCTGCAAAAATATTCAGTACCTCATATATATTAACTAACAAAAATATTTCCATTGACTACCTTTTGCCCAGAGTGATTAAGGACCAAAAAATAGAATTCTTGTTGCTTTATTATCTGATAAACTGCTAGTAAGCTCCCGTTAGAAGTTCTTTAGACATTACACCAAGTCATCTTGGTCTTCTGATCATATATATATATTCATATATATATATGTATTTTTTCAAGTAAAGAAATGTTTAACAGATGTAAACTATTTATTGAATATTTGCCACCAAATATTGTTAAATACATTATCTTGCAGCATATCGCTTTCAAGTTAAAATGTCAAACAAACACCAATATTTACAATTCTTTTAAGGAATGTTATATAATGACACATTAAGGCGTAAATTCTTTTGGCTTATAATTCTTAAAAGAATGATAATAGCAAAAGTGATGCAAAATCTTCAGTGTGAGATTATGATTAAGCTACATTTTACAAAAATATGGTGTAAGATGGCAATAATCCCATTCAACATCCTGGATTAGATCCCTTCAGGAGGGACTGATAATTTATACAGTCAAACTTTAAAATTTACAGATAAAGGCAGTCCAATACTGCCACTGAGAAGTACATCTCTTAACATATACAACTTTCAGGCCACAGTTTTGAAGGTCTGAAGTATCAAGTTGGTTTGATGAATTAGTCGGTTGGCACTTATGAACACATTTATTGCCCTGTAAAAAAAAAAAAGCATTAATTTTATCAAAAAAAAAATTCATCCTTTAAAAATATTTATACTTGATGCCATCCACTAACAGTAGCAATGAAATCAATTTAGGGGAAAAAAAAAAAAGAGGCAAGTTAGCACTAAGGATCGTATGTTTTATACCAGCTTGGAATTGAATGGTCCTGCATCATTTGAAACTATCTAGGAATTACTGCCCCCTAGTGGCTCCAGCTGGCAATAAGCTGTTGGTGGGCTGCTAATGATAGGTGGCGCCTCAACAACCGGATTTCCTGAGGTTGAACACGTAACTGGCCAAAGAGGATTCAAAAGTAGTCTCCAGCTCTGGTTTCGTGTAAGTTACCAAAATAATATCTGCGCCAGTATTATACTCAGCCTCAAAATCTCTACTTCAATGGACATATCTCTCCTACCTTCTTTCAAAAACAAACAAAAGCAAAACAAAAACTATGAGAATTCTAAACTACTTTTAGAATAAATCTATTAAAACAAAATAATCATGTGGTTTCAGTATTTAAGAGCTGACAATATATAAAAATTCTTAAAAATTACTTTGTGCTGCACACATTTCTCCTATCAGCCCATCTTCATGTGACAGGAACAAAGAACTGATGCCCTAGTCCCATTGTGTGGTCTTATCAGTTTCTCAGTATCATAGCTAAAACTTTTATCTTCATCCTAGACATTTCTCAAAAAAGAAGGACCAGAAATAATGAGTTGCATCAATGCAAATTCATCCCCTTACTGGAAGATGGCTCAAAGAACAGGCTCTAAGTTTTCAGTTTCAAGAAAACAGATATAAAACTAAAACCAAAAATAATGGCACATTATTCATATACAAATAATTATAAAGAAGCTACTGAATGGAGAAAAAGTAGCAGGGAGCCTGAATAATCCATATGCAGCATACATAACTTCAGATTAATGAAAATTAGGCTCTAAAGGAATTTCTACCTTTCGATGTGCTTATTTCACAACAGTTCTTAATTAGAATCAGAAATAATGATCCCATCATGTAAAATTCTTTTGATGTGTTTTGGTTATTTTGGCTTAGCAGTGGAGACCAAGAAAAAAACAGATATAAGTTTATTTTCAGAACACACCTGCAAGCTTATTAAACTAAGTCATCAAGGAGCATTTCCCCTAGACTATCTAGGGGATAGTCTAAATAGACAAAAACCATTAATAAAATGTACCTCAGTATCTTTAATTCGTAATATAAATGTAAAGAAATGTAAAGATTTCAACCTATTTGAACTGTTAAAAATAAATGAAAATTAACAAACCATTCTAATGTATTTTTATAATTTTTAAATATTATTATAATAATATTGTAATGTTTGACACGGATATAGGGATCTTTAAACTTCAATGGTAGGATAAATGTTAGAGGTTCCAATGATACATGAAATAATCACTATTTAGATTGTTTTTCTGACCCTAAGCACTGTCAGAAAATGGTCTTGTCCACAAAATTTCTAGTATTCTACTTGAGATACAAAGAGCTCTCTATAAGGTACAATGTTACAGAAGACACGGCCCCTCCATCAGCTTATACAGGATATGTACATGTGTAAAATGTATATGTAAAAACACATAAATTTGTTGGTTTTCTGGAGTGTTCTATAGGTAATTGTATGCCTAAACTTAAAAACAACATCCAATTTACCTTTTTAGTATACTATTTATCTTACAGAGCAACAGTGAAAGCCTCCCTCCTTCTGAAGAGTGGGTCACAACCTTTGTAGTACTTTTAAATCACCTGGAACACTTTTTATAAAAGACTTATTAAATCCTGGTCCCACTCCAAGCTACCTGAATCAGAACCTCTGAAGTTGGGACCAAAGCACTGGAATTTTAAAAAACTGAACCAAAGTGATTCTAATGTGCAAATGGGATTGAGAACCATTGCTTTAACTTTTAATTCTCAACAGACCGGCAGTATCAGTATTATCTGAAAACTTCTTAGAAATGCAAATTCTTTGGGCACCTGGGTGGCTCTGTGGTTGAGTATCCCCGACTCTTGATTTTGGCAAAGGTCATGATCTCAGGGTCGTGAGATCCAGCCCCGAATTGGGTTCCACAGGCAGTCTGCGTGAGATTCCTTCCCTCTGCCCCTCCCCCAGTTCGCATGCTCTCTCTCCCTCTCTCAAATTAAAAAAAAGAGAAATGCAAATACTTGGGTCCACCCTAGACCTATAGAATGGAGGGAGGGGAACTCCAAAAGCAATTACATGTACATGTATAAAATGTGTATTTTGTTCTTTAGTAAGCCCTCCAGGTGATTCTGATGCTCCTAAAATTTGAGAACCACAGCGTCAGGGGGTGGTGAAGTAGGCCAGTAAGCCAAATCTCACATCCCATGTTTCTGTACAGCCTGCAGGCTAAGAACACTTTTATATTTTTAAATGACCAAAAAAAAAAAGAGTATTATGTAGAAGGTGAAAATCAAATAAAATTCAAATTTCAGTGTCTATAAATCAAGTTTTATTAGAACATGGCCATAATGTCACTTGTTTCCATACTATGACTGCTTTTGCACCACAACACCACAGCAGAGGTGAAGTAGGTAGTTCTAACAAGCCCACCTATAGGTGGACCCGGAATATTTGCCATGAGGCCTAGTTATGGCTAGATTATCAACCAACAGTCTATTCTTAGTTACTAGTTACCTTGAGTATGAACAATATAGTAAAAGGGCTTAATTTATACAGTTTTAGTATTATATAAAACCACATAATTTAATTTCTTTTAAAAAGGATAATAAATGACACTACTTACTTGCCATCCTTAAAATAGGTTTTCAGAGTATCACTGAAGCTTTTGGAGTACTTTACAAATTCTTTCTTTTGGTGTTCAAGTGCCTACAGACATCAAACAGAGTAAGAAAAAAAATATTAAATAGGAAAAGAGAAATAACACAAAAGCCAAAATCAAAGATAAGAGATTATACAGAATACAGGATGGACTATATATTATGAATTGGAATTTTCAGAAGTATTTACTTAAACATATTTTAATTCAAGGACAAAACCAGTGGTTAATGATACAAAACTATTTTCAATAATCAAACCATCTTAGTATTTAATTCAATAAAACAACTAAGTGTAAATCAACATCTAGGGTGGCAGCTTATACAAGGCTTCTACTAAACTTACCCTGCGGTTCTGGTATTGATACTTCTTGAAGACATTATTCACTGTATCAAGAAGTTCTTTTATTGCACTAGCTATATCCCTGTTGGATAAGGAAAAAAGAAACTTCTTAAAATCAGTTATATTTGGAAGAGGGGTGTGTATTATATATATATATATATATATGGATACGGATACACACACACACACACACACACACACATATATATATCTATATTTTTTTTTAAGGATTCCTAATCACACTGTAATTACCACATTAACAATGCATCAAGCCCAAACATCTGACTTGATGATTGGATGGATTTTAGCCTGTACCCTTTTGTGATCCTGACTTCCCTTGCATTGCTGACCAAATGTTCTATAACTAATTTCAATCTTCCCAAATCAGTAACATTTCATTCAGCACTACTTACTCAAATTTTTAAGAATTACCTCCGCTTTTCATCTTTTCCAGTTATGATTTTTCCTTTCTTTGATGAATTCAAGCTACTATATTCTCTACGTTTGCTATCTCATGAACAATTACATAAAATTTTACTATTACGTGTACCACACTTCTGTATTTATCAGCACTTCAAGTTACATACCTAATAGTTTTGATGTTTAAAATGAAATATATTTCCTTCTCAGACATAGCTCTTCTCTCTAAGACACATCTACCTTCTAACAACTGCCTATACCCCTCTTCCAAAAACTTTGCTGTCATTATTTCCTTTGGAAAATATATTTAAATTCCTGAGAGAGACAATATCAGAATATTTTGCTACCTTAACCTTTCAGCAATCATCCTTGGACTATATATGCATCAACACCTTCCTCCCCTTTTAAGCAGATAAAGAGAAGAAATCAATAATTCTCATGAGTTGACTGTTCTTCCTACCCATTAACCATTTTTTTCCCTAAACTTTTCTTGTCTTTTCTATCTATGCTTTTTTCAATTTTCATCTTCTAACTGCGTAACTTTTTTGCCAAACTGAACTTAAACTTCTGCTGTGCAAATGCAATTCAAGTGTAAAGATATGAATTATTACGACATAACTCTAGACCATCCCAAACATCTTTCATTACTTTTTAATCACAAATGTCAGATTTCAGTTATTTCATACCTAAAACATTTCAGCTTTACTAAAGAAAAAAAACCCAAAAAGCTCTGTATCCAGATTTCTGTGGTGTATGTATGTGTATCACAGCATTTTTCTAGTAAATAAGCATGTAGGATGTCTAAGAATTACAAATATACAGTATTTGGGTACAAAAAAAGTACGTTAGCCTATTCTGAAATAGTAGTGACATTTGTATTAAATATTTTGATAAATAATCACTTATTACCTCCTGTATGTCAAACACTGGTATCGGTCTGAACATTAAAATACTAGATTCAAATAGGACAATGAATATTACATGGAAATGGTATCTGTCCACTCATTTTTTTTTCTTTTTGCCTCTAGTTTAGGAACAGCAGTTTTAACTTACATAACTATTCCTTTCATTTATGGTTTCAAGTAAGTTGACTCCTGTATTGCTCTGGTGTGCGTAAACCACTGCTTAATAAAATGATGTCATATGACCATGACATGAGAAAAATTACAAATTTCAACAAATAAATATTTGGAAGGTACTTCAAATCCACAATGAGCCCATTTAAAGCAGAACATAATGAAGCAAACTACAGTGATCAAACACTGAGGTGTTTATACACAACTATTTTGTAAAATAATATTCTGCTTTAAAAAGGGGGATTATAAAAATGTGCTTTCAGGGCTAATCGACAAGATGAACATATGCCCCATATACAATGATAATGGCTAGATTCCATAGGTCAAACGAGCAGTGAGTTCTCACTCACCTGTAAGGAAAAAAAAAAAGGGTTTTCTGAAAGGTACCACAGACTTACTAATGAATACTGGGAATCTGTACTTTAAAAGAAAACTTAAAAAATAAGCCCCCCAGGTGATTCTGCTGATGAACCAAATTTGGAAACCCGTGTTTGGAAACCTAGAGCCTAGAACTAAGGTTTGATCTATCACTGGCCACAGAACTTTAGAAAGAACTTATAGAATAATGACCCAGGCTGTTTATCCCTAGGCCTGGCCTTCTCTAAAAACAATTTGTGGCAATTTATATCAAATATTACATCATCTGTATGTACACAGAACGGTATTTTCATTTAAGGTGCTAGGGTTTGCACCAGGGAAGCTAAATTATATTAGTAACTAAGGGTTTGTTTCCTACAAGAGAAAATAATCAGCACTAAAAAAATACTTCAGACAATTAAACAGATCAAGAATTGAAGAAAATAACTACAGTGTAATTACAAACAGTCTGGAGTTAAGTGATTCTGTGACAAGGGACATATAGTAGGACAGAATTTTAGCAATTTGCAGCTTTTAGTGAGGCAACTTTGGGGAAACATATACTCAAAAGAGAAGAGGACAGGCATCAGAGGAAATATAACATACATCTTATAAGAAAATTGCAATAGTAGACTTTCTAATCATGTAACTCAAATTTATATAACATATTTATGTGAACATTCTAAAGGAAGAAAACTCCTATGCTGTGTGTTTAGTTAGACTGGACATCTCTGGAAAAGCTACTCTGAAGCCATGAGGAAAACCAAACTCTGGTGAATTTTAGCGCATGAATACGCAAATACACAGTAAATAAATAAATGCACAGCTTTCTGGTTTATCAAGTCACAAATCTCTACTAGTCATCCATTAGAATGTATCAGACCTAAAAAAGCCCTATGAATTAAATTTACTAAATATTTGCATAAGCTTAAATGTAGTCAAACAGAAACATTCATTAATCAAAAGAACTTTTAAGATATTTATTTGCTGGATCATTTTTCCTAATCAACCCCACAGAGAAAAGCAGGGGAAAAAAAACCCTTATTTCACAAAGCTAGTATGTGCTGTGAGCACATACCGGGTTCTGTGTGAGGCACTTTATGTATGTTTATGTATGTTCTTTCTCTCAATTCTTAAAACTGTTGTCCTCATCTTTATAGGCAGAAACTAGAAGGAAGCTAAGCTACTTATCCAAGGTCACACAGCTAAATGTGGGAATGGAAATTCAAACCTAGGTCTGCTAACATACACACAAATACCTGGATATTTGTTAACTGATGGGAATCTTCTTTCTACTTAATATAACCTATGAAATCACAGAGAGTACTTGGATAGTAAGTATCTGATACATGTTTCTTCAAAATACTGCTAAAATAAATGAAGATAACTACCTTAAGTATGAAAAAGTAAAATATTTTAAAGAAAAAACAGTAACTGCACAGTACACTGCGCCTGAAGGATAAGCCACTTTTTATTTTGGTGCAGTTTTATCCACTAATTTGTTAAACAATTAACCATGGAGACAATATGTATCAAAATGTGTCAGTATATATCTGTGATACAAATAATCACATCTTACCTATCTATGTTAATTTATACATGGTCTCATAAATATATATTATCAACAAACTTTCCAGGGCCAATTATACCTCATAAAATGGTTAAGAAATAAATTTTAATTGCCAATACTCTTAATTCAGTTGTGCGGAGTACACTCCAGAAAACAGAACTAAAATATTACTGCTGCCCCATAAATGAGAGACAAGCCCTTAATTCAGCCTCTGTCAATGACTATGGACAGTGACTCTTAGGCTCCTGACCTCAACTTCCTTATGATTAAAATGTGGCTGTTTATACAGTGTTTTTCAAACCTCTCTCTAAAGCCACAATGGGTTTAGCAGAGATGCCTTGCAGACTCCCTCAGAGGGGTAAGATGGTGTCAAAGTAGCAGGACGAGGACTCTGGGCCTACCATACCTACCCCAGCTTCAACCACAACATTCTTCTCTCTCTTACCTACTGGCATTCTATATTAAGATATCCTTTATCACACCTCTTCCAGATAGCTAAAACTTTTTTCAATGACCAAGTTAGACCAGCATTATTCATCTCAGATTGGGAAGCAGCAGAGAAGACAATGGAGTGCATCTGCCTGGGTTCGAACCCAGATCTACCAATTTACCAGCTCTGTGACCTTGGAAAAGTTACTTAATTTCTTCACCTGTTATAGCAGTGTTATAATAATATATGTAAAATGCTTAAAAAAGCACCGAGAACATAATTCTAACTTATTAGACTACTATTATTAAGATGGCACTGATTCAATAAACCTCTCCTTCAATGACCCAAGGCAAAATTTGCTGAAAATATTATTTTTAAAATGTCAGATCTTCAAAGAAATGCAGCATAGATCATAAACAAATATATGATTATCAAAACAAATTAGAATTTTATTAAAGTATTTGAAAATTCTAAAACTAAGGGCGCCTGGGTGGCTCAGTTGGTTAAGCGACTGCCTTCGGCTCAGGTCATGATCCTGGAGTCCCTGGATGGAGTCCCACATCGGGCTTCCTGCTCAGCAGGGAGTCTGCTTCTCCCTCTGACCCTCTTCCCTCTTGTACGTTCTATCTCTCATTCTCTCTCTCTCTCAAATAAATAAATAAAATCTTTAAAAAAAAAATTCTAAAAATAAGCTGCTTAAACAACTGTGCTTCACGTAACTGGCAATTTATCCTTTTATGAGCTAAACAAGTTTACTTTATATTAGATTAAAAATAAAAAGCCATAAAACAGTTGACTATCTTCCTTTTTCACACATTAAAAATACTTAAAGGAAGTTGAGGCTTTCCTATAAAGGTAAAATATTTACCTCAGGATTTGTTCCCTGTGACATGAATTTTAGCTAGGCAATGAAAAATCTTTTTCGTACTTTCAGGTTCTCAATTAGAAGACCTAAAAGAGGGTCACTCCTTAATAGCTGGGTTGCGTACCCATCATAAACCAGTACTTTCTAAAATGGGATACCGTGCCCTCTATACTACTCAAAATAGGTGCCCAAACTAGCTAAAATAACATTTTGCAATGGGAATTACAAAAAATACTGTTTCCAAGAGATGAATGTTAATATTTACAAGTGAACCTCTTTCCATTCTTTAAAGATATGAAGTATGATGATGCAGCCTCTTTCAGAAAACAACAAAACCTGTGCTAAATCTTTCCTTTTCAGCAATTTCTACTTGTGGTCTCACCAAAAGGTTTCACTGATAGTGCAGCTCTAATTATTCCCAATTTTCTTCATAGTATATCCAGTGAGGCTAAAGAAAATTGAGA